>NC_083702.1:44585702-44893430 GCF_033118175.1 Dama dama
GAAAGAAGCCCAGTCCTGACATTCCTCAACCTTCTTGACACAGTCCACTCCGTCTCAGGCTCCATGAAGGAAGATCTGTCACCTCACACACCGTGAGTCCCTCGGCAAATCACTGCCCACCCATTTCCATCTTCACACCCCTCCAACCTCACACTCACCAGCCTGCCTGCCTCATTCACCTTCGTGCCTCCAGCATGTGGTCCAGTCCTAGAACAGATGAGTTGCTCAGTGCATAGTGGTCATACTCTGCTGCTGAGGACCACGTCCAGGTGGCTTCTAGGATTCGCTCACATTTCTAGGTTCTTCTGCCAGAGACACCTGCTGCATCCAACTGGGAGAAATGCTTTCTGCAAAGCCCAAATCTGGCATCACCTCCTCTGAAAAGTCCTCCGTGACCTCACCTGTCTCACCTCCCAGGCTCCTCTGTCCCTTGGACTCTCCAGGCAAGAATACTGGAAAGGGTTGTCATTTCCTTCTCCAATGCATGCATGCATGCTAAGTTGATATAGTCATGTCCGACTCTATGCGACCCCGTGGATGGCAGCCCACCAGGCTCCTCTGTCCTGGGATTCTCCATAGTTTGGTCTTAAAGCCAACGGTTATGAATCTGATATGTTTTGCAGGTAAGGGCGCTGAGAGGAGGGGACAGGTGGGCGCTTTGTTCTACCAACTCAGGGACTTGTGTTTGGTGGGAGAGTGTCAGCAGCTCACGTCCTGCAAACATTCACTTGACACCCTGTTCCCAGGGCTCAGGGCTCAGGCCAGGGCAGACGCCCCAGAGCGCAGACACAGAGGAGTCAGGGGCTCACGGGCAGCCGCCCCGCCCACTGACCTGCACAGGTCCGCCCCTACCCCGCAGGAGCCGCCGGGACACCAGGGCGCCTCCGCCTCGGGCTCGGGGTCCTTGGGGACAGCCGGCTCTGGGTGTCACCCCTACAGAAGGGACACAGGGAGGAACAGAGGGTGGCAGGGGGTTTCCCTGCAGGGAAAATCTGAGCACAGTCACCTCTCCCGCCTGCTCACTTTACGCCTCAGGCAGAAACCCAGGAAGCAGGGGGGCGGGAAAGTCACGTGGCCTCCCCGGGGGACACCTGTCTGCGTGAGGGCGCCCAGGCCCCGCTTCCTCAATGCCTCCGCCACAGGACCGCTGGGGGCCCTGAGGCGCTGGTGGGCGTCCCGGGACTCACTTCCTGGCCAGGTCGCCCCTGCATTAGGCCTGGAAGCCGAATATGGCGTCCTTGATCTTCAGATCCCGCTCCTCCTCCAGGTGGGCTAGCACGGCTCCCAAAGAAGACCTGCTCTGGCCCCTGTGGTACAGGTTGCTCTTGAGCTCCAGGGCCTTGATCTACAAGAGGAGAGCTGGCCACTGACCACATGCCACCCCAGCCACCACGGAGTCCTGGAGAAAGGCCAAGGCCCTGGATCGGGCTTGGCCTACGGGCTTACGCTCTACGGACGGACTTCTCCTGGTGCAGGGAAAGTGGGATGGAGGGACGCCAGCAAGGGGGCAGGAGGGGGCCAGCACGGGCCAGTTAAGGAGTCAGACTTGCAAAGAAACACAGAACCTGGGCCCTGAAGGGATCTTACCTGCTGGCATCTCTGTCCCCATGCATTTCTAACAAAGGTGGCAGCGGACATCGGGGCTTCGGTAGCATTACCCTAGGTAATTAGGGAAAGTGTGTTTCTTTAAACAGGTAGTTTAAACTCAAGAGGGGCTTCGACATACTTAGGAACCTAAGGAGTGAAGCAGGGGAAGCCAAGAAAGTGGGGCCAGGTGCAGGATGGCACACAAGGGCCACAAGTGTCTTGGGAGCAGTGCTGTGACAGGACAAGTCTCTCATCAACAGTTGTCGTTGACCTTGACGAGGAGGCTGGGCCCAGACTAGGTGTAACCCAGCATCTGAGTATATCCAACTGTTAGATACTCTGTGCAAGCAACAAAATTTACTGAGAAGAACCAGCTTTCGTCTAAGCCAGAACTCAACAGGCTGAAGACACCCCTGTTCAGTTAGGTCCAAGCCCTGGGATCCAGTCACTGGAGGCTGTGTGCCAGGTGGTGTGAAGTCAGCTCTGCCACTTGCTGGCCATGACTTTGGCAGTAACAAAGCCAAAAATGCCTACAGGTGTGGCCCTCACCCAGGGGGCTGTGCCACACTCCCGACAATTCCCCAACCCTCACCTGCAGATATCCAGGCATGTCTGGAAAAGGCAGCCGCAGAGACTTGGGAGGTAGGAGGGGGCTCAAGGGAGAGAAGCTCATATCAAATATCTTGAAACCAGCGATGTCCAGGATCCCTGTGAACGAGGCGCCCTGCCTCTTGGTCTTGTCCAGAGCCTTGTTGATGCACAGGACCAGCCAGTGGAACACGCGCTCTTAGGTGGCCTTGGCCAAGGCCTCGGTGGCAAAGTCAGCCTTCAGGGACACCCGGGGCGGGTGGCGGTGGCGGGGGGATGGGTCAAACACAGGGAGCCTTGAAGTGCTCATTCCCTTTACCCCAACAATGTCATCTGCAGGGCCAAGCCCCAGAAAAACAGCCTCAAAGATGAGAAAGCTTCATACACAAATATGTTCACTGCAGTGTTATTGAAAATGAAGGAAGTTGCAAGAGCCTAAACTTCCAACAATATGGGCAGAGAAAACTTAGACATTTGCAAAGTGTTAATCATGCAGTTGTGTTCAAGTCTTCGTGAAGCCGTGGACTGTAGCTCTCCAGACTCCTCTGTCCGTGACGTTCTCCAGGAAAGAATACTGGAGTGGGTTGCCATTCCCTTCTCCAGCAAGTCTTCCCCGACCCAGGGATATGAACTCGGGTCTCCCGCATGCGGGCAGATCCTTTAGGGTCTGGTCACCAGGCAAAGACCTTTTTACAATAAAGGGATAAACTAAAGTATTTATAGAAGAAATGACAAGATGTTTGAGGTTTGCTTCTAAAAACATAGCTGTACTATAGGGAGATGTCCAATAATCTTACTGGGGAATTATTTTACTTCTCTAGGTTTTACCCCATTTCCTGAATCTGAACTGTTACTTGCAGTGGTTTCATATGAAACATACAGCTTCTTTAATTATCAGGTTAAAGAATGGTTGGTCATAACACATCTGCTTTCTCTCAAAAACACTGTCCCTATCTTTGGAGGGAGGGTTCTGCCCAGAGTCAGCTGTCATCAGCGGTATGAGGTCCAGGACAGCAGCTTTTGGAAAAGAACAAGTTAATATGAACTTCCAGGCATTGTTGAGAGATGGGAGCAGGATCTGAATGATGCCCAGCACCGAGGCATGAGAGACACATGAAACTGTCAGTAGAGGCTCTGCCCGGAGGTGCGCAGGTCCTGGGTGGCGGGCACACGTGTGCAGCACACCTCCCTGCCCGTCTCACCCACGTGGGACAGGACAGCAGGTGGGGACAGACAGCTGCAAGGTCTGGGCTCCCAGGGGGGTGGGTACACTGCCCTGGGCCCAGGATGAGCTGTGCTACAGAAACACCACATGCTTGCTTCACTTCCTTCAGGAACAGGACACGCTGCCTTCTCCCGACCAATCAGCTCAACATGGATCAGGGAGGAGGCTCAAGGCACCCACAGGGCCCCCCCAGAATGGCCCTTCCAAGGCAGGGGCCTCAGCCACTCCCTTGGCCCCTGGGCCCAGCTTCCTCCTATTCTCCACTGCAGTGATAGCACCTGCTCTCAGAAGGGCAGTGAGGATCTAACGAGGACCCAGGTGATGGTGCTGACACAGTGATTGCCCAGCCCAGGCTCCATAGGCATGAATTTCCCCGCAGCAAAGAGGGACAGGGAGTGGGATCCCAGTGAAAACTGGTCTCAGGGGAGCAATGTTCCTGGAGGCCGGGGTCTCTACTGCACCTCCTTGTTGCCTGCACATATATAATATACATGCAGAACACTGAGAAGGGAGTCCAACGGAGCATGAGATGCACTGGCATCGCCCTGGGGCCCTTCCCCCCTGACATCACTGCAAGATACAGCAGGTGGCAATGATTCGTCTACAGCTGGGGAAGTGGGCGGGGCACTTACTGTCCTGTGTGGGGTGGTTGGACCCAGAACAGCATGAGGAGAGTCATTTCTGTTGGTCTGAGAAAAGGGCACATGTGCATCCAGGAAGCACTAAATCTGGAGCCTCTCGTCCTGAGACTTTCCCCCAGGGTTTGGGTCCCTGTTACTCATTCATCTTCCTCATCCTTCAGCCTGAACTATTAGTCCACGGATACAGTCCCCAGACCCAAGTTATTCTCTCTCCTGGGACCTTGATACTGAGATTCCAGGTGTTTGGACCTAAACCCCTGCTCACGAGACCTCAGGGGCCAGACTTTGGGATCCTGGAGGGGGACATGTCCTGCTTCCTGTCCTCCCTGAACTGTGCACGTTGGGGACATCTTTCTAGTCTCTGACCTGGGCTTCTTCCCTCCCAGGGCATGCTGTTCTGCACTCACTTAGCCAGACTCAGTCTCTGTTGCTCAGAATGACAGGGATCTCACCTGACACGCGTCACCGTGGAGTTGGATCAGCCGCACAGTGAGCTCAATGGGGTCCAGCTCTAAGGGCTCAGGGGGAGATGAGGGGGACACTGATGGTTCTGTACCTGGTGCCTGAAACCTGCCCAGAGAAGTCTGTGCAGGATGGGAATTCTCCAGGAACTGAGGAAGAACTGATGAAGGAGTGAACTCACATGTCTGAAGATCAGGCAGGCGATGGCCATGACTGCTGACGTCTTCAGGAAAGAATGAGAGGACCAGTCGGAGCCTCAGGAAAACATGGGCTGAGAGGGAGTCAGAGGCACTGAGGACAGTGTTCTGAGGCAGGTTTGGACAGAAGTGTGGAGAAGGCTGTGCAGCACGTGGGGAGGGACTTAGGAGACATCCTGGGATCATTTCCAGGTCCCGGGTCTCTGGCTTCCTGTCCTGGGCTCCAGGTGTAGGAGCCTGTTAAGTGCTCACATGTTCCACATGTGGAAACACAGAGAGTCAGTGCCCCATGGAGCAGGCCCATGGGCGTGAGAGCAACACCCAGATGCTCCCATCTCCTCCCTGGAGAGGAAGAGCCTGAGGCATCCCATGAAGGCTCCTCAGAAGTTTCAGGCAGGTGCAAGCCCAGATGGGTGACCAGATCAGAACATAGCCTTGGATGGACACTCCCTCCTTCCTGCCCATTCCCCTAGCCCCTCAGTACTGCTCCTGGGGATGGAGTGAGCCTGGCATCCAGCTCACCCTTGGGGGAAACAATGGCTCCAGCGGGCTAGGCTGCAGGGAGGCTTTGAGCGTCTGTGATCAGAGTCATGGGCCGCCGTGGAGGAGGGGAAGCAGGCAGGGCTAATTCAATATTCTTAAGAGTCATTCTAGCCCTAGTGGGGCTATAGACAGTCTATTCCTAGTGGTGAATAGACAGGTGAGGCAGGACAGTGCCCCAAGGTAAACACAAAAAGGCTATTCTGGAAGATTCTGCAGGAGTCCTGCAGAAACGTGAAGGCAGCCTAGGTGAGGTGTGTGCTGTCACTCTGCCCCTCTGTTTACGACTGACCCCCCTCACAGCTGCACACAAGCCGTCTTCTCTCAGTCACCTTTGGGTGCCCTGTGTCCATCCTGGTCCCTGGGGCTGGAGGAGGAGCATCCCCACGCTCAGCCCAAGTCAGACGACACGGGCTCCCCTGGGCTTCCCATGTGGCCTGCGCGGCTCCAGGTTCTGAGGGAAATGACTGAATGGGAGCCCAGCAGGCAGGCAGGAGGAGCCATGGAGGACGAGCTCCCTGAGACCCTGGGAGACAGGCTCATGGGGAAGGAGGTCAGGCATCCGGAGCCCAGCTGAGCTCATCAATCAATGCAAGGAAGCCTCAGTGAATCAGCTCATGTTTATTGAACTAAAGTCTGTAGAACACAATGTGGAGAGAGGCAGATGGTCCTAGAATACCTTGTTCAGCTACATCCCCAACTGAGGAGGAAATTGAGGGTCAGTGAGGCCTTATCTGCTGGCCCCAGGCTGGTTGATCTCCTTGACATGCTGCATAATTCCTTGATCTGTTGGTGCCTTCTGCTTTCATCTTTCTTTTTTTCCCAGATCAATCTCTGTTCCTACACAACACTGGGAATTCCATGGGAACTTCACTGGTCTCAGTGCACCCTGAACTCAAAGGGCACCTGGATACTTGTCAGATGCTCCATCCACTGTGTTCTCACTGCCGCTGCCACCACCATCATCACCACCATTGTCATCAAGAAGTCACTGCCTGAAGTGCGATGTAGACCATTCTTCAAAGAAGATATACAGATGGCTAGCCAGCATATGTAAAGAGGCTGAACACTGCTAATTATTCAGTTCAATTCAGTTCAGTTCAGTCACTCAGTGTTGTCCGACATTCGTGACCCCATGGACCACAGCACACCAGGCCTCCCTGTCCATCACCAACTCCCGGAGTCTACTCAAAGTCATCTGCATTGAGTCAGTGATGCCATCCAACCATCTCATCCTGTGTGTATGCTAATCAAAACTACAATAAGGGATCACCCCCTACCAATCAGATGGGCCATCAAGTAAAAGTCTACAGACAATCAATATCGGAGATGATGTGGAGAAAAGGCAAGCCTCCTACACTGTTGCTGGGAATGTAAATTGGTGTGGCTGTTATGGAAAACAGTAAAGAAGTTCCTTAAAAACTAAAAATAGAGCTATCATGTGATCCAGCAACCCCACTTCAGGGCATATGTTTGGAAAAGAAAAAGTTCCAATTTGAAAAGATACATGCACCCCATGTTCATAGCAGTACTATTTACAATAGCCAAAACATGGAAGACAAAACATGACAGACAAACCTAAATGTCTGTCAAGAGATGAAGGGATAAAGATGATGTGGTACATACAAACAACGGAATATTACTCAGCCATAAAAAGCATGAAATAATGCCTTTTGTAGTAACATGAATGGATCTAGACTTAAGTGACCATGCTAAGTGAAGTAAGTCAGGGAGAAAAGACAAATATATAATATCACTTACATGGAGAATCTAAGAAATAGTCTAGGTGGTTCCCTGGTGGTTAGAATTTGCTGGTTTTGCTGCTATGGCCACATTTATCCCTCATCGGGGATCTGAGATCCGACAAACTGCTTGGCATGGCCAAAAAAAGAGAGTACAAATGAACTTATGAACAAACCAAAACAGACTCATAGTCATAGAAAACATAACTTGTTGTTACGAAAGAGAGAGAGGGAAAAAAAAAAAAAGAAAGAGAGAGAGGGGTAAACTAGAAGTATGGGATTAACAGATGCACACTACCATACATAAAACAGATTAAAAAAACAAGGACTTTACGTATAGCACAGGGAATAATATTCAGTATCTTATAATAATCTGTAATGAAAAAATTTAAAAGAATAGAGATATATATAGATTATGTATAACTGAATCACTTCGATGTACACCTGAACTAACAAAATATTGTAAATCAACTCTACTTCAATTAAAGAAACAAGCAGACAAAAGAAGTCACAGACTAATTAAGATAAAATGCTGGAATCAAAGGTGAGTGATTGGAGCAGTAGCGCTCGAGGCCACCGCCAGGAGGAGACTCTTCTTGCTGGGTCGTCAAACCCTGGGAAGGGCAATAGAGCAGCCCCTGAGCTTCTCCTGGATCCCAACAATCCTACCTCTCTATCTCCCACTTTCAACCCTTTTGTATTTCTGGTCTCTTGTTGCTAGATCCCATGCCTCTCCTTTTATTCTGCCCCCAGTGACTTCTTTAGTTCAAAGTAAGTGGTTTCTGATGGGAAGGGAGTTAGGGGGAGAATGGATACGTGTGTGTGTGTGGCTGATCCCTTCACTGTCCACCTCAAACTATCTCACCACTGTTAATCGCCTGTTCCTCAATACAAAACAAAAAGTTCATAGGATGAAAAAAATAGTTTTCTCCCTCGGCCCCCGCCCATTCCCTAGTCCCCCTTCCTCCCTTAATCCAGGCTCCTTCTCTCTCCCCATCTATCACCTACATTCACCCCTCCCCTCCCGTGCTCAGCTGCAGAAATGCCAGTTTCCTAACCCTCAGCTCCAACAATTTTGTCTCACTCTCCTTTTTTCCCTAACAAGGTGCCTCTGCACCTTGACCCTGAATGTGTCCCTGGACCCTCAGTGCTCTGGGGGTGGTGGAGTTGGGTCCTCTTGCAGATGCTTATAGATCTGGGTGAGCTCCTCCAACTTCCTCTCCAGCTCCCTGACCCGCTGCCGCAGGTTTTCAGCTGATGCTGTCTTTGCACCATCATGCAGGTGCATTGACTCCTTCACCAGGAAGCCCACATCCACCAGGAGGAAGACACCTGCAGTGGCCGCACCCACGATTCGGGCTCCTTTGGTAACTGCCGAAGCCGTGCCTTTCAAAGCTGTCTCTACTTGGTGGATGGCTGGGCCTGAGATTCTCCCAGGGCTCATGAGGATGTTTGCATTGGCTGCAGAGTCAGGGTTGACTTCACCTGTCTCCATGGCATGGATATTTCTTTCAAGGTGTTTTTCCACTTTTGCCAATTTCTTTGTTGTGACAATAATGTGGGGCTTGCTCTTGAGTACCTCTAGGAGCACCTTCCATTTCTTGACAGCAATTGACATCAATTGACTGGCTTTGTTTTCTGCTGATGACCTACTTACATGTTCCACGATGCTGGTGGACACAGCCGTCACAGCACTTGCTGCTCCCAGCCCTATCCCAGTGACTGAGAGTGCCATACTGGCCCCGGCTGTCACGGGTGCCAGAGCCAGGCCAAGGATGGTCAGGGCGCCAGATAAAACGCCGGTGCTGTGGGTCACCACATTGGAGATGGTACAGTCCCTGTGGACTTTGTCTACATTGTCTGCAAGCTCCCGGAGCTTGCTTATGAGCTCCACCAGCTGCTGCGTCACCCGAGGAAACTTCCTCAGAAACCTCCCTCTGTCCAGCTGCTCTTTTGGGAGCGTTTCCTGGTCCTTCCCAGCCAAGTCTGTTTTCAATTCATTCAGATATTCGTGTAGTGCATTCATGTCTTCCCTGTAACATGAGGGTCAAGGGCTTAGAAAGGCAGTTTGCTTGTCTGTAAAATAGGTTCAAAAATGTCTATTCTGCATAAATACAGAGATAGTACTATAAATCGATTAGAAGAGAAATTTACAAAAGTAAAATTTCCTCCTTCAACATTAAACACAGATTTTATACATTTTAGATGCCCCATAAACTTCTTCAATCCTCTAACAGATAAACAAAAGTCACCTTAGGATACTCGTAACTTAAAAGAGATATTGGATGGAATTCCCTGGTGGTCCAGAGGTTATGACTCTGCACTCCCACTGCCTCAGGTATGACTCAGTCCCTGGTCAGGGAACGAGGATCCCACAAGCCATGTGGCTCAGCCAAAGGAAAAAAAAAAAAAAAACAAAATGCATTTGGTAGAGATGTCTCAAGAGACAGGGCAAAACCAGTACTTCGAAAGAGTGGGTGAGTGGGAACTCCACAGAGAAACGAAGACAGGCGGTGTTAGAGCAGAAAACCTGCATTCAAGGGCCTCAGTGTGTGGTGAGGAGTCAACCTGATCTTGGCCCTTGGCTACAGGGAAGTGGTCCCTAAGCCCCTAGAATATTCTAGCTGATACGAGTGTTCTCATCTGCCTGGGCCTTTTGGCCACTGTTCAGGAGGACAAGGAGACATGTGATGGGGCCTCTGGAGGAGCTGGACTCTAGGACATTCGCCCGACCTCTGGGAGGGGCTGGAGACCACAAGTCAGGGTAATTTGTCTTTAGCCGGGCGAGTGTCCCCGGCAGGCAGTGTTCCCTGTGCCCTGCCACTCACCGAGCTCCAGAACAGTAACGCATCCTGGGGACAATGGACTCTTCGGGGGTGAAATCCGCCCAGACTCTGCCCTGTGGCTGATGGAAACCCACAGGCTTCCTGTAATACACTGGGATCATGATGGCTCTCAGTGAGTCCTGTCTGTTCTATAGGGAATTCTCAAACCTGAGCGGGGTTTTGGGGATCCCCTAAATTTGCCATTGGTTCAAATGAAAGCATAGTCCTGGGCACTGTGCCCTCACATTTTGCACATTGGCTGTCCCTATGACTTCGAATTTGTAAAAAAAAAAAAAAAAAAAAAGCCCAAAGTCAAAACTAGAAGGCCTTAACAGTCCTTTAGTCTGCCATCAGTTGTCTTCTACAGCTTGTGTCCTTGACCTTCCCAGCAGAAGGTCCCTGAGTCCATCCACTGCCCCAGCTGCCTGGAGATCAGGAGATGTGGTGCTGGTTCCTCTTGGACTCTCCAGCCCACCTCACTGACTCCTGACCCAGCACTCAGCACCACTGACTTTTCAGGTGTCACACGTTAATCTGTGACAGCTTCATGACCCTGCACCCCAAGGTCATGTGCAACTTTATGGAACCTCTAAAGGTTCAAGAGGCTTGAGGAAATACCTATCTGAATGGCTGAGCCTGAAGAGACCTGCATTTGTATAGCTGGTGGAGGAAGCATTTTCTTCTTTGGTGGGAATGCACGAGGCTCCTCAGAATTCCTCAAATGACACACAATCGCAGCCACTCATTGTGACCCTGGAGGGCTCACCGAGCCACATGGCCTTCCCACTGTCAGGGGAGCTCCATGTAGATCAGAAGAGGGTAGATGGAGTGAGAATCCAGGTCACAGGCAGGGTGTGCAGACACGGTCACCCAGGGCCCTCTAACCCAGCATGAGGGGATCCCATCAGGGAGGGAAGAAATGTCCCCCTCTGCCACTCAGGGGACCTCTGCTAGGGTCACAGCCTCTTCAGTTCTGTGTCCTTGGGGCCCACTCTCCTCACTCTAGTCCTGGTCCTGCTGCCCAAGCCTGCCTACTAGTCCTCCAACCTGGACCTTCTGCTCCACCCTGACCCCTGGGTCTGACCCTGGTCCGGGCCTCCCTGGACCTTTGGATGAGATGACTGCACTTGGTTCCCCACCTCTGACCCTGCAGTTCACTCAGGCCATCAGCATAGTCCACCAGATTGAATTACTATTCCCACTGGACATATGCAAATCGGAAACTCTAATACATAAGCCCAGAACCCAGGAGGTGGGCACGGCTAGATCCAGGATCCCATCAGCTCCACCCAGTTTCTCTCCAGTCTCTCTGCTTTGTGGGCCAGCAGGATCCTGCAGGGTTGGTACATTTCCTAAGATGGGGACTAGAAAGGCTTTATCTAGGGAGAAGCCCGAGTAATACACATGATGGCATCAGGATTTTCTGACTTGCCCCAAAGGAAATTCTGCTTGGTTCTCATCACCAGAAAGAAAACTCTTCCCAACAAGCTTTTTAAATGTTAATACTGATTGAATACCTACTCTCAGTAGGTATCAGTCATTATGGGAAGATCATTGCATGCAAGATCTCAGTATCCTCACAATAAAACTGAACAGATGATGAAGCCAAAGCAGAGAACAGCTCAGTAACTAGTCCAAGGTCACATAACCTGCCCCTTCCTTACAGGTTTCATCTTTTCTCAACCTGAGGTTGTTCAATGCCAGCAAATGACAAGGAGGAAACATTCCTCATGAGATACTGAGAAGGAACATCCTCGACCCCCACCACAGGGTCCTGCTTGGAGGAGGTGTGCCTGCTAGGAGAAACCTAGTCTGGTTCCGCGGGGTGTGGGTGACCTTCCTGACACACCGATCCACCTGTGGAGGTTACCTGGACAAACCAGCCTTCGCCTCAATTTTCCTCAGGAATTCAGTCAGCAGGAGAAGCAGTTCCTCCCTGCTCAGTATGTCCCAGAGACACTCAGCGACATCCTCAAAGAAGATCTCAATATCTAGATGAAAGGAAAGGGAATAAGGTTAGAAGAATTTGTGAAGAGAAAAAGTGAAAGTGTGAGTTGCTCAGGCCTGTTTGACTCTTTGTGACCCTGTGGGCTGTAGCTCGCCAGGCTCCTCTGTCCATGGGCTTCTCCAGGCAAGAATACTGAAGTGAGTAGCCATTCCCTTCTCCAGGGGATGTTCGCAACCTAGGGATAAAATCCAGATCTCCCACATTGCTGGTGGATTCTTTACTGTCTGAGTCACTGGGAAAGCACAGAAGATTTTGTGGTGGATCATAAATGGTATTGGGTAGCTTTTTTGTTTGTTTGTTTTTAACCCTGTGTGACCTGGGGGAGGGCTCACAGATTTTGACAGTCCACTCTAGAACAGGTATCTCACCATGGTGACAGAAGTTGAAGAGAGCTATTTGAGTTTTTTAATTTGGTGGACCCGTAGTGCTGAAGCTCCAGTTGGATGTTGCTGTACCAATTCTAGAAGACCACCAGGTTCTAACAAAGTCCAAGCATGTGGTGTAAACCCAGTGGACGTATATATTCTCTCTGGCACTCACAGTATAAAACCACTTCTACCTTTTACTCTTAGCTGAGATGTGGCTGGGATAGTAGAAGCTGCTGGAGAGAATGTATCTGCTTTCAAGAAAGGTGACATTCACTACCAGGACCATCTCTGGGGGCTACACTGAGTTTGCTCTGGAAACCCATCACATTGTTCACACGCTTCCCCAAAAAACTGGACTTTAAACAAGGAGCTGGCATCAGCATCTCATGTTTTACTGCTTATCGAGTCTGCTCCACAGTGCCCATGTGAAAGCTGGAGAAAGTGTCCTGGGGCTAGTGGAGGAGCTGGAAGAGCAGCAGGCCAAATGGTTAGAGCTTATGGCTTAAAGATTCTGGGCACAGCTACTACTGAGGAAGGACAAAAGACTGTTTGGCAAAATGGAGCTCACGAAGTGTTTAATCACAAAGAAGCTAATTATATTGATAAAACTAAGAAATCTGTTGGTGAAAAAAGAGTTGATGTGATTATTGAAATGTTTGCTAATGTCAAACTTAGTGAAGATTTAAATTTTTTTTCACATGAATGAGGAGGTCATTCATGCCCCAGAGGTGCTATTGAAATAAACCCACAGGATCCATGACAAAGGAATTTAGCATAAAAGGAGTAGCTCTCCCTTCATCCTCCAAGGACGAATTTCAGCAGTTTGCAGCAGCCCTCCAAGCTGGGATGAATTGGTTAGTTGAGACCAGTAATAGGTCCCCGGTATTCACTGGAGAAGGCGGCCCAGGCTCATGAAGATATCATTCACAGCAGTGGGGCTACAGGAAAAATGATTCTTCTCTTAAAATCATTAATCCTGCCATTGATTTCCTGTGTAATTAAAAGGGTTCTTACCTTAGTTTTATGTAGACTGCATTTGCTCTGCTTAGCCATCATTTGATTCAGTGAGTTTCTTCTATTTAAAAAAATATTTATCTTAGGATTCATAGGCATTGGAGTGCAGTATATTTTATAGCTGGGAATATTCTTTATGTCTTCTACCTCTCATGAAGGAATAATGGGAAATAGGATGTTAATGGTCACTTGGCATTGGAGGACATTACAGAAGTTCTTAACCAATGCTTATCATTAATTCCATACCTTTGACTGCTGCTACTGCTAAGTCACTTTAGTCGTGTCTGACTCTGTGTGACCCCATAGACGGCAGCCCACCAGGCTCCCCCGTCCCTGGGATTCTCCAGGCAAAACAGTGGAGTGGGTTGCCATTTCCTCTTCCAGCGCATGAAAGTGAAAAGTGAAAGTGAAGTTGCTCAGTCATGTCTGACTCTTAGTGACCTCATGGACTGCAGCCTACCAGGCTCCTGCGTTCATGGGATTTTCCAGGCAAGAGTACTGGAGTGGGGTGTCATTGCCTTCTCCGTACCTTTGACTAAAACATGCTAATTCAAAATAGGACTGCTTGATTCCCAAGCCTAGTTCTCTTTACAAAGGTTCTTTAGTCTCTGATTAACCCAGAACTATACTGGACTCTGACGATTCTCTGAACTAAATGAGACCCCTTTTCTAAACTAATCTCATCTACATCTACCAGTCTCTCAGAAGGGCAAGATAAACCATGTCCAGAGAAATCTGTTAGTTTTCCAATATTCCCCAATATTTTATGCTATTCACTAGGTTAATCACTGACTACCAAGGATCCATGTACTCTCTGAGGACATCAGCCTTATCTCTGGTATCATATGATACTAGGTGCATAGATGGGCTTCCCAGGAGGCACTAGTGGTACAGAATCTGCCTGCCAGTGCAGGAGATGTAGGAGATGTGGGTTTGATCCCTGGGTCAGGAAGGTCCCCTGGAGAAGGGCATGGCAACCCACTCCAGTATTCATGCCTGGAGAATCCCATGGACAGAGGAGCTTGGTGGGCTACATACAGTACATAGGGTTGCAAAGAGTCGTACATGATGAAGTGACTTAGCACATCAGGTGCATAGTTCCCAAATATATATGTATTAATTGATTCAACTTGTTTCTGACCACATGAAGGCTTTTAAGTCACAAATGGTTGTTCAAGCTCCTCCAAGTGCCACAGCCTTCTCCAACTATTGCTTGGGGCCTCCTGGATCAAAGATCCTCAATATGAGGGTAAGCAGAACATGCTGCTTCAACAATTTAGGGTCTGTGTCCCTGGCCAGCTCGAAGCAGTCTGAACAGAATTGCCACCCCTTTTCTCTAGTAGCCATATTCTCCTAACTGAAAAGGGGAGAAATAAAGGATGACAGTCAGGGAGGAAGGACAGGGCTCCCCAAGTGGCAGGAGGAAATAAACTGCTAGTGGCAGACTTTTTTCCCCTTATCTACATGAGATTAAAAGGTTCCTTGTAATCCTGTGTTGCCATAACGACACCTGGGGCCCCCTGAACTTAACTTTTTCTCAAACCTTGAGCTAACCAACGTGTATTTCTCATGGAAATATTTTTCTTAAGCTGTGTTAATGGAACTATTCATTTGCTTGGAAATCTGCCTTTCTTCAAGATTCATGTCAATTGTTTTATGGCCAGAGGTGAGTCCCCTTGTGCCATTCTATCTCAAAATGCATGTTGTGGGAGAGGAGCCTGGTGCAACACTCTCTGTCTGAGTCATTTCTTTTATCTGATTAGCAGATTGCTATCAGCTATATAACACCTTGCTAAAAACTAGGAAGGGGGCACTCTTTCTGTTCCCTTCAGAAGTCTATCTTAGAAGCTTTCTCTACCCCATTTACACTTTAATAAAACTCTACAACAAAAAAGCTGTGAGTGATCCAGCCTTGTCTCTGGCTCCGGATTGAAGTCTTCTCCTTGGAGGCCAAGGATACTGGATTCGCTCACAGCTCACGGAAGTAACCTTTCAGAATTGTATCTATGTGTGACAGGGATCATGTATTTTTATTTAAATTAATAAACAAAGTTTATGCCTTAAGAATGATCTGCTTTTGTTATCATAATATGATAACTACAACAAATTCTAGAGCAAAATTTTTTAAAAAATGCTCTTAGTATAAATTGTTAAAACTCATCTTCCTGAGGAGTGATCACCTGGGCACTGTTGGTAGAGTCACCTGGGTCATGGATGGACCTGCTTTTCCCGCCCTCACCCTCCAATTCACATGTTGAAGCTTTAACCCCCAGTGACTGTATTTGAAGGTTGGCCTTTAAAGAGACAATTGAGGTAAAATGTAGTCATAAGCATGAGGCCCTAATGCAATAGGATTGTTGCCTTTATTAGAAAAGAAGAGACCAGATTCTCTCTCTTCCTGCCCCCTCCTCTAGAGGAAAGGCCATGTGAGGACACAGTTAGAAGACAGTTAGGAATTGCAAGCCAGGTGGAGAGGGCCCACCAGAAACCACCACTACCTTGATAATCTTGGCCTTCCAAACCTCCAGAATCATGATCTAATCCTGGGATTTACATGTCTTCAGGAATCTACAATTGTAATTTTTAGAAAGAGAACGAGGGCTTTCTAGGTGGTACAGTGGTAAAGAATTGGTCTGCCAATGCAGGAGTCACAGGAGTTGTGGGTTTGATCCCTGGGTTGGGAAGATCCCCTGGAATAGGAGATGGCAACCCACTCCCAGTATTCTTGCCTGGAAAATCCCAAGAACAGAGGAGCCTGCCGGGCTACAGTCCATGAGGTCACACAGAATGGAACAGGACTGAACAGACAAGCAAATCCACATACACAAACAGAGAGAACACAGGGCCTGTGTGTTTGTGAGTTACTTCTAGCAGAGACTGGCAGCACCCTGCAAATGAATGCTTTCATATTTTGGCAGTGAAAAAAAAGAATATTCACATTAAATGGGATAAAGAATGTAATGAAAATAATTAACCTCAGATCAGTACAGGGCAAGATCACTGCTCAAATGAGTTACCAAAATCCCTGTATGATTTCAGGGATCTAGAGATTACGGAATTGAAGGTAAGACATAGGCAAGTAGCATATATATATATGTGGGGGGTGGTGCTGGGACTCAATGTAAGATGTGTTTCCTGGTACATGAACACACAGAGGCATTATTCTTATTTCACAGAAGAAAATGAGACAGACAGGAGAAGGGACAACCCAGGGCCAGTGAGCAGGAAGCTCAACGGTGGAAATCAAGCTCAAGTGTCAGACACTTCTAGGACATGACTTTGAATCCTCCTTATTTTAAGCTCCTGTGATTTCTTCATTCTGGGACATAAGGTTTTTTCCAACTAAGTTTTGGTGGTGAGTACGCTGCAGCTGGAGGAGAGCATGGAAACCCACTCCAATATCCTTCCCTAGAGAATCCCATGGACAGAGAGGCCTGGTGGGCTGCAGTCAATGGGGTCGCAAAGCGTCAACAGCGACTGCGCAGCTAAGCAGAGGCTGCAGCAACACACCGCAGCACACACAGAAGGAGCAGTCCAGTGCTGCAGGTGTGAACTTATAGAACATTGTAAACCAATGTGACCTAATTCTAAAAAAGGGTTTAGGACCACCCACCGCTGAGTAAGACTGCTATGTGAGAGGATCCTAATCAGAGACACTCAGGATGGGCAGGGGAGGGGATCAGCCAGGTGGAGGAGGGGTGGAGCCAGATGTGATCCTGTGAACAACTCGGTCACCCTTCCCCTCCAGGTGGGAGGTGGCAAACGTAGACTGGGGTTCAGTTAACTGTCTGCTGACTCTTGCAGAGCGGCTGGGTGAGCGGCAGGGTGAGAGCTAAAGGAATGGTGCCTGCGGTGATGCCCCAGAGTCTGGGAGCAGGAGGAGGCTGGGCCAGGGAGAAGGCAGGAGGAGCTCCAGGGACCCTGGGGGACCTCCTCTCACTGCCCCATTTGGTCCTGGGGACTCTCTCTGCTGTCCCCCTCCCCATGGGCTGTCCTGGCCTCACTTCTGAGTCACTTGCTAGAGGGCAGTGGGGGAGGAATTGAGCACCTAGCAAGTGGCTTCCCAAGGAGAGGACTGGGAAGAGGCTCTGTGGACACACCCCTGTTGGGGAACTCCACGTGGCCCCTCTGGGGAGCTCCAGTATGCTTTTCCATCCTCTTCTTGGTTCTTGATTCCTCTGTAGGTTAACTCTGCCTGGAGGAACCACCCTCAATTCTGGGTCACATGTAGGAACTGGCCAGCAAAGAGGCAGCTGCCTACCTAAGCGGTCTCCGAGGTTTTCTGAGCTCATGATGGCAGCAGCAGGGTCTCAGAGATCTCCCGTCAGCTCCTTGTTTCTGTCAGGCTGGTAGGTGTGACCTCACCCTTGGGGAAGAGAGAACAGAATGTGGACTCGATCACAAGTGAGCAGTGGCTTCAAGAAGCAGTGAGGGTTGAGGTCTCTGGTGAGTTCCCCTGGGACGGCCACCAGTGCCAGCGGGGACTTAACCCAGCGTGGTTCTCTGTCTCCTGCGATCTGTAGGTCACTAGTTAAGGAAAGTTACTTATCTCCATCCAACTTCCTCCAAGTCATAGTCCTGTTATCCTGTTGGGTTACAAGGAGAAGATAATGACAGAGGAGACAGCCATCTGTGAAGTTATAGGAGTAATAAAACCAGAGATGGACGAACAGATAGGAAGGAATACTCTAGAAATTACATGAGGTTGGAGCAACTCTGTTACTATCTGGTAATAGGTGATGTTGATCCAGTGTCTATGATGTGCAGGGTCCTGAAACTAATCTAACTTTAGGTCAGCCCAGTTTTTCACACTGGTGCCAGAGCCTGGACTTGAACCCAAGCCTTTCTGATCCAGATCCCAGGTTTGTGATGACTATGCTCTACTCCATTTAATATATGAAAATAATTACCTGAGGATATATGTTTATTGGTAAATGACTCTTCTCATTCTAAAATGATGTCTTGCCCCCAGGCTCGAGTCTGCCTTGACAAAGTTCCTAGTGGTACAAGCCCGACAGCCCAGGTCTTCCTTGCTTCTGCAAGAGCCTTTATCTCCCAAGGGCCTGGAGTTCCACCAGCTCCACCCCACTTCCTGTATCCCTGCCCTGCATGGCTGAGGACCCCGAATGGTGCCCTGTCCTCTCTGCTGTCCTCCCCTGACTGCTGGACTTTACGTTGTCTCTAATACCTTCTGGAAATAATAAAGAACATTCTCCTTCATCTCATTAGAACTGATTCAAATGAATTCTTTTTAATGGGTGAGTAATGGAGCCCATTATACAGAGTGAAGTAAGCCAGAAGAATAAAGAACATTACAGCATACTAACACATGTATATGGAATTTAGAAAGATGGTAATGATAACCTTGTACGCAAAACAGAAAAAGAGACACAGATGTACAGAACAGACTTTTGGACTCTGTGGGAGAAGGCGAGGGTGGGATGTTTCGAGAGAACAGCATCGAAACATGTATATTATCTATAGTGAAACAGATCACCAGCCCAGACTGGATGCATGAGACAAGTGCTCAGGCCTGGTGCACTGGGAAGACCCAGAGGGATTGGGTAGAGAGGGAGGTGGGATGGGGGATCAGGACGGGGAATACATGTAAATCCATGGCTGATTCATGTCAATGTATGACAAGACCCACTGTGGTAATGTAAAGTGATTAGCCTCCAACGAATAAAAATAAATGAAAAAAAAAAAAGAAGATTAAAAAAAAAAAGAACATTCTCCTTGTATTAAACTTCACTCACATTTGAGGCTCTTTCCTTAAGCTATTTCTAGAAGTAGAATTACTAAATTACAAGGCATCAATACCTAAAACATTTACATCTTGAGTCACACTGTTACGCAAAGAAACTGTCATAATTTATGTTTGCACTCCTAATATATGAGAGTGTCCATCCTTTCAGACTTTCCCATTCTCAGTGGTCTTTAAAAAAAAAAAGCTTTAGGTCTTTATATATAAAAAATTTATTTTGGTTCTGCATGTGATTATCTTGCCATGGGAGAAGAGGAAGGAAAGCAGATGTTGATTACATTTAACTACTGTTTTCAGGAGGCAAAAGAGCCTTTGTCAACTCCTCCTCCTGAGACCTGACTGAAATGATAGTCAACGTACGTACTGGTATAATAACAGCCGCGGATAAGAGTGACTTGTGTTTGTGGTCATCGCTCTGCATTGGTATTGGCTCTGAAACTTTACATATGATAACTTGTATGTTATTCCATTAACATTTGATATGTGTATATTGTATCCCCATCTACAGATAAGGAAGCTGAAGTACAGAAGTTTTATGATTTGGCCAAGGTCAGACGTCTTGCCCCTGGTAGACTGGATTCCTCCCCACTCACTGGGCTCAAGAACCATAGCCTCCCTCTTCTCCCTCTGCTGCTAATAAAAACAAGCATGGGGGCAACAGGAGACCAGAGTGTTCAACAAATGTTTGAAGACTCACTGGATGGAGAAGTGATAGCTGAATAAAGAGGAGTGCAGGAGAGGGAGAGAAACAGGGAGCGTGTTCACAGGAGAGAAGACTGGTCTGCTGGGCAGAGCCCCAGAGAGGGAGCAAGATGAGAGGGAGGCCGAGGGGAGAGCAGGGGACAAGCTCACCAACCCCACATCCCATCCCACATTCACAGCAGCCTTCACTCCTCACAGACTTTTAGAAGGTTACTTGATGTTGAGGTGCAAGGAAAAACAATAGGTGGTGTGTTTGTGTAATTATGGAGGAAGATAAAGGATACCCACAAGAGAGATAGACGTGGGATCCAGGAGTCAGGAACATCAAGCCAGCCAGAAGGGAATCCAAGGATTCCTGCTGGGCACACATCAGATTGAGAGAGAAACCAGTCCAGAATGGGATAAGAAGTCCAGAGTCTGTAGGGACAGGGGACTTGGTATCATATGAGGCACAGTTGGAAAGAAATGGAGGAAATGTTGAAGATAAATAGTGCAAGAGTGAAAATGAAGCCAATTAGAAACATCAGGAAAAACTAAAGCTCTGCCCAGAAGAATGTGCAGCTTTTTGGTACAAGTTAGCTCTAAAAAAGTGTATTAAAATATGTAAACTCTCTTGTTTGATTTTTTAAAGGAAATCTAAGGTAAATTAATGTATGTCCAAGTCCTGGTTTTCCCATTTTGATTATTTTGTATGCTGTTTTAAAACTAAAGTATTGTTGATATATATAATATTTAACAATTCAGTTAATCAATATAAAAACTAAAATACATTTCTAGAACTTGGGACCTGAAGCTCTGAAGGGAAGAGTTGTTTACAAAGCCAGGAGTAATGACATTGTAGCTCCAGTTGAGAGTATAACAAATAAATGTGTAAATAAAGTGTTTAGAAGTGCAAAGCTCCCTAATAGAGGATATAAAACTAGAGAAATAATGATATAAGCAGAAGATGGGGAAGGGTATAGAAAAGAATAAAAATAAATGAAATCCTTATTTTTCTTAGTAAGAAACAAATAAATAATATACAAATTTTTAAATCAAGAAAATTAAAAATGTAATACCTAATACTTATTAGCTGTTGTGGTTGATGACACCCCACTATGCACCAGGCACCTTTCCAATTGCTTGGTATGAATTCACTTACTTTTTGTTCTCACAATAATCCTATAAGAAAGGAAACCGAAGCCTAGAGAGGTTAAGTAAATTACTCAGAGCACACAGCTAGTGCTAGAGTCAGAATCCAAGCCCAGATTCCTGTGTCCTGAGCATGTTTTCACACGATCCACCTCCCAATGTAGTAATATCATTTGTGTGTGTGTTAATCACTCAATGGGTCTGACTCTCTGTGACCCCATGGACTGTAGCCCACCCGGTTCCTCTGTTTATGGAATTCTAGGCAAGAATACTGGAGTGTGTTTCCATTTCCTTCTCCAAATATAAGTTAAAGACATTGATTAACTATCTAAAGAAATAGCTGGATTTAGAAAAGGCAGACGAACCAGAGATCACATTGCCAACACATGTTGGATCATTGAAAAAGCAAGGAGTTCCAGAAAAACCTCTACTTCTGCTGTATTGACTATGCCAAAGCCGTTGACTGTGTGGATCACAACAAACTGTGAAAAATTCTTAAAAGATGGGAATACCAGACCACCTGACCTGCCTCCTGAGAAATCTGTATGCAGGTCAGGAAGCAACAGTTAGAACTGGACATGGAACAATAGACTGAGCTCCAAAGAATTGATGCTTTTGAATTGTGGTGTTGGTAAAGACTCTTGAGAGTCCCCTGGGCTGCAAGGATATCCAATCAGTCCACCCTAAAGGAAGTCAGTCCTGAATATTCATTGGAAGGACTGATGTTGAAGCTGAAACTCCAATCCTTTGGCCACCTGATGAGAAGAACTGACTCCTTGGAAAAGACCCTGTTGCTGGGAATATTGAAGGCAGGAGGAGAAGGAGACAACAGAGGATGAGATGGTTCGATGGCATCACCGACTCGATGGACATGAGTTTGAGTAAACTCTGGGAGTTGGTGGTGGACAGGAAGACCTGGCATGCTGCAGTCCATGGGGTTGCAAAGAGTTGGACATGACTGAGTGACTGAACGGAACTGAAAGAAGTAGCTTTTCATTGGGAAGGAATGAGTAGAGCCCTCTGTACAAATTGATGTTTTTTTAACAATATGCACTTAGGATTTTGATTGTTTAACTCTAAGACTGCTACTAGTGAAGTTGCTCAGTGGTGTCCAACTCTTTGCGATCCCATGGACTATAACCTACCAACTTCCTCCATCCATGGAATTTTCCAGCCAAGAGTACTGGAGTGGGTTGCCATTTCCTTCTCCAGGGGATCTTCCCAATCCAGGGATTGAACCCAGGTCTCCCACATTGCAGATAGATGCTTTACCATCTGAGCCACCAGGGAAGCCCTAAGACAGCAGAAGTCACTTTATAGTATTCAGTAACCCACAAGAATGGGGTGGTTTCTAGCACCACCACTTTAAGGATGATGGAAGCAGTTGAATTAAGTGCCAACAAGAAATAGGTGTGACTCTTGCTGTGACACCTGTCAGTGCAGGAGGCGTGTTCGTGTTGATGAAACCAAGTTCTCTAGAAAAGTAGGCATGAAAACAGGGTCAAACCAGAATAATGAGAGTGAACTGTGATCTTCAACAGATATTGTCCAGCAGCATCTTGTCCACCCACATGTGCACCCATGGGCTTCTGTCCATCAAAGGAAGGAAGACCCCTTGCAAGAGAGGCATTCACAGGCCAGCATCTCTGTTCCTGCAAAGGCGAGGATGCTCTTGAAGATGTTCAGAGAAGTCAGAAGGGCACCCACATATAAAAGTAATAATAATAATAGTATAATAATAATAATAGTAATAATAATAATAATGAAAGGTAATGGTACTATAAATATATTTCATTGGGCCTTTTTGAGTCTGTGAAAGGCCATGTGTTCATAATAATAATCAAATGAGAGGACTTTAGATAAAGTATGATCAAAAAGGGAGACATAAAGTTGAAAAACTGCACTAGTGGTAATGCAGGAGATGAAAAATGCAAGAGATGTGGATTCAGTCCCTGAGCTGGGAAGATCCCCGGGAGAAGGAAATGGCAACCCACTCAAGTATTCTTGCCTAGGAAATCCCATGGAGAGGAGCCTGGTGGGCTACAGTTCATGGGGCTACAAAGAGTTGGATAGGGCTGAGCTGGTCTCTTTCTTTTCTTTTCATAGTGTAAAAAAGAGTAAGTATAACAGGAAATATTTTGTTGTGAAATAAATTTAATAAGAAGAGCTGTCTCGAAGTCTGTGGGGATATTCCCTTCTGTTTATTTACATGAATGTTTATAAAGGATTGAGAAAGAAAGAATCCCTGACATCCAAAAGCTGGCCTGGTATCACCACAGGGTGATGTTCTTTTCCTCTTGGATGTAAAGGCTCTCACAGAACTCCAGCCTCACACAGGGCCGCCTCAAGAGCAGGAGCGAAGGAGACAGCAGACACGCATCATTCACCCTCACCAAGGAAACACCCCTCCCTTGGCTGAAGGGCACGACTGCTCCTTCTCTACCAATTGCACCTTTATCCTCGCTCTGGTCCCCAACTCCATAGATGGAGTTACTGAGACCCACCCTGGTAGAACTGTCCCCTGTTCTCGGCAGTTACTGAGACTCACACTGGTAGAACTGACCCCTGTTCTCGGCAGCACCCAGTCTAGAGTTGCCCCATGTCTTTAGAGCCTCCCCCAAATCCCCTCCCCTACGCCCCATCCTAGGATCTATCTTTCTATCACCTTCTCTCTGTGATGCCCAGGGTTGTCCCTAAGGAAGAGTAACCATCAGCTTGTCCACTAGCCAGTGTGCCTGGTGGCAGAGGCTAGAGGCACCGACCTTGTGGATGGGAGAGTATTCACAGAGGTAGGCCTGCCTCCAAGCAGGTGGGAGAAGAGAACTGGCTACTCCCCTGCCTCCTTCTTTGCCTAAAAGCTGCAGGACCCCAGAAAGCAGGGCAGCCAATTGAAATCATGAAACATGAGAAGGAAAATTCAAGCCAGAAAGAAGAGGAGAGCTCCAGCAGAAGGTCCAGTTCCTGGATGAGGCCAAAGAATTGTAAATGCATCATGACCCTTGACTTATCCTTCTGTCCTTCCCTCCCATTCTTGTCCTGGTCCTGACCCCTGTCTTGGGCCTCAGCTGGGTGTGGATGTTGGACGGTGCTCCCTTCTGCTGGATTTCTATTGCGGGCGTCTTCCTCTGTTAGCCTCCAGGTCACTTCCTGGAAAGGCTGTTTCTGGGAAAATTGAGGACTGTGGGGAAGCCTGTCCCTGCCCAACCACATGGCCAGACAGAGAGCCCTCCTCTCCCCATGGGCAGACAGAGATTCTACCAAACATCCCCCTGCACGTGGTACAGCACATACTCTATGGGCAGGGATAGGAGGGGTAAAGGCAGGGTCAGATTCAGAGTCCTTAGCCCATCACCAGGCCCTCCTGATGCTCCTCCTCCTGTCTTCCTCACCCTCCTGACCCCACAGGGCCTGGTCCAGGGGCCTGGAGGACTCCCAGCTCCCTGGACTCTGATTCCCCCCAGCCTCCAGGCCTTCATTCAGGTTACTCCTCCCCCTGCAATGCCTTCCCCACCTGCCTCACCAGGTGAAATGTTACCTGTAATTAGAGTTCCCACTCCAAAGCCTCCTCCCCCTGCTGCCTCTCCCAGTTCCTCTCCAGGCCCCCCTGGAATCTTGCACTTTCCTTGTTGCGGGTCTGTTTGTGTGGAGTTTCTTCAGCTCCCAGCACTGGGCAGCTGCCCTGTCTCTTCTCTGCTAGTCCTCCTGCTCCAGGGCCTCAGGGGCTCCCTCCACCCTCCCGGGCACAGACTGGCTAGAATACGAGGTGTGGGACCCATTAGTGGGACATGAAGCAACCAGTTTCGTAAAAACACAGCACCACACTTTTACCTGCGGTGGAGTGCTTCCATTTGTTTTCCTTGTCTGTCTTGATAAAAGTTCTTTATAAATAGTGTTATCACATTTCGGAGCATTTCCATTTATAGTCATCCTGCACTTTCCAGAAGATCACCCTCTACCAGTAAACTGTGATGTGAGACCTACGTCATCTATGCTCTATGTCATCTTGGTTTAGGAAAGCTTTTGTAGGAACAAACACACAGCTGCCTCCACATCCAGGCTCTGCTGCTGCCTAACCTGTGCCTCGGGCCATGACCTCACGTCCCTGAGCTTCCATTTCCCTTTTTCTTTAAAGTAGTGAAAATTATCCCCTTCTCAGACAGTCGTCCTGAGAATGGGGAGATGGGCAGGGCTCCTACGCCCCTGCTTACCCAGGAGTCTTCCTCTGCCCAAGTGTGAACAAGATCCAGTTGTCCTCAGCTCTGCAGATGCAGCTGTCTTCTGTGTGTCTCTGCAATAATCACACACTTTCAGGCCCCAGATATACCCAGAGAAATGAAAGGAAAAGTGAAAACTTCTTCTCTGAGTTGCTCAAGTTAACAACACCCTGCCCACCCTGGCCCCACCCTGGGCTATTCTCACCTCCTGCTGACCCCTTAGAGAAACAACCCCAGCCCTACATTCCACGACCTTCTTGACACAGTCTTCCCCGCCTCATCTCCTTGAAGGAGAACTGTCACCCACACATTGTAAGTCCCTTGGTGAACCACTCCCCACTCCATCGCCATCTTCCCACCCGCTCAGTCCTCTCCACCCTCACGCTGTCGCCAGCCTGCCTGCCTTATTCACCTTTGTTCCACCAGCACATGGTCATACTGCTGCTGCAGAGGGCTATGCCCATGTGGCTTCTAGGATTTGCTCATGCAGATCCTACTGCCAGGGACGCCTGCTGCAACCAACCTGGTGAAATCATACTCGCCCTGTAGAGCCAAAACCTCACATCACCCCCTCTGAGAAGCCCTCCAGGGCCTCCCCTGCAGAGTCCACTCTCCCCTGCTGTGCTCCCATGGTACCTGCAAGAAGGGCCTAAAGCCACCCCTCTGCCACTCTGTCCATGCCCACCCCCACCCTTTGATCAAGTCCCTCTGGACTTGGCCCTGCTGACAGGGACAGAACTAGTGCCTTCCAGTCCCAGCAACTCACCTGAGGAGGCTCAGCCTTGGTGGTCAAAGCCATTTGGATGGATGCCAAGTTCCTAGGAAGGGCTGAGAGCATGCTGCTTTTTTCTCCCCTGGCTTATTTCTATTTGACACAGTTCTTTTTTCTCCAAGTGGAGCACTTTGAGAGGAAGGCTAGTGACCTGGCAACCTAGAAAAGTCTACAACAGAAAACCAGTCTTAATTTCTGTTTGGCTCCTAAGCAAAGAGCCACGGTGTATGGAGGGCTGAGAATGTGCAGACTCTGTGCAGGCACCATCCACACCATTCCTGTCCATACTCTCACATCATATCAAAACAGTTTCAGCTCCATTTTTCAGATTAAGAAACAGAAGAACAGGACCCACAGCCTGAGAGTCATGCAGCTGGACTGCCGGTGGACTTTCCTTTTTAGCCCCAAGCAGTACGGGCAGCAATGGGCCTAGACCCCTCATGGAGACCCACCTGCCTGACATCAGGGCTGCTTCACCCCAGATAATGCCCTGGTCATCATGGTCACCTCCTCTCAGCTTTTGAGGGAGGACCAGAGGAGTGATGGGTGGTATCCCATGATGACCACACACTAGATTTTGATGTTACAATCACCCTGGAAATTAGGCCAGCAATCTGATCTCATTTTGCTGATAAACAACCAAGGGGAGGGGCAAGGTGTGGTAGAAGCCCATGGTAGAAGCCACAATTCAAGCCAAGATTGTCATTTGCCTATTGTAAATGCCACTCTGTGTTTAAAGTACTTTTTGTTTTCAACTATTTTTTTCCAGTAAACTCCCTCCTACTGATACTTCTCTCTTCCACTAGCATGAGTTTATCTGGACAGTCAAGCAAAACCACCATGAGATGCAGAACTCAGCTAATTCATATGTGTGGGAACCATGTTTTACTGCTTTCTCCGAAACATCTCCTGGAACTTAATCTTACTCATTCTCTCTTCTTTGCTTGCTCTTTCTCCCTGCCTTAAGTTAGATGTTCTGGTGGACACATCAGCATTAGTTAGATGCTGTTCTGCACACAGAACAAACCCCCTTATCTTCAAAGTCCTTTCCTTATGACTCTAATGTAATTACCTCTGGACCTCCAAGAGGAGGTTTCCTTAATCTTAGAATTCTGGTCTCTTCCTTGCCTTACTGCTCTTACTTAATAATTACAAGATAAGTTATCAATAAATATGCACACTGCATTATCCCAGAGAGTATCTCTTCTGCGAGACACTCTCATAATCTCATGTGTTTGTGAGAATTATTCAGTGCGCTGTTGCCACAACTGGCGCCTGATCAGGGGCCACACCCATGCAAGGAAAAAGGATGTCTGCTGATCCAGGTAGGGACTTTGGCCTCTGAGGCTAGAGATGGAACAAAGTCGTTAGACACGCAGTACTTTTGCTTTCTGCTTTGGGTAATTCTCTTTCTTCTGTTTCTTCTCAACAGCTTTCACATTATCATCAGCTTTCCTTTCTGCTTGCTGCCGCTGGTTGTAAGGTTTCTGTTTCACTCTTAACTAAACCCCTTATGGTGATTTATACTCGTTGTCCTTGGTATCCACAAGAAGATTCTTTGAAAGTGTCTCATTGGGAATGAGTAGGTCATTGGTTGAGAAAGTTGTGAATGCACAGCATCTAAGTACTTGGAATTTATGTTGTATTGGGTTTCTGCCTTAGAAAAGTGAGAAATTCCTTGGACTGATCCTATTCCTCTGCCAGAGGCACCTCCACCTCCTTCTTTTATTATGTTTAAACCCAGCTGAATAGCATCAACAAAGACTACTTTACCTGCTCATGAATCTGCTCAAGGACTTACTCAATCACTTCCTAATGTTTCTCAGCATTCTATGGTAGAAAACATGGTCAGAGAAGGTTTAAAGAAGGAAGGAAATGTAGATGCCTTCCCCAGGACAATGACATCTCTAGTTCATTTACTAATGGGATCATAGAAAGCATAGGTGGTGAATACCAAATGACTCCCTGGGATTGGAAGGCACTTTTAAAAATGGTTTTACCTACTGCTCAATACTCCTTATCGTTCCAAGAATATAGAGATTACTGTACTGTGCTTGCTTTAAACAATCTTCAAACAAAGCATCCCTGTTACCATAGACATGCTTGTGGGAGAAGGACAACATAACTGTGGCTGCTCACGCCAAAACGGACGCTTAGGCTTTTACAGAAGCCCCCAAAGCTGCTCATAAACCTCGTCTTTGTTTACCCGATCTTACAGTCCAAATGGGAATCCTTTTCTACTATAAAACGAGGAGCAAATGAACCTTACATAGCTTTGTAGACAATTACAAAATGCTCAGTTAGTTCAGTTCAGTTGCTCAGTCATGTCTGACTCTGTGTGACCCCGTGGACTGCAACACACCCGGCTTCCCTGTCCATGACCAACTCCTGGAGTTTGCTCAAACTCATGTCCATTGAGTTGGTGACGCCATCCAACCATTTCATCCTCTGTCGTCCCTGTCTCCTCCTGCCTTCAATATTTCCCTACATCAAGGTCTTTTCTAAGGAGTCAGGTGTTTGCATCAAAATGCTATTGACCGACAAATTGGATATTTGGAGACTCGGAAGGTATTAATACTGCAATTAATTATTGAAAATGCAAATGAAGATTGTAAATGAGCCTTGCAGCCCATTGGTAATTTACCAACAACTAATATGGCAGAAACATTAAAAGCCTGTCAAAATATAGGAACAGAATCCCATAAAGCTGCTATGCTGGCCACTGCATTATTTCCTCAAAAATATTTTAACTGTGGCAAACCTTGGACATATGCCAAAAAATTGCCATTCTGGTAAAAGGAACCTTCTCTAAAATGTCCTCATTGCAATAATGGCTTCCACTGGGCTAAGCAATCCCATTCCAAATTCATTAATAAGGGGCAGACTCTGTCAGGAAACTACCAGAGAGGTCAACCCCAAGCTCCGTGACAAAAACAGGGGACAAACAAAAAACAGACTTGGAATGTGAATGCCCCTGAATGGAATCCCGATAATCCCTTTTTGAACACCAAGAGAGCTCAAAACAAAAGCTAACCTCAGATTTAAATGCTGCCACAACCAGCAGTACAGGATTGGACCTTGTTATTACTGAAAGTTGTACTTTTGATATGATTGATGATAATGTATTCCTACAGAAGTCTATGGCCCTTTACATAAAGGTATAGTTAGATTTATTTTAGGCCACTCCAGCATAACTGTGAAAGGTATTCATATTTTACCAGGAGTAATTGATTCTGATTACACAGGCAATATTCAAATTATGGCTCTCTCACATAGTTATCAGACAGTAGAGAAAGGGACAAAACTTGCACAGTTATTACTCGTGTCTTATTTTGTGCCCTCAACAGAGAAACAAATTAGGAAAGGAGGTTCTGGATCTATAAATGCAGCCTACGGGACCATGCTGATTAACTCTAACTGCCCCAGATTAACTCTAAAAATTCAAGACCTTTCTTTCAAGGGCTTAGTAGACACAGGAGCTGATGTAACTATCATCACGAAACAAGATGTCCCTCTGACTGGTCTTTAAAAAGGGCCCATGGACAAATGTTAGGTGTTGGGGGATTCCAAAAACCATCAAAGCACCGTTCCAAAAATCTGTACAGATTCAGAAGGGCATGTAGCTATTACCTGTTCTAACATCATGACTATTCCTACAATTTTATGGGGACAAGATATATTAAAACAATATCAATTAATACTACAGACACATTCATCGTAAGCGCCACTGCTTTTATACCACCATTACAAATTATCTGGACTGAGCACCCTCCTCCCCCACCAGTCTGGACTGAGCAGTGGCCCATGACAAAAAAAAAAGAATATGACAAAAAGCATATAGAACGATTGATTAAAGAACAGTTAAATGCAGGAGATATAGAAGAGAATCTTCCATGAACCCATGGAATACTCCCATCTTTATTATCCCCTGAAAATATCAGGAAAATGGCATTTAAATCATGATTTAAGAGCAACTGATGCTCCAATGCAATTGTTGGGTTCATTACTACCAGGTATTCCAAACCCCTCTCTAATTCCAGATGATCACACTATAATAGTTACAGATCTTAAGGACTGCTTTTTTTTTTTTTTTTTTTTACCATACCCTTACATCCTGAAAATAATCAGAAATGTGTACTTTCAGCTCTTAATGTAAATCATCATCATCCTTTACAATGATATCAGTGGAAACACTTACCTCAAGGTATGATAAATAGCCCCACCATGTGTCAAAGATTTGTAGATTTAACTCTGCAACCATTATGACAACAACTTCTCAATGCCTATATTTGTCATTATATGGATGACATTCTTTTAGCTCAGTCTTTGCCACAAAAATTAACAGAAATTCTCTCTTCATTACAGACATATTTGAATTCACAGGGGTTAATAATAGCTCCAGAGAAATTTCAACACATTCCCCCATGGAAATATCCTGTCTTTCAAATTTTACAAAGAACAATTCTCCTTTATAATTTTCTTTCACGTTTCCAGAACCATTAATGCTTCATTATTTATAGCAATTCTTGGGTCACTTAAATTGGATACAACCTAGCTTAAGTATCCCAACATATGCAATGCTTCCTTTCTTTCAATTATTCCTGGCAAATGAAGACCCTATCTCACCCTGCTGTTTTTCTCTTCAATATTATGCTTTACTAAAACAATTCAGCACTGCTTATGCTAAACATTTTCTTGGCAGGTGTGTTCACATCCTCTTTCACTGATTCTTCTTTCTACAAAATATACTCCTACAGCAATACTTGCCCAAATTTTACCTAAAGAGATAAAAATCATTGAATGGCTACATAATCCTAATCAACCAAAATACCATTTTCTTCCCTATCTACAGGTGAGACTACAATTATGACAGCAAGGACACTTATGTCTCTGTCACTTTACTGGCACAGATCCACAATTTATGTAGGAATATCTAAAGAAAACATGGAATTATTATATCAAACTAATGAACGATTTCAAATAGCCATATCATATTTTACAGGGGAGTTTATTTACAACATGTCGATGGATAAAAGAATTTCTATTTTACAATTAATGCCCTTTTCTTTACATCTTATTATCTCTAAACATCCTATTCCTAACGTGCTTACCCTCTATACAGATGGCAATCAAACTCAAGGAATAGTAACCTTGAAAGAAACATCAAATGGAAAAAGATCCTTACCAACCCCCAAGTTGGTGAATTAGCTGCTGTCTTGCTCGCTTTACAAACCTTCTCACAAACTTCCTTTTATCTCTTAACAGGTTCTTTTCCATTGTTAATATCATTCAACACTTGCCAGATTCTATTTTAAATACCTCTATCGATAAACAATTACTTTCCCTCTTTATTTCTATTTAAACTCTTTTAACTAAAAGATAACATCCTTTTTTATAACTCATGTTTTAGGACATACACAGTTTCCCGGAATTCTCACTTTGGGGAATCAAAAGTTGACTCATCTCTCTGCCTTCTGGGATCATTATTTAGCAGACCTTTCAGTCACATCAATTCTTCCACCAGGATGGCAAGGCACTATGTAAACAATTTGCTTTAACCCTACAGGAGGCCAACCTGCCCCACATGTCAATTATTAACTCCTTCTCTCTCAGCAGCTGGAGTTAACCCTCACAATCTTTCTTCTAATGAGTTATGGCAAATGAATGTGACTCATTATTTTCCATTTAAACCATTTCACTTTGCACATGTAACTATTGATACTTTTTCAGGCTTTTTGTGGGCTACTGCACAACAAGGAGAACAAGCACGTCATGTGCGAGCTCACCTTCTTGAATGTTTTGCTCTTTTAGGACATCCTCAAGCCATTAAAACTGATAATGCTCCAGCAAAAACATCTCACAAACTTTGGGATTTCTTTCATCTATGGGATATTAAACACATCACAGGTATTCCCCACAACTCTACCGGACAAGCCATTATTGAATGTGCAAATGGGCTACTGAAATTATTTTTAAATAAACAGAAAAGGAAAGAATTAACCCCTCCCAGGAAATGATTGTATATTGCCCTATTCACTCTTTTTTTTTCCATTTATTTTTATTAGTTGGAGGCTAATTACTTTACAATATTGTAGTGGTTTTTGCCATACATTGACATGAATCAGCCATGGATTTACATGTGTTCCCCATCTTGAACCCCCTTCCCACCTCCCTCCCCATCCCATCCCATGACCCTCTGGGTCATCCCAGTGCACCAGCCCCAAGCACTTGTCTCATGCATCCAACCTCACTCTTAATCACTCTTAGTCAATTTCCAAAAAAATTTTTCACAATAAGCTGCTGCTAGACATTTTTCTCCTCCACATTCATAAGAATACCCTCTAGTACTTTTTAAACAACCACCCGCTCCTATTTGGCAAGGACCTGTTAAATTACTAATATGGGCAAGGGGATATGCTGCTTTTCTGTCTTCATCAGGTCCACTTTGGATCCTTGCCTGTTGTGTGAAACCTTATCATGAGTTGGCACCAAGGATTTCAAGATCCATTACCAGAGTTCCATCTGTTGATCACCCAGAAGACTCCTGGCATGTCTCCTCCAAAAACACAGAGGAATAATCAGCTACCAGCCACTGACATTACATGGGGTGACAACAAATGTCTTACTTCAAGAGCTGAAATAGCACTTGTTAATACTGGCACACCTGTTACTCCTAATAGTCCATGATAACTGTTACCACAACAGCTGCTATTGCAGCAACTGCTGCCACTGCCCTTTCTACATCCTTAAAAACCGCCCACCAAGTACAGACTTTTATGACTAATATAACTTTCGACTTTACTGAACAAGTAGAAACTGATCTAATGATTTTTATCTCGACTTGCAGCTTTGGACACCACAGTTTTGTGGCTCAGTGAACATCATTGTGCTCTTTGGACTCAATCACAATTAGACTGTGATAGTATATTTTCTCATGTGTGTGTTACACCTTATTTTCTCATAATTATTCTGAAACCTGGAATGATTTGTGTCAACAACTAGATCCAAAATCAGACCCTATACTCAAAGACTTTGTCCTACACTTACAACACATCCTTCATCAACAGATTCAATCCCTTCAACAACACTGTTCGGATGTTACTATTCAAACCTTCTTAGATATAGCCACATGACTCAACCCAAAGAACTGGTTCTCCTTCCTAAATCTAAAATCTTGTTTTTTTCCCTTTCATCTTATTTATAATATTGCTTTGTGTTTTATTTCTAGTCAGAATATTGTTGCATTTTCTTGACTCACCCGCACTGAGGTGATGCTAACACTGTTCCTCCCAAAAGAAGATCAAAGAAACATTCATTAAAGAAAATAAGAAGATGGGAATTATGGGGACCATGTTTTACTGCTTTCTCAGAAATGTCTCCTGTAATTTAATCTTACTCATTCTCTTTTCTTTGCTTACTCTTTCCCCCTTCCTTAAGTTAGACATTCTGACATGTCAGGACTAGTTAGATGCTGTTCTTCACACAGAACAAACCCCCTTATCTTCAAAGTCTTTTCTTTATGATTGTAATGTAATTAGAGTCATAAAGAAACCAGAGATCAAATTGCCAACATCCATTGGATCATTGAAAAAGCAAGAGAGTTTCAGGAAAACACCTACTTCTGCTTTATTGACCACACCAAAGCCTTGACTGTGTGGATCACAACAAACTGTGGAAAATTCTTTAAGAGATGGGAATCCCAGACCACCTGACCTGCCTCCTGAGAAATCTGTATGCAGGTGAAGAAGCAACAGTTAGAACTGGACATGAAACAACGGACTGGTTCCAAATTGGGAAAGAAGTATGTCAGGCTGTATACTGTCACCCTGCTTATTTAACTTACATGCAGAGTACATCATGAAAAATACCAGGCTGGATGAAGCACAAGCTGGAATCAAGATTGTTGGGAGAAATATCAATAACCTCAGATATACAGATCACACCACCCTTATGGCAGAAAGCGAAGAGGAACTGAAGAGCTTCTTGATGAAAGTGAAAGAGGACAGTGCAAAAGTTGGCTTAAAACTCAACATTCAAAAGACTACGATCATGGCATCTGGTCCCATCACTTCATGGCAAATAGATGGGGAAACAACGAAAACAACAACAGACTGTTGGAGAAGGCTCTTGAGAGTCCCTTGGATTGTGAGGAGATCCAACCAGTCCATCCTAAAGGAGATCAGTCCTGAAATTTCATTGGAAGGACTGATGCTGAAGCAGAAGCTCCAATACTTTGGCCACCTGATGAGAAGAACTGACTCATTTGAAAAGACCCTGATGCTGGGAAAGATAGAAGGCAGGAGAAGAAGGGGATGACAGAGGATGAGATGGTTGGATGGCCTCACTGACTCGATGGCCTCTCTTACTTAAGTTTGAGTAAGCTCTGGGAGTTTGTGATGGACAGGGAAGCCTGGCGTGCTGCAGTCCATGGGGTTGCAAAGAGTCAGACATGACTGAGTGACTGAACTGAACTGAATGTGATTACCTCTGGGACTCCAGGGGAAGGCTTCCTTAATCCTAGAATTCTGGTGTCTGCCTTGCCTTACTGCTCTTAGTTAAAGATTACAGGATAAGTTATCAGTAAATATGTGCTCAGTGTTTTCTCAGAGAGTGTCTCTTCTGCGAGTTCCCCCTGCACTGTCCCACATAACCCTGTGTGTTTGTGAGAACTAGTCAGTGTGAAATCACTACATGTATCCGTAATCATGCCAAGTACTTTGCATGCATGATCTCAGTTTCCTCAGAATAACATTGAACAGATGAGGAAACTAAGGCAGAGAGTAGCTCAATAACTTGTCCAAGGTCACATAACCTGCCCCTTCCTTGTAGGTTTCATCTTTTCTCAATCAGAGGACATTCCCTGCCAGCAAATGACATGGAGGAAACACTCCTCCTGGAATCTTGAGGAGGAACATTTGAGATCAATAGAGCTAGTACCTGCCTGAGGCAGTCACATTTGGTAAGTAAGTGCTTTTATATGAGAGTGCTGGGCAGGTGCCCTAACACAGCACAGGGAAGTGGGGATTCAAGTGGAGGGGAGAGGTTTCCAGTTAAACTAACACATTCCTGGTAGAGGGGACAGCACACACTGGGTAGGATCTACTGTGTGGCAGGCACTGGCCCAGGCCAAGGACACACATTTTATTTGATCCTCATAAAAATACAGGGAAATATTCTTCTCATTTCACAGGTGAGGTTAGGTAAGGTGCTCCAGGTCACACAGGTGAGAGATGGCAAAGGCCAGGTTGGGGTTCAGTTCAGGGTCCACTGACCCTCACAGAGTGGCAGGGCTGGCAGCAGGGCAAGAGCTGGAGGAAACAGCTTCTGTGGTGATGCCACAGGGTCTGGGAGCAGGAGCAGATTTGGACCAAAGGGAGATGGCAGGAGAAGCCCCATCTGTCCTCGGGGACGCCCTCTGCTGTCCTCCCTCCCCGTGAGCTGTCCTGGCCTCACTTCTGAGTCCTTGTTGGGTGGTGGGAGGAAGTGAGCACCTTGGACTTGGCTCCCTGAGTAGAGGACCCAGAAGGAGGCCTTGGGGACACACCCCTAGTTACAGGACTTCCCCGACCCCTGTGGGCAGCTGGAGGTTGCTTATTCATCCCCTTCTTGGTCCTTGATTCTTCTCTGGGTTAATTCAGCCAGTTGGCACCACCTCAGCTCTGGGTCACAAGTAGGAACCATCCAGATAAGAGACAGCTGATTACCTGAACAGTCCCCCAGGTCTTCTGAGTTCATGGTGGCAGCATTGGGGTCTCAGAGATCTCCCTTCAGCTCCTTGTTTGCGTCAGGCTGGAAGGAGGTGTGGCTTAACCCTTGGGGAAGAGAGAACAGACTATGGGCTCGATCATGAGTGAGCAGTAGCTGCAGGAAGCAGTGGGAGGCAAATTTTTGGTGGGTTCCCCTTGGATGGCCACAAGTGCCACCGGGGACTTAACCCCATGTGGTTCTCTGTCCCCTGGGCTCTGCTGGCCACTAGTTAAGGTAGGGCTCCCCTGGTGGCTCAGACAGTTACTCATGTTCCCACCAGCCCCCTCCAGGCCAAGTCAGTGTCCTGCTCTCCTTGGGGCACAAGGAGAATGTAGTCAGACAGGAGACAGCTATTTGCAAGGCTATAGGGACAATGAAACCAGAGACAGAAGAAAAGATAGGAGGGGAATGCTCTGGGAATGAAGTGAGGTTGGGAACACTTGTGTTTACTAATTGGTAAAAACTAATATTGATCTAGTGTCTATGATGTGCAGACTCCTGAAACTCACCTAACCTTCAGTAAGCCCAAGTTTTCACACTGCTGCCAAAGCCTAGACCTGAACCCTAGTCTTTCTGATCCAAATCACATGTTTGTGATGACTATGCTCTACTCCCTATAATATACAAAAGTATTTACTCACTGAAAGTGAAAGTCTTAGTTGCTCAGTCGTGTCCAACTCTTTGTGACCCCCATGGACTGTAGCCCTCCAGGCTTCTCCATCCATGGGATTTTCCAGGCAAGAATACTGGAGTTAGTTGCCATTTCCTTTTCTAGGGGATCTTCCCAACCCAGGGATCGAACCCGGGTCTCCCACATTGCAAGCAGACTCTTTACAATCTGAGCCACTAGGGACGTCAATTTATTCATGGATACATATTAATTGGTAAATGACTCTTTTCATCCCAAAATGATGTCTTGCTCCCTGTGTTTAGTCTCTGCCTTGATCAAGGTCCTTGTACCTCAGCTCTCACAGCCCACGCCCTCCTTGCTTCTGCAAGAGCCTTTATTCTACATGGGCCTGGAGCCCCACGATCCCCGCCCCATCCCTACAGCCCTGCCCAGGGAGGCTGAGCACCTCTGATGGGACCTAATCCTCTCTGCTGTCCTCCCCTGATTGCTAAATTTTTGGCTCTTTCTAATTATTTATGTAAATAATAGTGTAAAGAACACTTTTCTTGTAGAAAACTTTACTTGCATTTGACTATTTCCTTAAGCTATTTCAGGAGTAGAATAACTATATCTGAGTATATCAACATGTAAAATTTTTTATACTTAGAGCCACACTGCTTTGGAAAGAAATGACACCAACTTACATTCACACTCATGGTATGCGATGTGTCCAGCTTCTCAGTCTTGCTAGTTCTCAGTTGTTTGTTTAAGTAGCAGATCTTTATACAGAGAGAATCTCTTTTGATTCTGGTTGTGACTATCTTGTGTTGGGAGATGATGAAAGAAAGTAAATGTTGCTTATGTTTATGTACTATTTTAAGAATTCAGTAAAGCACTTCTTAATGACCCCTCCTGAAACCTCCGGGCTGAAATGATAGCTAAGGTCCTTATAGTAACAGCTACTGATAAGAGTGGTTTGTGTTTCTGATTTTGCTCTGCACTGGTATTTGCTCCAAGACTTCATAAATTATAAATCATATTTTCTGATAACCCAGCAGTCTGTACTCTTGTATCCCTGTTTACAGCTAAGGAAACTGAAGCATAGATGTTTTGTGATCTGCCCAAGATCAGAAACCTTGTTCAGCATAGGCTGGGTTCCAACCCTCTCTCTGGGCTCAAGAACTCATACCTGACCTCTTCTCACTCTGTGGGTGCTTTTATAAAATCATGGATGGAGGTAATAGGAGCCCAGAGTCTTTAACACATATTTGAAAACTGATTGGATGGAGAAGTAATAACTGAATAGAGAAGAGTAAAGGGAGAGAAACAATGAGAGTGTGTAGGGGCAAGAAGAATGCTCTGCTGGGCAGAGTCCCAGAGAGGGGGCAAAATGGGAGGGAGCTAGAGAGGAGAGCAGAGGATAAGCTCACAGGCCCTATGTCCCATCCTATATTCACAGAAGCCTTAAGTCTGCAACAGAGGGAGGAAATCAGAAAGGAAAGACTCCAGAAAAAATTTTCTGTCCTATGGAAATCACAGGTCCTCATCCAATCACTCTACAAAAATGCTTGCCAGTCAACCCTTCTCCATCTTAATATGAATGGGCAATCCAGGATCAGATGTATGAGAAATATGACAACCTGGAATAAATGACTAAGATAAATGATAAAAATGACATCAGAAGAAACAGAATTTTTTTTAAATTATTTATTTATTTGGCTGAGCTGGATCTTAGTTGTGGCATGCAGGATATTTTAGTTGTGGCATATGAACTCTTTGTTGAGTTTGTGGAATCTAGTTCTCTGACAAAGGATGGAACACAGGCTGCCTGTATGGGGAGCATGGAGCCTTAGCCACTGGACCAGGGATGTCATGAAGCAGAGAATTTTGAAAACTCAAACCCATGTCTCAAGAAGATTAGAAAGATATTTTATTCATAAATTGAGAACAAAATGCATGGGAAAGGGAAATAAATAATGAAACAAACAAAACAGATCTTGGAAATTAATAAAGTGTTTACAAAACAACTGTAAAGATAGATTGGAAAGAAAGTCAAAGGAAGCTTGTGGAAAATTAAGCAAACAAATGGCAGAAGAAATGGAGCTAAATGAGGAATAGAAAGGTTGCCATCCACAGTTGTTTCTGAGAAAGTTATTTGCAAGTGAGCTGCAGAAGAAAAAAGGGGTGTGCGTGTGTGTGTTTATAGAGTGAGCTGAGGAATAACCATGAAAGACATGGATCCGGCAATCAGGGCTATCAACCCAGAGAGAAGAGAATCAAAGGATCACAGCTGGGTGTGCACCAGACCTAGAGAGCTACCAGTCCAGAATGGGATAGAATGGGATAAGAAGTCCAGGAGTTTGTGGAGACAGGGGACTTGGTATCATATGAGCACAGGTGGAAAGAAATGTAGGAAATGGTGAAGATAAACAGTGCAAGGGGTGAAAATAAAAAGCAATTAGAAACATCAGGAAAAACTAAGCCATGTAAAAACCATATGCAACTGTATGGTAAAAGTTAGCTCTACAGAAAATATTTAAAACATCACAGAAATGTTAACACTCTTCTTTGATTTTTAACTTTTTGAACAAAACTGAACATTTACTTTTTTTTTAATGTGCTGCATGGCTTGTGGGATCCTAATACATTGGCGGGAATGGAGAAGAAAAAGAGGAAGAAGAAGAAACAAAAAGCTTCTTCTCAATCATTCAATCAATCCTGAAACCCAAAGGAATCTAAAAGTAAACCAGAAAGAAAGAAAGAAAGAAAAAAACCTACAAACATATTGGAAGAAATGAAAACATAATGTGAATATACTAAGTTAAGGAAACTTTTCTCACCAGGACACAAATCCCTGAAACCAGTGGATCTCTTAAAAATTAAAAATTGCAAAGGACACCATAAATCAGATCAGAATACAAGAGACCTGGAGACAGCGTTTGCAATATTTGCAGTAGATAAGGGTGAACATCTTCAACAGCCATAGTAGCTACAAACCCACATAAGCAGACTGAAATCAGCTTTTTAAAAATAAGAAATCTGAACAAACAATTCCCCAGGAAGTGACTTGCCCACAGTATCTGGGGGCAGACACAGCTCTCCATGGGCAGAGCGGAGGCCAAGACCAGGCCTTCTGACACAGGTATATAGGTTGGGAATGTGATTTCATTATGTTTTTAAAACTGATAAAATTTTACATTTTATTCTTTATTTTTTGTTTCAGCTGGGCCTCCTGGCGTGTGGATCTCAGTTCACTGACCAGGGATGGAACCAACACCTTCAGGGTAAACATGGAGTCTTAACCACGGGACTACCAGGAAAGTCCTAGGAATGTGAATTTAATAACCCCAAAGTTTCTAGGCTTTTCTCTGCCTATCTGAACACATAGATCTAAGGTCATGCCCCTCTTGTTATACTGACATGTCTACAGTTTGGCTTTTTACCTTAATATTGCAGCACTGGGATCATAATGTGACATAGTGCAGTAAGCCCTTTTCACTTCCTCCATTGAGAGCCATCCTCTCCTACACAGGACCACCCATCACCCACAGTCCTGAGCTGAGGGCCTGGCGAGTACAGAAAGACAAGGGTCTGGGGCTCCCTACTTGGTCTCCTGTCCCTCCCCTCTCAGGCCTCAGTGTCCCCCCAGGACTTAACACTGAGCAGGCACTCAGAGACAGATTAGTGATAAACCTGGATTCTTTGTTTCTCAAAAGGAACCCTTTCTCTCATCAGCCTCAGCACAGCACCTGGGGACAGCCTCAAGGTGGCCAGGGCACAGGAGGAGAGGGTCTGAGCAGCCTCCAGCTATGTGTCTCTAAATAGCCAGACACACCTCTGAACCCAGACCTGAAGAAGGAAAGGGGAAAGTGAATGCCCTCACGTCTGAGTGGCTCAAGTCAAACAAACACTCTGCCCACCAGGCCCCACCTTGGGCTTATCCCACTCTCCCTGCTGACTTCTTTAGAGAAACAATCCCAGTCCTGACATGCCAGGTCCTATCAGGTCGGCACATCCTACCTTGGGCTCCGAATAGGCAGACCTGCCAACAACAGACTGTGAGACCTTTGGCCAATCACTCCTTCACCACATGGTGTCTTCCCAGCACCCTCTGTCCCCTGCATCAGGCCTTGCAGCCCTGACGGAAGGTCAGGTGGACCTCCATGGGGGGAGTCCAGGCCCACTGCAGCCCCTTCTGCTTGACAAAAAGTCCACCACCTGCAAGACCCTCAGACTGTAGGAACATTATCTCCTCTGTTACTTCATCTGTAAAACAAAGCCAACAATTCTTAGAGTTGATGTTTCAGGTTAAACAGGAAATACATGGACATGCTCAGCTCTTCTTTTTGCTCAGGATCCAAACAGGAAACACAGCTAGTTTATGTTTTAGACTTTTTGAGTCAGGGCACTAGCCTTCCTGTAAAAGTCCTCAATTTGGAGAGAAGTATATCTGTTGTCAAGTAGAAATAACCTGGGTTAGAATTAGCAGTATGCTATTAGTCCTTCCCACAAATTTCTGCTATTGTTGTTGTTGTTATTTAGTTGCTAGGTCATGTCCAACTCCTATGACAAAATGGATTGTAGCCTGCCAGGCTCCTTCTGTCCATGGGATTCCCCAGGCAGGAATACTGGAGTGAGTTGTCATTTCCTTCTCCAAGGGATCTTCCTGACCCAGGGATTGAACCTGTATCTCCTGCATTGGTAGGCGAATTCTGTACCACTGAGGCACCTGGGGTCCCCCAGGAACTTCTTCATTCATCCAGGGGCATGGACCACCAAAGCTGGGCCTCCTTGAATGTGTCACTGGGCCCCAAAGGCCCTGGTGCAGTCCATGCCATCAAGACCAAGTCTACAGGTACCTGATCAAAAGGGATAGAGGTGGGACATGGACAAAGTGGCTGAGGAGTGGCCTTAGGCCCCTCTCCCAGGTACCATGGGAGCAGAGCAGGGGAGAGTGGACTCTGCAGGGGAGGTCCTGGAGGGCTTCTCAGAGGAGGTGATTCCAATTTGAGTTTTACAGGATGAGCATGATTTTTCCAGGTGGTATAAGCAGGTGTCCCTGGCAGAGGGTCCTAGAACCCACATGGGCCTGGCAATCAGCGGCAGCAGTATGACCTGTATGTGGTGAGCAGCTGGTATGTTCAGGAACTGTGCCATGTGCTGGTGGCATGAAGGTGAATGAGGCAGGCAGGCTGGTAAGTGTGTGTGGGGAGGGAGGAGGGATACAGAGGGAATGCTGGGAAGATGCTCACGGGCAGGGGGAGTGATTGGCCAAGAGCCTCATGGTCTGTTGGTGGCAAGACTTCCTTTTCAGAGCCTAAGGCAGGATGTGCTGACCTGATAAGAACCTGGTATGTCAGGACTGGGCTTATTTCTCTCAGGCGGTCAGCAGGGAGGGTGGGATAAACCCAGGGTGGGGCCTGGTGGGCAGAGTGTTTGTTTGACTTGAGCCACTCAGAAGTGAGGACATTCACTTTCCCCTTTTCTTCTCCGGGTATATCTGGGTCCAGAAGTTGTGTGTAGTCACTGCAGAGAGGCACATCTGCAGATCTGAGAACACTGGATCTTGCTCACATTCGGCCAGAGGAAGACTCCTGGGTAAGCGGTCCTACTCCTGGGGTAGGACCCCACCCACCTCCCTATCCTCAGGATGAATGTCTGGGGAAAGGATGATTGTCACTAGCTGACAGAGAAAGGAAATGGAAGCTCAGAGAGCTCATGGCTGAGACGGCAGGTTAAGCAGGGGCAGAGCCTGGATGTGGAGGCAGGTGTGTCTGAGGGCTTCCTCCCGTCCCCCTGGGCCCCTGAACAGTGCAGAGGGAGGGAGACACCTGCTCGGGTAGGCTCAGCTCGGGATGTGGACTCCTGAGACGTGAGTGATGACCCCAGAAAGAAGGTGGGTGTTGAGGGTACACAGTCTGTTGGGAAATTTGTAGGAGGCAGAGGGGATGGAGGAGGTCAGATCCTCTCCTCCTATGGCCTGGCCAACTTGAGGCTGCCCCCAGGTGCTGTGCTGAGGCTGATGGGGAAAGGGTTCCTTCTGACATACAAGGAATCCAGGCTCATCACCACCCTGTCTCTGAGGGCCTGTTCAGTGCCTGACCCTGGGGGACACCGAGCCCTGAGAGGGGAGGGGCAGGAGACCAAGTGGGGAGACCCAGGGCTTTGGCTTCCTGTGCTTGCCAGGCCCTCAGCTCAGTGATCCTCTGCGGAGGAGGATGGCCTTGATAGAGGAAGTGAGAAGGGCTTACTGCACTATGTTTGTGTTATGATCCCGGTTTTGCAATATTAAGATAAAAAAAGCCAAACTGTAGACATGTCAGTATAACAAGAGGAGCATGACCTTAGATCTATGTGTTCAGACAGGCAGAGACAAACCTAGAAACTTTGGGCTTATTAAATTCACATTCCTAGGACTTTCCTGGCAGTCCTGTGGTTAAGACTCCAAGTTTCCACTGAAGGTCGTGTTGGTTCCATCTCTGGTCAGGGAACTGAGATCCCACATGCTAGGAGGCCCAGCTAAAACAAAAAATAAAAGTAAAAAGAGAATAAAGTGTACACTTTTATCAGTTTTAAAAATTTAATAAAATCACATTCCCAAACTAAATACCCATGTCAGAAGGCCTAGTCTTGGCCTCTGCTCTACCCACAGAGAGCTGTGTGACCCTGGGCAAGACACCTCCTGGGGAATTGCTTGTTCAGATTTCTTACTTGTTTTTAAAAAGCTGATTTCAGTCTGCTCATGTGGGTTTGTAGCTCCTATGGCTGTTGAGGATGTTCACCCTTACAACATCTTGATGATGTTGTAAATAATGTAAACACTGTCTCAAGGTCTCTTGTATTCTGATCTGGTTTATGGTGTCCTTTGCAATTTTTTTTTTCTTTATTAGTTGGAGGCTAATTACTTCACAACATTTCAGTGGGTTTTGTCATACATTGATATGAATCAGCCATGGAGTTACATGTATTCCCCATCCCGATCCCCCCTCCCACCTCCCTCTCCACCCGATTCCTCTGGGTCTTCCCAGTGCACCAGGCCCGAGCACTTGTCTCATGCATCCCACCTGGGCTGGTGATCTGTTTCACTATATACATGCTGTTCTTTCGAAACATCCCACCCTCACCTTCTCCCACAGAGTTCAAAAGTCTGTTCTGTACTTCTGTGTCTCTTTTTCTGTTTTGCATACAGGGTTATCATTACCATGTTTCTAAATTCCATATACATGTGTTAGTGTGCTGTACTGTTCTTTATCTTTCTGGCTTACTTCACTCTGTATAATGGGCTCCAGTTTCATCCATCTCATTAGAACTGATTTAAATGAATTCTTTTTAATGGCTGAGTAATATTCCATGGTGTATATGTACCACAGCTTCCTTATCCATTCATCTGCTGATGGGCATCTAGGTTGTTTCCATGTCCTGGCTATTATAAATAGTGCTGCGATGAACACTGGGGTGCACCTGTCTCTTTCAGATCTGGTTTCCTCAGTGTGTATGCCCAGAAGTGGGATTGCTGGGTCATATGGCAGTTCTATTTCCAGTTTTTTAAGAAATCTCCACACTGTTCTCCATAGTGGCTGTACTAGTTTGCATTCCCACCCACAGTGTAAGAGGTTTCCCTTTTCTCCACACCCTCTCCAGCATTTATTGCTTGTAGACTTTTGGATAGCAGCCATCCTGACTGGCGTGTAATGGTACCTCTTTGTGGTTTTGATTTGCATTTCTCTAATAACGAGTGATGTTGAGCATCTTTTCATGTGTTTGTTAGCCATCTGTATATCTTCCTTGGAGAAATGTCTGTTTAGTTCTTTGGCCCATTTTTTGATTGGGTCATTTATTTTTCTGGAATTGAGCTGCAGGAGTTGCTTGTATATTTTTGAGATTAATCCTTTGTCTGTTGCTTCATTTGCTATTATTTTCTCCCAATCTGAGGGCTGTCTTTTCACCTTACTTATAGTTTCCTTTGTTGTGCAAAAGCTTTTAAGTTTCATTAGGTCCCATTTGTTTAGTTTTGCTTTTATTTCCAATATTCTGGGAGGTGGGTCATAGAGGATCTTGCTGTGATTTATGTCGGAGAGTGTTTTGCCTATGTTCTCCTCTAGGAGTTTTATAGTTTCTGGTCTTACATTTAGATCTTTAATCCATTTTGAGTTTATTTTTTGTGTATGGTGTTAGAAAGTGTTCTAGTTTCATTCTTTTACAAGTGGTTGACCAGTTTTCCCAGCACCACTTGTTAAAGAGGTTGTCTTTTTTCCATTGTATATCCTTGCCTCCTTTGTCGAAGATAAGGTGTCCATAGGTTCGTGGATTCATCTCTGGGCTTTCTATTCTGTTCCATTGATCTATATTTCTGTCTTTGTGCCAGTACCATACTGTCTTGATGACTGTGGCTTTGTAGTGGAGTCTGAAGTCAGGCAGGTTGATTCCTCCAGTTCCATTCTTCTTTCTCAAGATTACTTTGGCTATTCGAGGTTTTTTGTGTTTCCATACAAATTGTGAAATTATTTGGTCTAGTTCTGTGAAAAATACCATTGGTAGCTTGATAGGGATTGCATTGAATCTATAGACTGCTTTGGGTAGAATAGCCATTTTGACAATATTGATTCTTCCAATCCATGAACACGGTATGTTTCTCCATCTGTTTGTGTCCTCTTTGATTTCTTTCATCAGTGTTTTATAGTTTTCTATGTATAGGTCTTTTGTTTCTTTAGGTAGATATACTCCTAAGTATTTTATTCTTTTTGTTGCAATGGTGAATGGTATTGTTTCCTTAATTTCTCTTTCTGTTTTTTCATTGTTAGTGTATAGGAATGCAAGGGATTTCTGTGTGTTAATTTTATATCCTGCAACTTTACTATATTCATTGATTAGCTCTAGTAATTTTCTGGTAGAGTCTTTAGGGTTTTCTGTGTACAGGATCATGTCATCTGCAAACAGTGAGAGTTTCACTTCTTCTTTTCCTATCTGGATTCCTTTTACTTCTTTTTCTGCTCTGATTGCTGTGGCCAAAATTTCCAACACTATGTTGAATAGTAGTGGTGAGAGTGGGCATCCTTGTCTTGTTCCTGATTTCAGGGGAAATGCTTTCAATTTTTCACCATTGAGGGTGATGCTTGCTGTGGGTTTGTCATATACAGCTTTTATTATGTTGAGGTATGTTCCTTCTATTCCTGCTTTTTGGAGAGTTTTAATCATAAATGAGTGTTGAATTTTGTCAAAGGCTTTCTCTGCATCTATTGAGATAATCATATGGTTTTTATCTTTCAATTTGTTAATGTGGTGTATTACATTGATTGATTTGCGGATATTGAAGAATCCTTGCATTCCTGGGATAAAGCCCACTTGGTCGTGGTGTATGATTTTTTTAATATGTTGTTGGATTCTGTTTGCTAGAATTTTGTTAAGGATTTTTGCATCTATGTTCATCAGTGATATTGGCCTGTAGTTTTCTTTTTTTGTGGCATCTTTGTCTGGTTTTGGAATTAGGGTGATGGTGGCCTCATAGAATGAGTTTGGAAGTTTACCTTCTTCTGCAATTTTCTGGAAGAGTTTGAGTAAGATAGGTGTTAGCTCTTCTCTAAATTTTTGGTCGAATTCAGCTGTGAAGCCATCTGGTCCTGGGCTTTTGTTTGCTGGAAGATTTTTGATTACAGTTTCGATTTCCTTGCCTGTGATGGGTCTGTTAAGATCTTCTATTTCTTCCTGGCTCAGTTTTGGAAAGTTATACTTTTCTAAGAATTTGTCCATTTCATCCAAGTTGTCCATTTTATTGGCATAGAGCTGCTGGTAGTAGTCTCTTATGATCCTTTGTATTTCAGTGTTGTCTGTTGTGATCTCTCCATTTTCATTTCTAATTTTGCTAATTTGGTTCTTCTCTCTTTGTTTCTTAATGAGTCTTGCTAATGGTTTGTCAATTTTGTTTAGTTTTTCAAAAAACCAGCTTTTAGCTTTGTTGATTTTTGCTATGGTCTCTTTAATTTCTATTGCATTTATTTCTGCCTTAATTTTTAAGATTTCTTTCCTTCTGCTAACCCTGGGGTTCTTCATTTCTTCCTTCTCTAATTGCTTTAGCTGTAGAGTTAGGTTATTTATTTGGCTTTTTTCTTGTTTCTTGATGTAAGCCTGTAATGCTATGAACCTTCCCCTTAGCACTGCTTTTACAGTGTCCCATAGGTTTTGGGTTGTTGTGTTTTCATTTTCATTCGTTTCTATACATATTTTGATTTCTTTTTTGATTTCTTCTATGATTTGTTGGTTATTCAGAAGCGTGTTATTTAGCCTCCATGTGTTTGAATTTTTAACAATTTTTTCCCTGTAATTGAGATCTAATCTTACTGCACTGTGGTCAGAAAAGATGACTGGAATGATTTCAATTTTTTTGAATTTTCCAAGACAGGATTTATGGCCCAGGATGTGATCTATTCTGGAGAAGGTTCCGTGTGCACTTGAGAAAAAAGGTGAAGTTGATTGTTTTAGGGTGAAATGTCCTATAGATATCAATTAGGTCTAGCTGGTCCATTGTGTCATTTAAGGTTTGTGTTTCCTTGTTAATTTTCTGTTTAGTTGATCTATCCATAGTTGTGAGTGGGGTATTAAAGTCTCCCACTATTATTGTGTTATTGTTAATTTCCTCTTTCATACTCGTTAGTGTTTGCCGTATATATTGTGGTGCTCCTATGTTGGGTGCATATATATTTATAATAGTTAGATCTTCTTCTTGGATTGATCCTTTGATCATTATGTAGTGTCCTTCTTTGTCTCTTTTCACAGCCTTTATTTGAAAGTCTATTTTATCTGATATGAGTATTGCGACTCCTGCTTTCTTTTGGTCTCCATTTGCATGAAATATTTTTTTCCAGCCCTTCACTTTTAGTCTGTATGTGTCCCTTGTTTTGAGGTGGGTCTCTTGTAGACAGCATATATAGGGGTCTTGTTTTTGTATCCATTCAGCCAATCTTTGTCTTTTGGTTGGGGCATTCAACCCATTTACATTTAAGGTAATTATTGATAGGTGTGGTCCCGTTGCCATTTACTTTGTTGTTTTGGGTTCACGTTTATACAACCTTTCTGCATTTCCTGTCTAGAGAAGATCCTTTAGCATTTGTTGAAGAGCTGGTTTGGTGGTGCTGAATTCTCTCAGCTTTTGCTTATCTGTAAAGGTTTTGAATTCTCCTTCATATCTGAATGAGATCCTTGCTGGATACAGTAATCTAGTTTGTAGGTTATTTTCTTTCATTACTTTCAGTACGTCCTGCCATTCCCTTCTGGCCTGGAGGGTTTCTATTGATAGATCAGCTATTATCCTTATGGGAATCCCTTTGTGTGTTATTTGTTGTTTCTCCCTTGCTGCTTTTAAGATTTGTTCTTTGTGTTTGATCTTTGTTAATTTGATTAATATGTGTCTTGGGGTGTTTCGCCTTGGGTTTATCCTGTTTGGGACTCTCTGGGTTTCTTGGACTTGGGTGGCTATTTCCTTCCCCATTTTAGGGAAGTTTTCAGCTATTATCTCCTCGAGTATTTTCTCATGGCCTTTCTTTTGGTCTTCTTCTTCTGGGACTCCTATGATTTGAATGTTGGGGCGTTTCACATTGTCCCAGAGGTCCCTGAGGTTGTCCTCATTTCTTTTGATCCTTTTTTCTTTTTTCCTCTCTGCTTTATTTATTTCCACTATTTTATCTTCTACCTCACTTATCCTATCTTCTGCCTCCGTTATTCTACTCTTGGTTCCCTCCAAAGTGTTTTTGATCTCATTCATTGCATTATTCATTTTTAATTGACTCTTTTTTATTTCTTCTCGGTCTTTATTAAACATTTCTTGTATCTTTTCAATCTTTGTCTCCAGGCTATTTATCTTTAACTCCATTTTGTTTTCAAGATTTTGGATCATTTTTATTATCATTATTCTAAATTCTTTTTCAGGTAGATTCCCTATCTCCTCCTCTTTTGTTTGGCTTGGTGGGCATTTTTCATGTTCCTTTACCTGTTGGGTACTTCTTTGCCTTTTCATCTTGTTTAGATTGCTGTGTCTGGAGTGGGCTTCCTGTATTCTGGAGATCTGTGGTTCCTTTTTATTGTGGAGGATTTATCCAGTGGGTGGGGTTAGACGATTGGCTTGTCAAGGTTTCCTGGTTAGGGAAGCTTGCGTCAGTGTTCTGGTGCGTGGAACTTGATTTCTTCTCTTTGGAGAGCAATGGAGTCCCCAGTAATGAGTTTTGAGTTGGGTCTATGTGTTAGGTGTGACCTTGGGCAGCCTGTATGTTGACGTTCAGGGCTATGTTCCTGCGTTGCTGGAGAATTTGCGTGGTATGTCTTGCTCTAAAACTTATTGGCTCTTGGGTGGTGGGTGGTTTCAGTGTAGGTATGGAGGCTTTTGGATGATCACTTATTACTTAAAGTTCCATGTAGTCAGGAGTTTTCTGGTGTTCTTAGGTTTTGGGCTTAAGTTTCCTGCCTCTGGATTTCAGTTTTATTCTTCCTGTAGTCTCAGGACTTCTCCAACTATACAGCACTGATAATAAAACTTCTAGGTTAATGGTGAAAAGATTCTCCCCCGTTAGGGACACCCAGAGAGGTTCACAGAGTTACATGAAGAGGAGAAAAGGGAGGAGGGAGATAGAGATGAGCAGGAGGAGAAAAAGGGGGACTCAAGAGGAGAGAGACAGATCTACGCAGCTGTCTGTTCCCAGAGTGTTCTCCGTATCTCAGACACCTACAAAGATTCACAGAATTGGATTGGGAAGAGAAGGGGAAAGGAGGAAATAGAGGTGTCCTGAGGTAGAAAACAGAGAGTCAAGATTGGGAGAGAATAATCTTCGGTTTAAAGATAGGGCTTCTCTTCCTTTTTTTTTTTTTTGTAAGGTTATAGTGTATTGAAAATGAAAATTAAGGAGTAGTAGAGTAGTACTAGAGGACTTTAAAAGAAATAAGAGAAAAAGAAAAATAGAAAAAAAGAAGAGAAAAAGGAAAGAAAAAAAAGAAGAAAAAAGAAAAAAAGAAAAAAAAAAGTAAGAGAAAAAAAAATTTTTTTTTCTCTAATTAAAAAAATCGTAAACATCTATGAAAATGAAAGTGAAGGAGTAATGGGGGAGTAATAGGGAATTTTAAAGGAAAATAAACGAGAAAAAATAAAAAAAGAAAAAAAATTTTTTTTTTTTTTTTCCTTCCTTACTTAGAAAAAAAAAAAAGGAAAAATATATCTAGGAATTTCTCTGGAGCTGTTGCGGTCAGTGTGGGTTCGGCTCAGTTTCAGATAGCTCCTCGTTCCAGCTTATACTTCTCGATATCTATAGGGCCCTTCCGGTATAGTCCGTGTTTTCTACGGGGATTTTAATCTGTTGCACCAGTCCCTTCTGAAGCGGTTCCCTTTGTTTATTTGGCTTCTGTTTGCCAGTCTCTTCAGAGCCTCATTTCCACCCTGACACAGGCGGGCGGAGGTGGACTCTTATTCAGGTAGCTAGTTCCGTCGCTCTGCGGGGAGGGGCTGGCACTGCGGGTCGGGGCTGGCGCTGCCGGGAGGGGCTGATGCTGCGGGGACGGGCTTGCGCCGCGGGGACGGGCTGGGGCTGACGGGAGGGGCTGACGCTGCTTTCTCCGTCTGCGTTGCTCAGGCTCCCGGCTGTTCTATATGGAGCGCGCCCCGCGCTGCGAGAGGTTCCAGCCCTCGGGTGTTCCACAAAAGCGTGGAACGAAAAGCTGCGCCTGCTCTCTGTGCCTTCCCCGTCAGAGCGGTCCAGGCAGCGAGGGGCTTGATGGGCGCGCTATCCCCAGGTGTGGCGCACCCACTCCCTTCCGCGGGCCCAGTTTCAGTTTCCGCTGGCGCCAGTCGGGTGCGCGCGCCTTCTGCCCTCCGCGTCCCCAGCCCCAGTCCCCGCCCGCGCCGGTCGGGTGCCTGCGCCCTGTGTCTCGCCGCGACCTTCCCCTCCCCTCTGCCTCCTGCCTCCGGCGGGGCTGGGTCGGTCCGTAGCCTGCGAGCTCTTCTCTGGACCCTCTCGGTCCCTTTGTTCTGCGAACGGCCGGCAGTGTGTTCGGGCCGGTTAATTTTCTCTCTCTCTTTTGGTCTCCCACAGTTCAAGTTGGCAACTCACAGAAGCTCCCTCCGATTGTCCTCAGGGCACTCAGGCCCGGACCCTACCCCAAGCAATGCCGCCCAAGACTCCCTTCTCGGGACGGATCTCCGTCGTTAGCTCTTTTGTCTCACTTTTTATCTTTATATTTTGTCCTACCTCCTTTCGAAGACAATGGGCTGCTTTTCTGGGCGCCTGATGACCTCAGCTAGTGATCAGAAGTTGTTTTGTGAAGTTTGTTCTGCATTCAGTTCAGAACCAAAATAAATTTTTTATATATAAAGACCTAAAGCTTTTTTTTTTTAAAGACCACTGAGAATGGGAAAGTCTGAAAGGATGGACACTCTCATATATTAGGAGTGCGAACATAAATTATGACAGTTTCTTTGCGTAACAGTGTGACTCAAGATGTAAATGTTTTAGGTATTGATGCCTTGTAATTTAGTAATTCTACTTCTAGAAATAGCTCAAGGAAACAGCCTCAAATGTGAGTGAAGTTTAATACAAGGAGAATGTTCTTTTTTTTTTTTATCTTCTTTTTTTTTTTTTTTCATTTATTTTTATTCGTTGGAGGCTAATCACTTTACATTACCACAGTGGGTCTTGTCATACATTGACATGAATCAGCCATGGATTTACATGTATTCCCCGTCCTGATCCCCCATCCCACCTCCCTCTCTACCCAATCCCTCTGGGTCTTCCCAGTGCACCAGGCCTGAGCACTTGTCTCATGCATCCAGTCTGGGCTGGTGATGTTTCAGAATAGATAATATACATGTTTCGATGCTGTTCTCTCGAAACATCCCACCCTCACCTTCTCCCACAGAGTCCAAAAGTCTGTTCTGTACATCTGTGTCTCTTTTTCTGTTTTGTGTATAAGGTTATCATCACCATCTTTCTAAATTCCATATACATGTGTTAGTATGCTGTAATGTTCTTTATTCTTCTGGCTTACTTCACTCTGTATAATGGGCTCCATTACTCAGCCATTAAAAAGAATTCATTTGAATCAGTTCTAATGAGATGAAGGAGAATGTTCTTTATTATTTCCAGAAGGTATTAGAGACAACGTAAAGTCCAGCAGTCAGGGGAGGACAGCAGAGAGGACAGGGCACCATTCGGGGTGCTCAGCCATGCAGGGCAGGGATACAGGAAGTGGGGTGGAGCTGGTGGGACTCCAGGCCCTTGGGAGATAAAGGCTCTTGCAGAAGCAAGGAAGACCTGGGCTGTCGGGCTTGTACCACTAGGAACTTTGTCAAGGCAGACTCGAGCCTGGGGGGCAAGACATCATTTTAGAATGAGAAGAGTCATTTACCAATAAACATATATCCTCAGGTAATTATTTTCATATATTAAATGGAGTAGAGCATAGTCATCACAAACCTGGGATCTGGATCAGAAAGGCTTGGGTTCAAGTCCAGGCTCTGGCACCAGTGTGAAAAACTGGGCTGACCTAAAGTTAGATTAGTTTCAGGACCCTGCACATCATAGACACTGGATCAACATCACCTATTACCAGATAGTAACAGAGTTGCTCCAACCTCATGTAATTTCTAGAGTATTCCTTCCTATCTGTTCGTCCATCTCTGGTTTTATTACTCCTATAACTTCACAGATGGCTGTCTCCTCTGTCATTATCTTCTCCTTGTAACCCAACAGGATAACAGGACTCTGACTTGGAGGAAGTTGGATGGAGATAAGTAACTTTCCTTAACTAGTGACCTACAGAGCGCAGGAGACAGAGAACCACGCTGGGTTAAGTCCCCGCTGGCAATGGTGGCCGTCCCAGGGGAACCCACCAGAGACCTCAACCCTCACTGCTTCTTGAAGCCACTGCTCACTTGTGATCGAGTCCACATTCTGTTCTCTCTTCCCCAAGGGTGAGGTCACACCTACCAGCCTGACAGAAACAAGGAGCTGACGGGAGATCTCTGAGACCCTGCTGCTGCCATCATGAGCTCAGAAAACCTCGGAGACCGCTTAGGTAGGCAGCTGCCTCTTTGCTGGCCAGTTCCTACATGTGACCCAGAATTGAGGGTGGTTCCTCCAGGCAGAGTTAGCCTACAGAGGAATCAAGAACCAAGAAGAGGATGGAAAAGCATACTGGAGCTCCCCAGAGGGGCCACGTGGAGTTCCCCAACAGGGGTGTGTCCACAGAGCCTCTTCCCCAGCCCTCTCCTTGGGAAGCCACTTGCTAGGTGCTCACTTCCTCCCCCACTGCCCTCTAGCAAGTGACTCAGAAGTGAGGCCAGGACAGCCCATGGGGAGGGGGACAGCAGAGAGAGTCCCCAGGGCCAAATGGGACAGTGAGAGGAGGTCCCCCAGGGTCCCTGGAGCTCCTCCTGCCTTCTCCCTGGCCCAGCCTCCTCCTGCTCCCAGACCCTGGGGCATCACCGCAGGCACCATTCCTTTAGCTCTCACCCTGCCGCTCACCCAGCCGCTCTGCAAGAGTCAGCAGACAGTTAACTGAACCCCAGTCTACGTTTGCCACCTCCCACCTGGAGGGGAAGGGTGACCGAGTTGTTCACAGGATCACATCTGGCTCCACCCCTCCTCCACCTGGCTGATCCCCTCCCCTGCCCATCCTGAGTGTCTCTGATTAGGATCCTCTCACATAGCAGTCTTACTCAGAGGTGGGTGGTCCTAAACCCTTTTTTAGAATTAGGTCACACTGGTTTACAATGTTCTATAAGTTCACACCTGCAGCACTGGACTGCTCCTTCTGTGTGTGCTGCGGTGTGTTGCTGCAGCCTCTGCTTAGCTGCGCAGTCGTTGTTGACGCTTTGCGACCCCATTGACTGCAGCCCACCAGGCCTCTCTGTCCATGGGATTCTCTAGGGAAGGATATTGGAGTGGGTTTCCATGCTCTCCTCCAGCTGCAGCGTACTCACCACCAAAACTTAGTTGGAAAAAACCTTATGTCCCAGAATGAAGAAATCACAGGAGCTTAAAATAAGGAGGATTCAAAGTCATGTCCTAGAAGTGTCTGACACTTGAGCTTGATTTCCACCGTTGAGCTTCCTGCTCACTGGCCCTGGGTTGTCCCTTCTCCTGTCTGTCTCATTTTCTTCTGTGAAATAAGAATAATGCCTCTGTGTGTTCATGTACCAGGAAACACATCTTACATTGAGTCCCAGCACCACCCCCCACATATATATATGCTACTTGCCTATGTCTTACCCTCAATTCCGTAATCTCTAGATCCCTGAAATCATACAGGGATTTTGGTAACTCATTTGAGCAGTGATCTTGCCCTGTACTGATCCGAGGTTAATTATTTTCATTACATTCTTTATCCCATTTAATGTGAATATTCTTTTTTTTCACTGCCAAAATATGAAAGCATTCATTTGCAGGGTGCTGCCAGTCTCTGCTAGAAGTAACTCACAAACACACAGGCCCTGTGTTCTCTCTGTTTGTGTATGTGGATTTGCTTGTCTGTTCAGTCCTGTTCCATTCTGTGTGACCTCATGGACTGTAGCCCGGCAGGCTCCTCTGTTCTTGGGATTTTCCAGGCAAGAATACTGGGAGTGGGTTGCCATCTCCTATTCCAGGGGATCTTCCCAACCCAGGGATCAAACCCACAACTCCTGTGACTCCTGCATTGGCAGGCCAATTCTTTACCACTGTACCACCTAGAAAGCCCTCGTTCTCTTTCTAAAAATTACAATTGTAGATTCCTGAAGACATGTAAATCCCAGGATTAGATCATGATTCTGGAGGTTTGGAAGGCCAAGATTATCAAGGTAGTGGTGGTTTCTGGTGGGCCCTCTCCACCTGGCTTGCAATTCCTAACTGTCTTCTAACTGTGTCCTCACATGGCCTTTCCTCTAGAGGAGGGGGCAGGAAGAGAGAGAATCTGGTCTCTTCTTTTCTAATAAAGGCAACAATCCTATTGCATTAGGGCCTCATGCTTACGACTACATTTTACCTCAATTGTCTCTTTAAAGGCCAACCTTCAAATACAGTCACTGGGGGTTAAAGCTTCAACATGTGAATTGGAGGGTGAGGGCGGGAAAAGCAGGTCCATCCATGACCCAGGTGACTCTACCAACAGTGCCCAGGTGATCACTCCTCAGGAAGATGAGTTTTAACAATTTATACTAAAGAGCATTTTTTTAAAAATTTTGCTCTAGAATTTGTTGTAGTTATCATATTATGATAACAAAAGCAGATCATTCTTAAGGCATAAACTTTGTTTATTAATTTAAATAAAAATACATGATCCCTGTCACACATAGATACAATTCTGAAAGGTTACTTCCGTGAGCTGTGAGCGAATCTGGTATCCTTGGCCTCCAAGGAGAAGACTTCAATCCGGAGCCAGAGACAAGGCTGGATCACTCACAGCTTTTTTGTTGTAGAGTTTTATTAAAGTGTAAATGGGGTAGAGAAAGCTTCTAAGATAGACTTCTGAAGGGAACAGAAAGAGTGCCCCCTTCCTAGTTTTTAGCAAGGTGTTATATAGCTGATAGCAATCTGCTAATCAGATAAAAGAAATGACTCAGACAGAGAGTGTTGCACCAGGCTCCTCTCCCACAACATGCATTTTGAGATAGAATGGCACAAGGGGACTCACCTCTGGCCATAAAACAATTGACATGAATCTTGAAGAAAGGCAGATTTCCAAGCAAATGAATAGTTCCATTAACACAGCTTAAGAAAAATATTTCCATGAGAAATACACGTTGGTTAGCTCAAGGTTTGAGAAAAAGTTAAGTTCAGGGGGCCCCAGGTATCGTCATGGCAACACAGGATTACAAGGAACCTTTTAATCTCATGTAGATAAGGGGAAAAAAGTCTGCCACTAGCAGTTTATTTCCTCCTGGGGACCCCTGTCCTTCCTCCCTGACTGTCATCCTTTATTTCTCCCCTTTTCAGTTAGGAGAATATGGCTACTAGGGAAAAGGGGTGACAATTCTGTTCAGACTGCTTCGAGCTGGCCAGGGACACAGACCCTAAATTGTTGAAGCAGCATGTTCTGTTTACCCTCATATTGAGGATCTTTGATCCAGGAGGCCCCAAGCAATAGTTGGAGAAGGCTGTGGCACTTGGAGGAGCTTGAACAACCATTTGTGACTTAAAAGCCTTCGTGTGGTCAGAAACAAGTTGAATCAATCAATAAATATAGATTTGGAAACTATGCACTTGATGTGCTAAGTCACTTCATCATGTACGACTCTTTGCAACCCTATGTACTGTATGTAGCCCGCCAAGCTCCTCTGTCCATGGGATTCTCCAGGCATGAATACTGGAGTGGGTTGCCATGCCCTTCTCCAGGGGACCTTCCTGACCCAGGGATCAAACCCACATCTCCTACATCTCCTGCACTGGCAGGCAGATTCTGTACCACTAGCACCTCCAGGGAAGCCCAACTATGCACCTAGTATCATATGATACCAGAGATAAGGCTGATGTCCTCAGAGAGTACATGGATCCTTGGTAGTCAGTGATTAACCTAGTGAATAGCATAAAATATTGGGGAATATTGGAAAACTAACAGATTTCTCTGGACATGGTTTATCTTGCCCTTCTGAGAGACTGGTAGATGTAGATGAGATTAGTTTAGAAAAGGGGTCTCATTTAGTTCAGAGAATCGTCAGAGTCCAGTATAGTTCTGGGTTAATCAGAGACTAAAGAACCTTTGTAAAGAGAACTAGGCTTGGGAATCAAGCAGTCTTCTTTTGAATTAGCATGATTTAGTCAAAGGTACGGAGAAGGCAATGACACCCCACTCCAGTACTCTTGCCTGGAAAATCCCATGAACGCAGGAGCCTGGTAGGCTGCAGTCCATGAGGTCACTAAGAGTCAGACATGACTGAGCAACTTCACTTTCACTTTTCACTTTCATGCGCTGGAAGAGGAAATGGCAACCCACTCCACTGTTTTGCCTGGAGAACCCCAGGGACGGGGGAGCCTGGTGGGCTGCCATCTATGGGGTCGCACAGAGTCAGACACGACTAAAGTGACTTAGCAGTAGCAGCAGTCAAAGGTATGGAATTAATGATAAGCATTGGTTAAGAACTTCTGTAATGTCCTCCAATGCCAAGTGATCATTAACATCCTATTTCCCATTATTCCTTCATGAGAGGTAGAAGGCATAAAGAATATTCCCAGCTATAAAATATACTGCACTCCAACGCCTATGAATCCTAAGATAAATATTTTTTTAAATAGAAGAAACTCACTGAATCAAATGATGGCTAAGCAGAGCAAATGCAGTCTACATAAAACTAAGGTAAGAACCCTTTTAATTACACAGGAAATCAATGGCAGGATTAATGATTTTAAGAGAAGAATCATTTTTCCTGTAGCCCCACTGCTGTGAATGATATCTTCATGAGCCTGGGCCGCCTTCTCCAGTGAATACCGGGGACCTATTACTGGTCTCAACTAACCAATTCATCCCAGCTTGGAGGGCTGCTGCAAACTGCTGAAATTCGTCCTTGGAGGATGAAGGGAGAGCTACTCCTTTTATGCTAAATTCCTTTGTCATGGATCCTGTGGGTTTATTTCAATAGCACCTCTGGGGCATGAATGACCTCCTCATTCATGTGAAAAAAAATTTAAATCTTCACTAAGTTTGACATTAGCAAACATTTCAATAATCACATCAACTCTTTTTTCACCAACAGATTTCTTAGTTTTATCAATATAATTAGCTTCTTTGTGATTAAACACTTCGTGAGCTCCATTTTGCCAAACAGTCTTTTGTCCTTCCTCAGTAGTAGCTGTGCCCAGAATCTTTAAGCCATAAGCTCTAACCATTTGGCCTGCTGCTCTTCCAGCTCCTCCACTAGCCCCAGGACACTTTCTCCAGCTTTCACATGGGCACTGTGGAGCAGACTCGATAAGCAGTAAAACATGAGATGCTGATGCCAGCTCCTTGTTTAAAGTCCAGTTTTTTGGGGAAGCGTGTGAACAATGTGATGGGTTTCCAGAGCAAACTCAGTGTAGCCCCCAGAGATGGTCCTGGTAGTGAATGTCACCTTTCTTGAAAGCAGATACATTCTCTCCAGCAGCTTCTACTATCCCAGCCACATCTCAGCTAAGAGTAAAAGGTAGAAGTGGTTTTATACTGTGAGTGCCAGAGAGAATATATACGTCCACTGGGTTTACACCACATGCTTGGACTTTGTTAGAACCTGGTGGTCTTCTAGAATTGGTACAGCAACATCCAACTGGAGCTTCAGCACTACGGGTCCACCAAATTAAAAAACTCAAATAGCTCTCTTCAACTTCTGTCACCATGGTGAGATACCTGTTCTAGAGTGGACTGTCAAAATCTGTGAGCCCTCCCCCAGGTCACACAGGGTTAAAAACAAACAAACAAAAAAGCTACCCAATACCATTTATGATCCACCACAAAATCTTCTGTGCTTTCCCAGTGACTCAGACAGTAAAGAATCCACCAGCAATGTGGGAGATCTGGATTTTATCCCTAGGTTGCGAACATCCCCTGGAGGAGGGAATGGCTACTCACTCCAGTATTCTTGCCTGGAGAAGCCCATGGACAGAGGAGCCTGGCGAGCTACAGCCCACGGGGTCACAAAGAGTCAAACAGGCCTGAGCAACTCACACTTTCACTTTTTCTCTTCACAAATTCTTCTAACCTTATTCCCTTTCCTTTCATCTAGATATTGAGATCTTCTTTGAGGATGTCGCTGAGTGTCTCTGGGACATACTGAGCAGGGAGGAACTGCTTCTCCTGCTGACTGAATTCCTGAGGAAAATTGAGGCGAAGGCTGGTTTGTCCAGGTAACCTCCACAGGTGGATCGGTGTGTCAGGAAGGTCACCCACACCCCGCGGAACCAGACTAGGTTTCTCCTAGCAGGCACACCTCCTCCAAGCAGGACCCTGTGGTGGGGGTCGAGGATGTTCCTTCTCAGTATCTCATGAGGAATGTTTCCTCCTTGTCATTTGCTGGCATTGAACAACCTCAGGTTGAGAAAAGATGAAACCTGTAAGGAAGGGGCAGGTTATGTGACCTTGGACTAGTTACTGAGCTGTTCTCTGCTTTGGCTTCATCATCTGTTCAGTTTTATTGTGAGGATACTGAGATCTTGCATGCAATGATCTTCCCATAATGACTGATACCTACTGAGAGTAGGTATTCAATCAGTATTAACATTTAAAAAGCTTGTTGGGAAGAGTTTTCTTTCTGGTGATGAGAACCAAGCAGAATTTCCTTTGGGGCAAGTCAGAAAATCCTGATGCCATCATGTGTATTACTCGGGCTTCTCCCTAGATAAAGCCTTTCTAGTCCCCATCTTAGGAAATGTACCAACCCTGCAGGATCCTGCTGGCCCACAAAGCAGAGAGACTGGAGAGAAACTGGGTGGAGCTGATGGGATCCTGGATCTAGCCGTGCCCACCTCCTGGGTTCTGGGCTTATGTATTAGAGTTTCCGATTTGCATATGTCCAGTGGGAATAGTAATTCAATCTGGTGGACTATGCTGATGGCCTGAGTGAACTGCAGGGTCAGAGGTGGGGAACCAAGTGCAGTCATCTCATCCAAAGGTCCAGGGAGGCCCGGACCAGGGTCAGACCCAGGGGTCAGGGTGGAGCAGAAGGTCCAGGTTGGAGGACTAGTAGGCAGGCTTGGGCAGCAGGACCAGGACTAGAGTGAGGAGAGTGGGCCCCAAGGACACAGAACTGAAGAGGCTGTGACCCTAGCAGAGGTCCCCTGAGTGGCAGAGGGGGACATTTCTTCCCTCCCTGATGGGATCCCCTCATGCTGGGTTAGAGGGCCCTGGGTGACCGTGTCTGCACACCCTGCCTGTGACCTGGATTCTCACTCCATCTACCCTCTTCTGATCTACATGGAGCTCCCCTGACAGTGGGAAGGCCATGTGGCTCGGTGAGCCCTCCAGGGTCACAATGAGTGGCTGCGATTGTGTGTCATTTGAGGAATTCTGAGGAGCCTCGTGCATTCCCACCAAAGAAGAAAATGCTTCCTCCACCAGCTATACAAATGCAGGTCTCTTCAGGCTCAGCCATTCAGATAGGTATTTCCTCAAGCCTCTTGAACCTTTAGAGGTTCCATAAAGTTGCACATGACCTTGGGGTGCAGGGTCATGAAGCTGTCACAGATTAACGTGTGACACCTGAAAAGTCAGTGGTGCTGAGTGCTGGGTCAGGAGTCAGTGAGGTGGGCTGGAGAGTCCAAGAGGAACCAGCACCACATCTCCTGATCTCCAGGCAGCTGGGGCAGTGGATGGACTCAGGGACCTTCTGCTGGGAAGGTCAGGGACACAAGCTGTAGAAGACAACTGATGGCAGACTAAAGGACTGTTAAGGCCTTCTAGTTTTGACTTTGGGCTTTTTTTTTTTTTTTTTTTTTTTACAAATTCGAAGTCATAGGGACAGCCAATGTGCAAAATGTGAGGGCACAGTGCCCAGGACTATGCTTTCATTTGAACCAATGGCAAATTTAGGGGATCCCCAAAACCCCGCTCAGGTTTGAGAATTCCCTATAGAACAGACAGGACTCACTGAGAGCCATCATGATCCCAGTGTATTACAGGAAGCCTGTGGGTTTCCATCAGCCACAGGGCAGAGTCTGGGCGGATTTCACCCCCGAAGAGTCCATTGTCCCCAGGATGCGTTACTGTTCTGGAGCTCGGTGAGTGGCAGGGCACAGGGAACACTGCCTGCCGGGGACACTCGCCCGGCTAAAGACAAATTACCCTGACTTGTGGTCTCCAGCCCCTCCCAGAGGTCGGGCGAATGTCCTAGAGTCCAGCTCCTCCAGAGGCCCCATCACATGTCTCCTTGTCCTCCTGAACAGTGGCCAAAAGGCCCAGGCAGATGAGAACACTCGTATCAGCTAGAATATTCTAGGGGCTTAGGGACCACTTCCCTGTAGCCAAGGGCCAAGATCAGGTTGACTCCTCACCACACACTGAGGCCCTTGAATGCAGGTTTTCTGCTCTAACACCGCCTGTCTTCGTTTCTCTGTGGAGTTCCCACTCACCCACTCTTTCGAAGTACTGGTTTTGCCCTGTCTCTTGAGACATCTCTACCAAATGCATTTTGGTTTTTTTTTTTTTTTTTTCCTTTGGCTGAGCCACATGGCTTGTGGGATCCTCGTTCCCTGACCAGGGACTGAGTCATACCTGAGGCAGTGGGAGTGCAGAGTCATAACCTCTGGACCACCAGGGAATTCCATCCAATATCTCTTTTAAGTTACGAGTATCCTAAGGTGACTTTTGTTTATCTGTTAGAGGATTGAAGAAGTTTATGGGGCATCTAAAATGTATAAAATCTGTGTTTAATGTTGAAGGAGGAAATTTTACTTTTGTAAATTTCTCTTCTAATCGATTTATAGTACTATCTCTGTATTTATGCAGAATAGACATTTTTGAACCTATTTTACAGACAAGCAAACTGCCTTTCTAAGCCCTTGACCCTCATGTTACAGGGAAGACATGAATGCACTACACGAATATCTGAATGAATTGAAAACAGACTTGGCTGGGAAGGACCAGGAAACGCTCCCAAAAGAGCAGCTGGACAGAGGGAGGTTTCTGAGGAAGTTTCCTCGGGTGACGCAGCAGCTGGTGGAGCTCATAAGCAAGCTCCGGGAGCTTGCAGACAATGTAGACAAAGTCCACAGGGACTGTACCATCTCCAATGTGGTGACCCACAGCACCGGCGTTTTATCTGGCGCCCTGACCATCCTTGGCCTGGCTCTGGCACCCGTGACAGCCGGGGCCAGTATGGCACTCTCAGTCACTGGGATAGGGCTGGGAGCAGCAAGTGCTGTGACGGCTGTGTCCACCAGCATCGTGGAACATGTAAGTAGGTCATCAGCAGAAAACAAAGCCAGTCAATTGATGTCAATTGATGTCAAGAAATGGAAGGTGCTCCTAGAGGTACTCAAGAGCAACCCCCACATTATTGTCACAACAGAGAAATTGGCAAAAGCAGAAAAACACCTTGAAAGAAATATCCATGCCATGGAGACAGGTGAAGTCAACCCTGACTCTGCAGCCAATGCAAACATCCTCGTGAGCCCTGGGAGAATCTCAGCCCCAGCCATCCACCAAGTAGAGACAGCTTTGAAAGGCACGGCTTCGGCAGTTACCAAAGGAGCCCGAATCGTGGGTGCGGCCACTGCAGGTGTCTTCCTCCTGATGGATGTGGGCTTCTTGGTGAAGGAGTCAATGCACCTGCATGATGGTGCAAAGACAGCATCAGCTGAAAACCTGCGGCAGCGGGTCAGGGAGCTGGAGAGGAAGTTGGAGGAGCTCACCCAGATCTATAAGCATCTGCAAGAGGACCCAACTCTACCACCCCCAGAGCACTGAGGGTCCAGGGACACATTCAGGGTCAAGGTGCAGAGGCACCTTGTTAGGGAAAAAAGGAGAGTGAGACAAAATTGTTGGAGCTGAGGGTTAGGAAACTGGCATTTCTGCAGCTGAGCACGGGAGGGGAGGGGTGAATGTAGGTGATAGATGGGGAGAGAGAAGGAGCCTGGATTAAGGGAGGAAGGGGGACTAGGGAATGGGCGGGGGCCGAGGGAGAAAACTATTTTTTTCATCCTATGAACTTTTTGTTTTGTATTGAGGAACAGGCGATTAACAGTGGTGAGATAGTTTGAGGTGGACAGTGAAGGGATCAGCCACACACACACACGTATCCATTCTCCCCCTAACTCCCTTCCCATCAGAAACCACTTACTTTGAACTAAAGAAGTCACTGGGGGCAGAATAAAAGGAGAGGCAGGGGAACTAGCAACAAGAGACCAGAAATACAAAAGGGTTGAAAGTGGGAGATAGAGAGGTAGGATTGTTGGGATCCAGGAGAAGCAGCAGGGGCTGCTCTATTGCCCTTCCCAGGGTTTGACGCCCCAGCAAGAAGAGTCTCCTCCTGGCGGTGGCCTCGAGCGCTACTGCTCCAATCACTCACCTTTGATTCCAGCATTTTATCTTAATTAGTCTGTGACTTCTTTTGTCTGCTTGTTTCTTTAATTGAAGTAGAGTTGATTTACAATATTCTGTTAGTTCAGGTGTACATCGAAGTGATTCAGTTATACATAATCTATATATATCTCTATTCTTTTAAATTTTTTCATTACAGATTATTATAAGATACTGAATATTATTCCCTGTGCTATACGTAAAGTCCTTGTTTTTTTAATCTGTTTTATGTATGGTAGTGTGCATCTGTTAATCCCATACTTCTAGTTTACCCCTCTCGCTCTTTCTTTTTTTTTTTTTCCCTCTCTCTCTTTCGTAACAACAAGTTATGTTTTCTATGACTATGAGTCTGTTTTGGTTTGTTCATAAGTTCATTTGTACTCTCTTTTTTTGGCCATGCCAAGCAGTTTGTCGGATCTCAGATCCCCGATGAGGGATAAATGTGGCCATAGCAGCAAAACCAGCAAATTCTAACCACCAGGGAACCACCTAGACTATTTCTTAGATTCTCCATGTAAGTGATATTATATATTTGTCTTTTCTTCCTGACTTACTTCACTTAGCATGGTCACTTAAGTCTAGATCCATTCATGTTACTACAAAAGGCATTATTTCATGCTTTTTATGGCTGAGTAATATTCCGTTGTTTGTATGTACCACATCATCTTTATCCCTTCATCTCTTGACAGACATTTAGGTTTGTCTGTCATGTTTTGTCTTCCATGTTTTGGCTATTGTAAATAGTACTGCTATGAACATGGGGTGCATGTATCTTTTCAAATTGGAACTTTTTCTTTTCCAAACATATGCCCTGAAGTGGGGTCGCTGGATCACATGATAGCTCTATTTTTAGTTTTTAAGGAACTTCTTTACTGTTTTCCATAATGGCCACACCAATTTACATTCCCAGCAACAGTGTAGGAGGCTTGCCTTTTCTCCACATCATCTCCGATATTGATTGTCTGTAGACTTTTACTTGATGGCCCATCTGATTGGTAGGGGGTGATCCCTTATTGTAGTTTTGATTAGCATACACACAGGATGAGATGGTTGGATGGCATCACTGACTCAATGCAGATGACTTTGAGTAGACTCCGGGAGTTGGTGATGGACAGGGAGGCCTGGTGTGCTGTGGTCCATGGGGTCACGAATGTCGGACAACACTGAGTGACTGAACTGAACTGAACTGAACTGAACTGAATAATTAGCAGTGTTCAGCCTCTTTACATATGCTGGCTAGCCATCTGTATATCTTCTTTGAAGAATGGTCTACATCGCACTTCAGGCAGTGACTTCTTGATGACAATGGTGGTGATGATGGTGGTGGCAGCGGCAGTAAGAACACAGTGGATGGAACATCTGACAAGTATCCAGGTGCCCTTTGAGTTCAGGGTGCACTGAGACCAGTGAAGTTCCCATGGAATTCCCAGTGTTGTGTAGGAACAGAGATTGATCTGGGAAAAAAAGAAAGATGAAAGCAGAAGGCACCAACAGGTCAAGGAACTATGCGGTGTGTCAAGGAGATCAACCAGCCTGGGGCCAGCAGATAAGGCCTCACTGACCCTCAATTTCCTCCTCAGTTGGGGATGTAGCTGAACAAGGTATTCTAGGACCATCTGCCTCTCTCCACATTGTGTTCTACAGACTTTAGTTCAATAAACATGAGCTGATTCACTGAGGCTTCCTTGCATTGATTGATGAGCTCAGCTGGGCTCCGGATGCCTGACCTCCTTCCCTGTGAGCCTGTCTCCCAGGGTCTCAGGGAGCTCGTCCTCCATGGCTCCTCCTGCCTGCCTGCTGGTCTCCCTTTCAGTCATTTCCCTCAGAACCTGGAGCCGCGCAGGCCACGTGGGAAGCCCAGGGGAGCCCGTGTCGTCTGACTTGGGCTGAGCGTGGGGATGCTCCTCCTCCAGCCCCAGGGACCAGGATGGACACAGGGCACCCAAAGGTGACTGAGAGAAGACGGCTTGTGTGCAGGTGTGAGGGGGGTCAGTCGCAAACAGAGGGGCAGAGTGACAGCACACACCTCACCTAGGCCGCCTTCACGTTTCTGCAGGACTCCTGCAGAACCTTCCAGAATAGCCTTTTTGTGTTTACCTCGGGGCACTGTCCTGCCTCACCTGTCTATTCACCACTAGGAATAGACTGTCTATAGCCCCACTAGGGCTAGAATGACTCTTAAGAATATTGAATTAGCCCTGCCTGCTTCCCCTCCTCCACGGCGGCCCATGACTCTGATCACAGACGCTCAAAGCCTCCCTGCAGCCTAGCCCGCTGGAGCCGTTGTTTCCCCCAAGGATGAGCTGGATGCCAGGCTCACTCCATCCCCAGGAGCAGTACTGAGGGGCTAGGGGAATGGGCAGGAAGGAGGGCGTGTCCATCCAAGGCTATGTTCTGATCTGGTCACCCATCTGGGCTTGCACCTGCCTGAAACTTCTGAGGAGCCTTCATGGGATGCCTCAGGCTCTTCCTCTCCAGGGAGGAGATGGGAGCATCTGGGTGTTGCTCTCACGCCCATGGGCCTGCTCCATGGGGCTCTGACTCTCTGTGTTTCCACATGTGGAGCATGTGAGCACTTAGCAGGCTCCCACACCTGGAGTCCAGGACAGGAAGCCAGAGACCCGGGACCTGGAAATGATCCCAGGATGTCTCCTAAGTCCCTCCCCACGTGCTGCACAGCCTTCTCCACACTTCTGTCCAAACCTGCCTCAGAACACTGTCCTCAGTGCCTCTGACTCCCTCTCAGCCCATGTTTTCCTGAGGCTCCGACCGGTCCTCTCATTCTTTCCTGAAGACGTCAGCAGTCATGGCCATCGCCTGCCTGATCTTCAGACATGTGAGTTCACTCCTTCATCAGTTCTTCCTCAGTTCCTGGAGAATTCCCATCCTGCACAGACTTCTCTGGGCAGGTTTCAGGCACCAGGTACAGAACCATCAGTGTCCCCCCCCATCTCCCCCTGAGCCCTTAGAGCTGGACCCCATTGAGCTCACTGTGCGGCTGATCCAACTCCACGGTGACGCATGTCAGGTGAGATCCCTGTCATTCTGAGCAACAGAGACTGAGTCTGGCTAAGTGAGTGCAGAACAGCGTGCCCTGGGAGGGAAGAAGCCCAGGTCAGAGACTAGAAAGATGTCCCCAACGTGCACAGTTCAGGGAGGACAGGAAGCAGGACATGTCCCCCTCCAGGATCCCACAGTCTGGCCCCTGAGGTCTCGTGAGCAGGGGCTTAGGTCCAAACACCTGGAATCTCAGTGTCAAGGTCCCAGGAGAGAGAATAACTTGGGTCTGGGGACTGTATCCGTGGACTAATAGTTCAGGCTGAAGGATGAGGAAGATGAATGAGTAACAGGGACCCAAACCCTGGGGGAAAGTCTCAGGACGAGAGGCTCCAGATTTAGTGCTTCCTGGATGCACATGTGCCCTTTTCTCAGACCAACAGAAATGACTCTCCTCATGCTGTTCTGGGTCCAACCACCCCACACAGGACAGTAAGTGCCCCGCCCACTTCCCCAGCTGTAGACGAATCATTGCCACCTGCTGTATCTTGCAGTGATGTCAGGGGGGAAGGGCCCCAGGGCGATGCCAGTGCATCTCATGCTCCGTTGGACTCCCTTCTCAGTGTTCTGCATGTATATTATATATGTGCAGGCAACAAGGAGGTGCAGTAGAGACCCCGGCCTCCAGGAACATTGCTCCCCTGAGACCAGTTTTCACTGGGATCCCACTCCCTGTCCCTCTTTGCTGCGGGGAAATTCATGCCTATGGAGCCTGGGCTGGGCAATCACTGTGTCAGCACCATCACCTGGGTCCTCGTTAGATCCTCACTGCCCTTCTGAGAGCAGGTGCTATCACTGCAGTGGAGAATAGGAGGAAGCCGGGCCCAGAGACCAGGAGAGTGGCTGAGGACCCTGCCTGGGAAGGGCCATCCTGGGTGGGCCCTCTGGGTGCCTTGAGCCTCCTCCCTGATCCATGTTGAGCTGATTGGTCGGGAGAAGGCAGCGTGTCCTGTTCCTGAAGGAAGTGAAGCAAGCATGTGGTGTTTCTGTAGCACAGCTCATCCTGGGCCCAGGGCAGTGTACCCACCCCCCTGGGAGCCCAGACCTTGCAGCTGTCTGTCCCCACCTGCTGTCCTGTCCCACGTGGGTGAGACGGGCAGGGAGGTGTGCTGCACACGTGTGCCCGCCACCCAGGACCTGCGCACCTCCGGGCAGAGCCTCTACTGACAGTTTCATGTGTCTCTCATGCCTCGGTGCTGGGCATCATTCAGATCCTGCTCCCATCTCTCAACAATGCCTGGAAGTTCATATTAACTTGTTCTTTTCCAAAAGCTGCTGTCCTGGACCTCATACCGCTGATGACAGCTGACTCTGGGCAGAACCCTCCCTCCAAAGATAGGGACAGTGTTTTTGAGAGAAAGCAGATGTGTTATGACCAACCATTCTTTAACCTGATAATTAAAGAAGCTGTATGTTTCATATGAAACCACTGCAAGTAACAGTTCAGATTCAGGAAATGGGGTAAAACCTAGAGAAGTAAAATAATTCCCCAGTAAGATTATTGGACATCTCCCTATAGTACAGCTATGTTTTTAGAAGCAAACCTCAAACATCTTGTCATTTCTTCTATAAATACTTTAGTTTATCCCTTTATTGTAAAAAGGTCTTTGCCTGGTGACCAGACCCTAAAGGATCTGCCCGCATGCGGGAGACCCGAGTTCATATCCCTGGGTCGGGGAAGACTTGCTGGAGAAGGGAATGGCAACCCACTCCAGTATTCTTTCCTGGAGAACGTCACGGACAGAGGAGTCTGGAGAGCTACAGTCCACGGCTTCACGAAGACTTGAACACAACTGCATGATTAACACTTTGCAAATGTCTAAGTTTTCTCTGCCCATATTGTTGGAAGTTTAGGCTCTTGCAACTTCCTTCATTTTCAATAACACTGCAGTGAACATATTTGTGTATGAAGCTTTCTCATCTTTGAGGCTGTTTTTCTGGGGCTTGGCCCTGCAGATGACATTGTTGGGGTAAAGGGAATGAGCACTTCAAGGCTCCCTGTGTTTGACCCATCCCCCCGCCACCGCCACCCGCCCCGGGTGTCCCTGAAGGCTGACTTTGCCACCGAGGCCTTGGCCAAGGCCACCTAAGAGCGCGTGTTCCACTGGCTGGTCCTGTGCATCAACAAGGCTCTGGACAAGACCAAGAGGCAGGGCGCCTCGTTCACAGGGATCCTGGACATCGCTGGTTTCAAGATATTTGATATGAGCTTCTCTCCCTTGAGCCCCCTCCTACCTCCCAAGTCTCTGCGGCTGCCTTTTCCAGACATGCCTGGATATCTGCAGGTGAGGGTTGGGGAATTGTCGGGAGTGTGGCACAGCCCCCTGGGTGAGGGCCACACCTGTAGGCATTTTTGGCTTTGTTACTGCCAAAGTCATGGCCAGCAAGTGGCAGAGCTGACTTCACACCACCTGGCACACAGCCTCCAGTGACTGGATCCCAGGGCTTGGACCTAACTGAACAGGGGTGTCTTCAGCCTGTTGAGTTCTGGCTTAGACGAAAGCTGGTTCTTCTCAGTAAATTTTGTTGCTTGCACAGAGTATCTAACAGTTGGATATACTCAGATGCTGGGTTACACCTAGTCTGGGCCCAGCCTCCTCGTCAAGGTCAACGACAACTGTTGATGAGAGACTTGTCCTGTCACAGCACTGCTCCCAAGACACTTGTGGCCCTTGTGTGCCATCCTGCACCTGGCCCCACTTTCTTGGCTTCCCCTGCTTCACTCCTTAGGTTCCTAAGTATGTCGAAGCCCCTCTTGAGTTTAAACTACCTGTTTAAAGAAACACACTTTCCCTAATTACCTAGGGTAATGCTACCGAAGCCCCGATGTCCGCTGCCACCTTTGTTAGAAATGCATGGGGACAGAGATGCCAGCAGGTAAGATCCCTTCAGGGCCCAGGTTCTGTGTTTCTTTGCAAGTCTGACTCCTTAACTGGCCCGTGCTGGCCCCCTCCTGCCCCCTTCCTGGCGTCCCTCCATCCCACTTTCCCTGCACCAGGAGAAGTCGGTCCGTAGAGCATAAGCCCGATTCAGGGCCTTGGCCTTTCTCCAGGACTCCGTGGTGGCTGGGGTGGCATGTGGTCAGTGGCCAGCTCTCCTCTTGTAGATCAAGGCCCTGGAGCTCAAGAGCAACCTGTACCACAGGGGCCAGAGCAGGTCTTCTTTGGGAGCCGTGCTAGCCCACCTGGAGGAGGAGCGGGATCTGAAGATCAAGGACGCCATATTCGGCTTCCAGACCTAATGCAGGGGCGACCTGGCCAGGAAGTGAGTCCCGGGACGCCCACCAGCGCCTCAGGGCCCCCAGAGGTCCTGTGGCGGAGGCATTGAGGAAGCGGGGCCTGGGCGCCCTCACGCAGACAGGTGTCCCCCGGGGAGGCCACGTGACTTTCCCGCCCCCCTGCTTCCTGGGTTTCTGCCTGAGGATTAAAGTGAGCAGGCGGGAGAGGTGACTGTGCTCAGATTTTCCCTGCAGGGAAACCCCCTGCCACCCTCTGTTCCTCCCTGTGTCCCTTCTGTAGGGGTGACACCCAGAGCCGGCTGTCCCCAAGGACCCCGAGCCCGAGGCGGAGGCGCCCTGGTGTCCCGGCGGCTCCTGTGGGGTAGGGGCGGACCTGTGCAGGTCAGTGGGCGGGGCGGCTGCCCGTGAGCCCCTGACTCCTCTGTGCTTGGGCTCTGGGGCGTCTGTCCTGGCCTGAGCCCTGAGCCCTGGGAACAGGGTGTCAAGTGAATGTTTGCAGGACGTGAGCTGCTGACACTCTCCCACCAAACACAAGTCCCTGAGTTGGTAGAACAAAGCGCCCACCTGTCCCCTCCTCTCAGCGCCCTTACCTGCAAAACATATCAGATTCATAACCGTTGGCTTTAAGACCAAACTATGGAGAATCCCAGGACAGAGGAGCCTGGTGGGCTGCCATCCACGGGGTCGCATAGAGTCGGACATGACTATATCAACTTAGCATGCATGCATGCATTGGAGAAGGAAATGACAACCCTTTCCAGTATTCTTGCCTGGAGAGTCCAAGGGACAGAGGAGCCTGGGAGGTGAGACAGGTGAGGTCACGGAGGACTTTTCAGAGGAGGTGATGCCAGATTTGGGCTTTGCAGAAAGCATTTCTCCCAGTTGGATGCAGCAGGTGTCTCTGGCAGAAGAACCTAGAAATGTGAGCGAATCCTAGAAGCCACCTGGACGTGGTCCTCAGCAGCAGAGTATGACCACTATGCACTGAGCAACTCATCTGTTCTAGGACTGGACCACATGCTGGAGGCACGAAGGTGAATGAGGCAGGCAGGCTGGTGAGTGTGAGGTTGGAGGGGTGTGAAGATGGAAATGGGTGGGCAGTGATTTGCCGAGGGACTCACGGTGTGTGAGGTGACAGATCTTCCTTCATGGAGCCTGAGACGGAGTGGACTGTGTCAAGAAGGTTGAGGAATGTCAGGACTGGGCTTCTTTCTCTAAGGGGGTCAGCTGGAGGTGGAAATGGTCTCAGGGTGGGGCCCGCTGGGCCAGGTGTTTGTTTCACTTGAACCACTCAGAAGTGAGGGCTTTGCTTTCAGTTCTGCTTCCCAGAGTATATCTGAGCACAGATGGTGTGTGTGGTCATTGCAGAGACGCACAACTGGTGGCTGCATCTGCACAACTGAGACATTCTGGATCTTGTTGAGACTCAGCCAGAGGAAGACGCCTGGGTAAGGAAGGGAGAGGGACCCTGCCCATCTCCCCGTCCTCAGGATGAATGTCTGGGAAAGGATGATGTCACTAGTTGACAGAAGGGAACTGGAAGCTCAGAGAGGTGAGGTCATGGCCAAGGCAGCAGATGAAGCAGGGGCAGAGCCTGGATGTGTAGGCAGGTGTGTCTGAGGGCTTCCTCCCAGCCGAGGGCCCCTGAACAGAGCAGAGGGAGGGCGGCCCCCGTCCCGGTGGGCTCAGCTCAGGACGTGGACCCCTGAGACGTGAGCGGTGAGCCCAGGAGGAAGGTGGGTGTTGGGTGTGCTCAGTACTTTGGGAAACTGGAGGAAGCAGAAGGGTGGAGGAGGACAGGGGAATCAGAGCCTCCCCTCTGATGGTGGGTCCACCTTGAAGCTGCCCCCAGGGTGCTAGGCTGGGGCTGATGGGGGAAAGGGGATTTTTTTTCAGTTACAAGGAATCAGGGTTTGTTGAAAAACCCTGCCTCTGAGTGCCAGGCTCAGTGCCAGGCCCTCGGGGACACTGACGCCTGGAGAGAGACAGGACACCAAGCAGGGAGTCAAAGGGCATTGTCTTCCTCTATTCGCCAAGCCCTCTGCTCAGGATGTGGGTGATGGGTGGTCCTGTGTGGGGAAGATGGCCCTGCTGGAAGAAGTGAGAAGGGCTCAGTGCACAAGGTCCACATGCAATCCCGGTGTGGCAATATTAAGATAAAAAGCCAAATTCTATAGACATCAGTATAACAGGAGAGACATGAGCTTAGATCTATGTTATTTACTGGCACAGACAACCCTAGAAGCATTGGGTTAATAAAACCACATTCCCACCCCTCCTTCGTACCCATGTCCAAAGGCCTGGTCTTGGCCTCCTCTCTGCCCACAGAGAGCTGTGTGACCCTGGGCAAGCCACCTCCTGGGGAATTGGTTGTTCTATTCTCTTACTAAGTTTTTAAAAGCTGATTTCCATTTTCCCTGTGGGTGCGGATGTTTTTTCTGACCTGGTTTATGGGATCCGTGGCAATTTTAATTTCCAAGAGTTCAGCAGGTCAGAATTTCTTTTATATCTTGTTGAATGTGTGGATTTAGAAAGGTTTTCTCAAATCAATGTTATTTTTAATGCATCCTTCAGTCCCTTCAGTTTTTTCTCTCTGGTTTACATTGGATCCTTTTGAATGAGTGACTGATTACTACCTTTAGTTTCTTTTCCGCCTCTTTCTCTTTCTGTTTCTCCCCCTTCTACCCTCGCTCCCGCTCTAACTTTCACAGGGGAACTGGGGTTGTGCTGTGTCACCAAGAAGCTGCTTGTTTCATGTCCCCAGAAGGGGTCCCACCCCTCATATTTTGGCCAGGCTGTGCCCAGGAGGGCGGATGGTGCCCAGAGACCCCGGACAGGAGGAGCAGCAGAGAACAGACAGGGCCCCTGATGATGTGGGTAGGGTTCTCAGACCTGGGGAAACTGAGCAATAAGAGAACCATGACCAGGAATGTGTGACCTTCAAGAGGAGCTGGAGAGGAACTGGCGGAAGGTGGCAGAGGGAGGCTAGGAGCTGGGCCTCCAGGGACAAGTAACCCGTCACATAGTGAGGCCAGTGGGGAAACACATTTCATGGGGAGGGGCAGCCTGTGCCAAGTGAGGAGTCAGAGTCCTGCAGCAGGCCCTGTGGAGACAGAGAGTGTGAGGAAGACAGGAGCTGGGGCAGTCGGGAGGGTCTGGGTGCTGGGCTAGGGACTTTCTTAACGCCCCTTTCCCTTCCCAGGGAGCATGGCTGCAGGCACATAAGGGACATGGTTGGGGAGAATCTGTCTGCCCATGAGGAGGGGAGGGATGCATGACTGGCCATGCAGCTGGGCAGGGACAGGCTTCTCCGGGCTCCTCCCCTCTCCCACCAACAGCCTTTCTAGGAAGGGAACATTCAGAGGCTAACAGAGGAGGATGCCCTAGATAGGAATCCAGCAGATGAAGCACTGCCCACATCCACACCCACGTGAGGCCACAGACAAGTGTCAGGACCAGGCCAAGAATGGGAGGGAAGGACAGAAGGATGAGTCAAGTGTTTGACGCATTTACAATTGTTTGTCATCCTCCAGGAGCCGGCCCTTCTGCCCGAGCCCTCCTCTTCTTGCTGACTTGACTCTGTTCTCATGTTTCAAGATTTCCATAGGCTGACCTGTCTCCTGGGGTCCTGCAGCTTCTGGGCAGAGAAGGAGGCAGTGGGCCATCCAGCCTTCCTCTCCCATTTGTTTGGAGGAGGGCCTGCCTTTGTGAATTCTCTCCCATCCACATGACAATGCTTCCAGCCTTCGCCCCCAGGTACACCCCCTAAACACAAGCTGGTGGTCACTGTTCCTGAGGGGGAGCTGTGAGCATCGCAGAGGAGGGTGTAGAAGGAAAGATTCTAGGAGTGGAGCTTAGGTAAGGGGATTTGGGGGGAGCTCTAAGGAAATGGGGTTGCTCTAGATTGGGTGCTGCAGAGAATGGGGGGCAGCACTACCATGGGGTCTCAGTAACTCCATCAGTGGAGAGGGGAGACCAGAGAGAGGATAAAGCTGTAATGGGTAAAGATGGAGCAGTCATGCTTTTCAGCCAAGGGAGGGGGCGAGGTGTGGGTGAGGGTGCAGTGATGGGTGTTTGCTGTCTCCTCACTCCTGCTCTCAGGGTGACCCTGTGTGAGGCTGGAGTTCTGTGAGAGCCTTTACATCCAACAGGAGAAGAGCATAGCCCTGTTGTGACACCAGGCCAGCCTCGGGACGTCAGGGGTTCTTTCTTTCTCAATCCTTTGTAAAGATTCATGTAAATAAACAGAAAGGAATATACCCATAGATGTCAAGACTCCTCTTATTATTAAATTCAATTAACACAGAATATTCCCATCACATTCACTCTTCTTTGCAGCATAGACACAAAGGAAAGGCACCAGCTCAGGTGTGTCCAGCTCTTCGCAGCCTCATGGATGCAGCCCTCCCAGCTCCTCTGTCCATGGGTTTCCCAGCAAGAGTCCTGGAGTGGGCAACCATTTCTTCCTCCAGGGGATCCTCCCTGCCCAGGGATCCCATATCTCTTTCGCCTTGCGTCCCCTGCATAACCACCTGCATTCTTTCTAATCTTTGTGTCTCTCGTTTTGGCCATACATTTCTAAAGTCCTCTCATTTGAATTTTATTAAGAACTCATGACCTTTCACACACTCAGCCTGTCTCAATGAAATGTATTCAAAGCAATCATTGTCTTTTAATATTATTATTATATGTGAATGTCCCCTTATGACCACTTCTCTGACCATCTTCAAGACTATCCTGTCTCTGCAGGCGTGGAGATGCCAGTCTCTGGGATTCACGTCCCCGGCAAGGGGTATACCTTCCTTTGAGGGGACGGAAGCCCATGGGTGCACACGTGGGTGGGCAAGATGCTGCTGGACAATATCTGTTTACAGTCCACTCATGCTTTTCAGCCAAGCATGTTCACTCTCGTTACTCTGGTTTAGCTCTGTTTTCTTGCCTACTTTTCTAGAGAACCAGGTTTCATCAACACAAACATGGCTCCTACACTGACAATTGTCACAGCAGGAGTCACACATTTCTTGTTGGCATTTAATTCAACTGCCTCCATGATCTTTAAGGGGGTGGCCCTAGAAACCACCCCATTCTTGTGGGTTGTGCCTGTATAAAGTGACTTCTGTTGTCTTACAGTTAAAACAATCCAGTCCTAAGTGCATATGGTTAAAACAGATCAATTTGTAGAGGGTTCTGCTCATTCCTTCCCAAGGAAAAGCTTCTTCTTTAGATAGTTAATCAGTCTCTTGAAATGATATTACTACTTTGGGAGGTAGAATAGTGTGAGAATGTGTACGCAGGAGACAGGAACCTGGATTTGGATTCTGGCTCTAGCACTAGCTGTGTGGCTTGAGTATATTCCTTAACCTCTCTGAGCTTCAGTTTCCTTTCTTATAGGATCATTGTGAGAACTAAAAGGAAGTGAATTCATCCCAAGCAATTGGGAAGGTGCCTGGTGCAAAGTGGGAAGTCATCAACCACAATCGCTAATAAGTAGTAGGTATTGCATTTTGCTTTTTCTTGACTTAAATTTGATAGGATTTATTTACTTCTTATTAGGAAAAATGAGGATTTCAGTTATTTTTCTACTTTCTATTGTACCTGTCCCCTTCTTCTCCTTATATCATTATTCCACTAATTGTATATCCTCCGTTAAGAAGCTTTGTACTTGTAAGCACTTTATTTACATCCTTGTTTCTTATGCTCTCGACTGGACCTACTATTTCTTGATTCCCAGCTTTATAAACTGAGATATTAATCCTCCTCCTCCTTTCAGTGCTTTGCCTCCCAAGTTCTAGAAGTGTATTTCGATTTTTAAATTAACAAGTACATTTACTTCACATATTTAAATACTGTTTCATTTTAAAAGATAAAGATTGTATTATAATGACTATAAATGAAAGAAAACTAAGATTTTTGAATCACTATATTATACATCTGTGAGTTATATCATACTATATATATTCATATTGATTCAGTTTTAAAACAGTCTCCAAAGGACTTGGACATAGATATATTTACTTTAGATATTTAAAAAAAATAAAACAAAACAGTTTACATTTTTTGTGATATTTTAATACATTTTTTATGAGCTAACTTGTACCATATAGCTGCCGATGCTTCTCAGCAGGTCCGTTCAGTTCAGTCGCTCAGTCGTGTCAGACTGCTTGTGACCCCCATGAACTGGAGCACAGAAGGAATCCCTGTCCATCACCAACTCCCGGAGCCTACACAAACTCATGTCCATTGAGTCGGTGATGCCATCCAACCATCTCATCCTCTGTCATCCCCGTCTCCTCCTGCGCTTTAGTTTTTCCTGATCTTTCTCACTGTCTTCATCTTCACCCCTTGCACTGTTTCTCTTCAACATTTGCTCCATTTCTCTCCAACTGTGCCTCATGGGATACCGAGCCCCCTATCCCCACAGACTCTGGACTTCTTATCCCATTCTGGACTGGTTTCTCTCTAGGTCTGCTGCACACCCAGCTGGGATCCTTGGATTCCCTTCCCACTGGGTTGATGTTCCTGATTCCTGGATCCCACGTCTATCTCTCTCATGGGTATCCTTTACCTTCCTCCATAGTTAAACAAACACGTAATCTATGTTTTTTCATGCATCTCATTTTCAAGTAACCTTCTAAAAGTCTGTGAGGAGTGAAGGCTGCTGTGAATGTGGGATGGGATGTGGGGTTGGTGAGCTTGTCCCCTGCTCTCCCCTTGGCCTCCCTCTCATCTTGCCCCCTCTCTGGGGCTCTGCCCAGCAGACCAGTCTTCTCTCCTGTGAACACGCTCCCTGTTTCTCTCCCTCTCCTGCACTCCTCTTTATTCAGCTATCACTTCTCCATCCAGTGAGTCTTCAAACATTTGTTGAACACTCTGGTCTCCTGTTGCCCCCATGCTTGTTTTTATTAGCAGCAGAGGGAGAAGAGGGAGGCTATGGTTCTTGAGCCCAGTGAGTGGGGAGGAATCCAGTCTACCAGGGGCAAGATGTCTGACCTTGGCCAAATCATAAAACTTCTGTACTTCAGCTTCCTTATCTGTAGATGGGGATACAATATACACATATCAAATGTTAATGGAATAACATACAAGTTATCATATGTAAAGTTTCAGAGCCAATACCAATGCAGAGCGATGACCACAAACACAAGTCACTCTTATCCGCGGCTGTTATTATACCAGTACGTACGTTGACTATCATTTCAGTCAGGTCTCAGGAGGAGGAGTTGACAAAGGCTCTTTTGCCTCCTGAAAACAGTAGTTAAATGTAATCAACATCTGCTTTCCTTCCTCTTCTCCCATGGCAAGATAATCACATGCAGAACCAAAATAAATTTTTTATATATAAAGACCTAAAGCTTTTTTTTTTTAAAGACCACTGAGAATGGGAAAGTCTGAAAGGATGGACACCCTCATATGTTATGAGTGCAAACATAAATTATGACAGTTTGTTTGCATAACAGTGTGGCTCTAGGTATGAAAATGTTTTAGGTATTGATGCCTTGTAATTTAGTAATTGTACTTCTAGAAATAGGTTAAGGGAACAGTCTCAAATGTGAGTGAAGTTTAATACAAAGAGAATGTTCCTTATTATTTACACAAAGTATTAGAGACAACCTAAAGTGCAATAGTCAGGGGAGGACAGGGCACCATTCAGGGTCCTCAGCCATGCAGGGCAGGGATACAGGAAGTGGGGTGGGGCTGGTGGGACTCCAGGCCCTTGGGAGATAAAGGCTCTTGCAGAAGCAAGGAAGACCTGGGCTGTCGGATTGCACCACCAGGAACTTTGTCAAGGCTGACTCGGGCCTGGGGAGCAAGACATCGTTTAGAATGAGAAGAGTCATTTACCAATAAACATATATCCACAAGTAATTATTTTCATATATTAAATGGAGTAGAGCATAATCATCACAAACCTGGGATGTGGATCAGAAAGACTTGGGTTCAAATCCAGGCTCTGGCACCAGTGTGAAAAACTGGGCTGACCTAAAGTTAGATTAGTTTCAGGAGCCTGCACGTCATAGACACTGGATCAACATCACCTATTACCAGTTAGTAACAGAGTTGCTCCAACCTCATGTAGTTTCCAGAGTATTCCTTCCTATCTATTCTTCTGTCTCTGGATTTATTACTCCTATAACTTCACAGAGGACTGTGAAGAGGACTGTTTTCTCCTTGTACCCCAACAGGATAACAGGACTGTGACTCGGAGGAAGTTGGATGAAGATGAGTAACTTTCCTTAACTAGTGACCTACAGAGCCCAGGAGACAGAGAACCATGCTGGGTTAAGTCCCCGGTGGCACTAGTGGCCGTCTCAGGCAAACCCACCAGGGACCTCACCCTCACTGCTCCTTGAAGCCACTGCTCACTTGTGATTGAGCCCACAATCTGTTTTCTCTTTTCCAAGGGTGAGGTCACACCTCCTTCCAGCCTGACGGAAACAAGGAGCTGAAGGGAAATCTCTGAGACCCCGCTGCTGCTATCATGAGCTCAGAAAACCTCGGAGACTGCTTATGTAGGCAGCTGCCTCTTTTCTGGCCAGTTCCTACATGTGACCCAGAATTGAGGGTGGTTCCTCCAGGCAGAGTTAACCTACAGAGGAATCAAGAACCAAGAAGAGGAGAGATAAGCATCCTGGAGCCCCCTAGAGGGGCCATGTGGAGTTCCCCCAACAGGGGTGTGTCCACAGAGCCTCTTCCCCAGCCCTCTCCTTGGGAAGCCACTTGCTAGGTACTCACTTCCTCCCCCACTGCCCTCTAGCAAGTGACTCAGAAGTGAGGCCAGGACAGCCCATGGGGGGGGGGGGGGGGCGGTGTGGGACAGCAGAGAGAGTCCCCAGGGCCAAATGGGGCAACGAGAGGAGGTCCCCCAGGGTCCCTGGAGCTCCTCCTGCCCTCTCCCTGGCCCAGCCTCCTCCTGCTCCCAGACCCTGGGGCATCACCACAGACACCATTCCTTCAGCTCTCACCCTGCCACCCACCCAGCCGCTCTGCAAGAGTCCGCGGACAGTGAACTGAACCCCAGTCTACCTTTGCCACCTCCCACCTGGAGGGGAAGGGTGACCGGGTTGTTCACAGGATCACATCTGGCTCCACCCCTCCTCCACCTGGCTGATCCCCTCCCCTGCCCATCCTGAGTGTCTCTGATTAGGATCCTCTCACATAGCAGTCTCACTCAATGGTGGGTGGTCCTAAACCCTTTTTAGAATGAGGTCACATTGGTTTACAATGTTCTATAAGTTCACGCGAACAGCACTGGACTTCTCCTTCTGTGTGTGCTGCGGTGTGCTGCTGCAGCCTCTGCTTAGCTGCGCAGTTGTTCTCGACGCTTTGCGACCCCCAGGACTGCAGCCCACCAGGCCCCTCTGTCCATGGGATTCTCCAGGGAAGGATATTGGAGTGGGTTTCCATGGTCTCCTCCAGCTGCAGCGTACTCACCACCAAAATTTAGCTGGGAAAATCCCTATGTCGCAGAATGAAGAAATCACAGGAGTTTAAAATAAGGAGGATTCATTCATGTCCAAGAAGTGTCTGACACTTGACCTTGGGTTCCACCTCTGAGCTTTCTGCTCACTGGCCTTGGGTTGTCTCTTCTGTCTGAGTCTCACTTCTTCTTCTGTGAAAAAAGAATAATGCCTCTGTGTGTTCATGTACCAGGAAACACATCTTACATCGTGTCCCAGCCCATATATATATATATATATACACATATCTCCTAGTTGCCTACATCTTACCTTCAGTTCCATAAACTCTAGATCCCTGAAATCACACAGGGATTTTGGTAACTCATTTGAGCAGTGATCTTGCCCTGTACTGATCCAACGTTAATTATTTTCATTACATTCTTTATCCCATTTAATGTGAATATTCTTTTGTTTCACTGCCAAAACACGAAAGCATTCATTTGCAGGGTGCTGCCAGTCTCTGCTAGAAGTAACTCACAAACACACAGGCCCTGTGTTCTCTCTGTTTGTGTATGTGGATGTGCTCGTCTGTTCAGTCGTGTTCCATTCTGTGTGACCTCATGGGCTGTAGCCCGGCAGGCTCCTCTGTTCTTGGGATTTTCCAGGCAAGAATACTGGGAGTGGGTTGCCATCTCCTATTCCAGGGGATCTTCCCAACCCAGTGATCGAACCCACGACTCCTGTGTCTCCTGCATTGGCAGGCCAATTCTTTACCACTGTACCACCTAGAAAGCCCTCGTTCTCTTTCTAAAAATTACAACTGTAGATTCCTGAAGACATCTAAATCTGAGGTTTGGAAGTCCAGCATCATCAAGGTAGTGGTGGTTTCTGGTGAGTCCTCTCCACCTGGCTTGCAATTCCTAACTACCCTCTAACTGTGTCCTCACATGGCCTTTCCTCTGGAGGAGGGGGCAGGAAGAGGGAGAATCTGGTGTCTTCTTGTCTAATAAAGGCAACAATCTTATTGGATTAGGGCCTCACACCTATGACTACATTTTACCTCAATTGTCTCTTTAAAGGCCAACCTTCAAATACATTCACTGGTGGTTAAAGCTTCAACATGTGAATTGGAGGGTGAGGGCGGGAAAAGCAGGTCCATCCATGACCCAGGTGACTCTACCAACAGTGCCCAGGTGATCACTCCTCAGGAAGATGAATTTTAACAATTTATACTAAATAGCATTAAAAAAAATTTTGCTCTAGAATTTGTTGTAGTTATCATATTATGATAACAAAAGCAGATCATTCTTAAGGCATAAACTTTGTTTATTAATTTAAAGAAAAATATATGATCCCCGTCACACATAGATACAATTCAGAATGGTTACTTCCGTGAGCTGTGAGCGAATCCAGTATCCTTGGCCTCTGAGGAGAAGACTTCAATCTGGAGCCAGAGACAAGGCTGGATCATTCAGAGCTTTTTCATAGTAGAGTTTTATTAAAGTGTAAATGGGGTAGAGAAAGCTTCTAAGATAGACTTCTGAAGGGGACAGAAAGAGTGCCCCCTTGCTAGTTTTTAGCAAGGTGTTGTATACCTGATAGCAATCTGCTAATCAGATAAAAGAAATGACTCAGACAGAGAGTGTTGCACCAGGCTCCCCTCCCACAACATGCATTTTGAGATAGAATGGCACAAGGGGACTCACCTCTGGCCATAGAACAATTGACATGAATCTTGAAGAAAGGCAGATTTCCAAGCAAATGAATAGTTTCATTAACCCAGGTTAAGAAAAACATTTCCATGAGAAATACATGTTGGTTAGCTCAAGGTTTGAGAAAAAGTTAAGTTCAGGGGGCCCCAGGTGTCATCATGGCAACACAGGATTACAAGGAACCTTTTAATCTCATGTAGATAAGGGGGAAATAACAGCTGCCACTAGCAGTTTATTTCCTCCTGCCACTTGGGGAGCCCTGTCCTTCCTCCCTGACTGTTGTCCTTTATTTCCCCACTTTTCATTTAGGAGAATATGGCTACTAGGGAAAAGGCTGGGCAATTCTGTTCAGACTGCTTCGAGCTGGCCAAGTACACAGAGCCTAAATTGTTGAGGCAGCATGTTCTGCTTACCCTCATATTGAGGATCTTTGATCCAGGAGGCCCCAAGTAATAGTTGGAGAAGGCTGTGGTACTTGGAGGAGCTTGAACCACCATTTGTGACTTAAAAGCCTTCATGTGGCCAGAAACAAGTTGAATCAATTAATACATATATATTTGGGAACTATGCGCCTGATGTGCTAAGTCACTTCATCATGTACGACTCTTTGCAACCCTATGTACTGTATGTAGCCCGCCAAGCTCCTCTGTCCATGGGATTCTCCAGGCATGAATACTGGAGTGGGTTGCCATGCCCTTCTCCAGGGGATCTTCCTGACCCAGGGATCAAACCCACATCTCCTACATCTCCTGCACTGGCAGGCAGATTCTGTACCACTAGTGCCTCCTGGGAAGCCCAACTATGCACCTAGTATCATATCATACCAGAGATAAGGCTGATGTCCTCAGACAGTACATGGATCATTGGTAGTCAGTGATTAACCTAGTGAATAGCATAAAATATTGGGGAATATTGGGAAAACTAACAGATTTCTCTGGACATGGTTTATCTTGCCCTTCTGAGAGACCGGTAGATCTAGATGAGATTAGTTTAGAAAAGGGGTCTCATTTAGTTCAGAGAATCGTCAGAGTCCAGTATAGCTCTGGGTTAATCAGAGACTAAAGAACCTTTGTAAAGAGAACTAGGCTTGGGAATCAAGCAGTCTTCTTTTGAATTAGCATGTTTTAGTCAAAGGTATGGAATTAATGATAAGCATTGGTTAGGAATTTCTGTAATGTCCTCCAATGCCAAGTGACCACTAACATCCTATTTCCCACTATTCCTTGATGAGAGGTAGAAAGTGTAAAGAATATTCCCAGCTACAAAATAAAGTGTACTCCAATGCCTATGAATCCTAAGATAAATATGTTTTAAATAGAAGAAACCCGCTGAATCAAATGATGGCTAAGCAGAGCAAATGCAGTCTACATAAAACTAAGGTAAGAAACCTTTTAATTACACAGGAAATCAATGGCAGGATTAATGATTTTAAGAGAAGAATCATTTTTCCTGTAGCCCCACTGCTGTGAATGATATCTTCATGAGCCTGGGCCGCCTTCTCCAGTGAATACCGGGGACCTATTACTGGTCTCAACTAACCAATTCATCCCAGCTTGGAGGGCTGCTGCAAACTGCTGAAATTCGTCCTTGGAGGATGAAGGGAGAGCTACTCCTTTTATGCTAGATTCCTTTGTCATGGATCCTGTGGGTTTATTTCAATAGCACCTCTGCGGCCAACAACTATTACTCATCCTCTATGTGACAAAAAATTTAAATCTTCACTAAGTTTGACATTAGCAAACATTTCAATAATCACATCAACTCTTTTTTCACCAACAGATTTCTTAGTTTTATCAATATAATTAGCTTCTTTGTGATTAAACACTTCGTGAGCTCCATTTTGCCAAACAGTCTTTTGTCCTTCCTCAGTAGTAGCTGTGCCCAGAATCTTTAAGCCATAAGCTCTAACCATTTGGCCTGCTGCTCTTCCAGCTCCTCCACTAGCCCCAGGACACTTTCTCCAGCTTTCACATGGGCACTGTGGAGCAGACTCGATAAGCAGTAAAACATGAGATGCTGATGGCAGCTCCTTGTTTGAAGTCCAGTTTTTTGGGGAAGCGTGTTAACAGTGTGATGGGCTCCCAGAGCATACTCGGCGTAGCCCCCAGAGATGGTCCTGGTAGTGAATGTCACCTTTCTTGAAAAAAGATACATTCTCTCCAGCAGCTTCTACCATCCCAGCCACATCTCAGCTAGGAGTATAAGGTGGAGTGGTTTTATACTGTGAGTGCCAGAGAGAATATATACGTCCACTGGGTTTACACCACATGCTTGGACTTTGTTAGAACCTGGTGGTCTCCCAGAATTGCTACAGCAACATCCAACTGGAGCTTCAGCACTACGGGTCCACCAAATTCCAAAAGTCAAATAGCTCTCTTCAACTTCTGTCACCATGGTGATCTAGATACCTGTTCTAGAGTGGATTGTCAAAATCTGTGAGCCCTCCCCCAGGTTACACAAGGTTAAAAAAAAAAAAAAAAAAAAAAAAAAGCTACCCAACACCATTTATGATCCACCACAAAATCTTCTGCGCTTTCCCAGTGAAATAAAGAATCTGCCAGCAATGTGGGAGATCTGGATTTTATCCTTAGGTTGGGAAGATCCCCTGGAGGAGGGAATGGCTACTCACTCTAGTATTCTTGCCTGGAAAACCCCATGGACAGAGGAGCCTGGCGAGCTTTGGTCCACAGGGTCACAAACAGTCAAATAGGACTGAGTGACTAACACTTTCCCTTTTTCTCTTCAGAAATTCTTCTAACCTTATTCCCTTTCCTTTCATCTAGATATTGAGATCTTCTTTGAGGATGTCGCTGAGTGTCTCTGGGACATACTGAGCAGGGAGGAACTGCTTCTCCTGCTGACTGAATTCCTGAGGAAAATTGAGGCGAAGGCTGGTTTGTCCAGGTAACCTCCACAGGTGGATCGGTGTGTCAGGAGGGTCACCCACACCCCGCGGCACCAGACTAGGTTTCTCCTAGCAGGCACACCTCCTCCAAGCAGGACCCTGTGGTGGGGGTCGAGGATGTTCCTTCTCAGTATCTCATGAGGAATGTTTCCTCCTTGTCATTTGCTGGCATTGAACAACCTCAGGTTGAGAGAAGATGAAACCTGTAAGGAAGGGGCAGGTTATGTGACCTTAGACTAGTTACTGAGCTATTCTCTGCCTTTGCTTCATCATCTGTTCAGTTTTATTGTGAGGATACTGAGCTCTTGCATGCAACCGTCTTCCCATGTTGACTGATACAGAGTAGGTATTCAATCAGTATTAACATTTAAAAAGCTTGTTGGGAAGAGTTTTCTTTCTGGTGATGAGAACCAAGCAGAATTTCCTTTGGGGCAAGTCAGAAAATCCTGACGCCATCATGTGTATTACTCGGGCTTCTCCCTAGATAAAGCCTTTCTAGTCCCCATCTTAGGAACTGTACCAACCCTGCAGGATCCTGCTGGCCCACAAAGCAGAGAGGCTGGAGAGGAACTGGGTGGAGCTGATGGGATCCTGGATCTAGCCGTGCCCACCTCCTGGGTTCTGGGCTTATGTGTTAGAGTTTCAGATTTGCACGTGTCCAGTGGGAATAGTAATTCAATCTGATGGGCTATGGTGATGGCCTCAGAGTGAACTGCAGGGTCAGAGGTGGGGAACCAAGTGCAGTCATCTCATCCAAAGGTCCAGGAAGGCCCGGACCAGGGTCAGACCCAGGGGTCAGGGTGGAGCAGAAGGTCCAGGTTGGAGGACTAGTAGGCAGCCTTGCGAAGCAGGACCAGGACTAGAGTGAGGAGAGTGGGCCCCGAGGACACAGAACTGAAGGGAATGTGACTCTAACAGAGGTTCCGGGAGTGGGAGCGGGGACATTTCTTCCCTCCCTGACAGGATCCCCTCATGCTGGGCTAGAGGGCCCTGGGTGACCGTGACTTCACACCCTGCCTGGGACCTGGGCTCTCCCTCCATCTGGGACCCTCTTCTAATCTACGTGGACTTCCCCTGTCAGTGGGCAGGTCATGTGGCTCAGTGAGCCCTCCAGGGTCACAGTGAGTGGCTGTGATTGTGTGTCATCTGAGGGATTCTGAGGAGCCTTGTGCATCCCCACCCAAGAGGAAACACTTCCTCCACCAGCTGTGCAAGTGCCAGTCTCTTCAGGCTCAGCTGTTCAGATAGATGTTTCCGCCTCTTGAATCTTTAGAAGTTCCATAAAGTTGCACATGACCTTGGGGTGCTGGCTCATGAATTGTCACAAATTAACATGTGACACCTGAGAGGTCAGGGGTGCTGAGTGCTGGGTCAGGAGTCAGTGAGGTGGGCTGGAGAGTCCAAGAGGAACCAGCAACACATCTCCTGATCTCCAGGCAGCTGGGGCAATGGATGGACTCAGGGACCTTCTGCTGGGAAGGCCAAGGACACAGGCCTTAGAAGACAGCAGATGGCAGACTTAAAGACGGTTAAGGTGCCTCCTAGTTCTGACTTTGGGCTTTTTTTTTTTCTTCTACAAATTCTAAGTCATAGAGACAGCCAATCTGCAAAGGGTGAGGGCACAGTGCCCAGGACTATGCTTTCATTTGAACCAATGGCGTATTTAGGGGATCCTCAAAACCCCCCTCAGGTTTGAGAATTCCCTATAGAACAGACAGGACTCACTGAGAGCCATCATGATCCCAGTGTATTACAGGAAGCCTGTGGGTTTCCATCAGCCACAGGGCAGAGTCTGGGCGGATTTCACACCCAGAGCTTCTATTGTCCTCAGGATGCGTTACTATTCTGGAGCTTGGTGAGTGGCAGGGCACAGGGAACACTGCCTGCCAGGGACACTCGCCCGTTTAAAGACAAATTACCCTGACTTGTGGTCTCCAGCCCCTCCCAGAGTTCAGACGAATGTCCTAGAGTCCACCTCCTCCAGAGGCCCCATCACATGTCTCCTTGTCAGAATGAACAGTGGCCAAAAGGCCCAGGCAGACAAGGACACTGGTACCAGCCAGAATATTCTAGGGGCTTAGGGACCACTTTCCTGTAGCCAAGAGCAAAGATCAGGTTGACTCCTCACCACACACTGAGGCCCTTGAATGCAAGTTTCCTGCTCTAACACCACTTCTCTTCATTTCTCTGTGGAATTCCCTCTCACCAACTCTTTCGAAGTGCTGGTGTTGCCCTGTCTCTGAGACATCTCTACAAAATGCGTTCTGTTTTTTTTCCTTTGGCTGAGCCACATGGCTTGTGGGGTCCTTGTTCCCTGACCAGGGACTGAGTCATGCCCGAGGCAGTGAGAGTGCAGAGTCATAACCTCTGGACCACCGGGGAATTCCATCCAATATCTCTCTTAAGTTACAAGTATCCTAAGGTGACTTTTGTTTATCTGTTAGAGGATTGAAGAAGTTTATGGAGCATCTACAAGGTATAAAACCTGTGTTTAATGTTGAAAGAGGAAATTTTACTTTTGTAAATTTCTCTTCTAATCGATTTATAGTACTATCTCTGTATGTATGCAGAATAGACATTTTTGAACCTATTTTACAGACAAGCAAACTGCCTTTCTAACCCTTTGACCTTCACGGTTACAGGAAAGACATGAATGCACTACATGGATATCTGAATGAATTGAAAAGAGACTTGGCTGGGAAGGACCAAGAAACGCTCCCAAAAGAGCAGCTGGATAGGAAGAGGTTTCTGAAGAAGTTTCCTCGGGTGACGCAGCAGCTGGTGGAGCTCATAAGCAAGCTCCAGGAGCTTGCAGACAATGTAGACAAAGTCCACAGGGACTGTACCATCTCCAACGTGGTGACCCACAGCACCGGCGCTTTATCTGGCGCCCTGACCATCCTTGGCCTGGCTCTGGCACCCGTGACAGCCGGGGCCAGTGTGGCGCTCTTAGCCACTGGGATAGGGCTGGGAGCAGCAAGTGCTGTGACGGCTGTGTCCACCAGCATCGTGGAACATGTAAGTAGGTCATCAGCAGAAAACAAAGCCAGTCAATTGATGTCAATTGCTGTCAAGAAATGGAAGGTGCTCCTAGAGGTACTCAAGAGCAACCCCCACATTGTTGTCACAACAGAGAAATTGGCAAAAGCCGAGAAACACCTTGAAAGAAATATCCATGCCATGGAGACAGGTGAAGCCAACCCTGACTCTGCAGCCAATGCAAACATCCTCGTGAGCCCTGGGAGAATCTCAGCCCCAGCCATCCAGCAGGTAGAGGCAGCTTTGAAAGGCACGGCTTCGGCAGTTACCAAAGGAGCCCGAATCGTGGGTGGGGCCACTGCAGGTGTCTTCCTCCTGATGGATGTGAGCTTCCTGGTGAAGGAGTCAATGCACCTGCATGATGGTGCAAAGACAGCATCAGCTGAAAACCTGCGGCAGCGGGTCAGGGAGCTGGAGAGGAAGTTGGAGGAGCTCACCCAGATCTATAAGCATCTGCAAGAGGACCCAACTCCACCACCCCCAGAGCACTGAGGGTCCAGGGACACATTCAGGGTCAAGGTGCGGAGGCACCTTGTTAGGGAAAAAAGGAGAGTGAGACAAAATTGTTGGAGCTGAGGGTTAGGAAACTGGCATTTCTGCAGCTGAGCACTGGAGGGAAGTGGTGAATGTAGGTGATAGATGGGGAGAGAGAAGGAGCCTGGATTAAGGGAGGAAGGGGGACTAGAGAATTGGTGGGGGCCAAGGGAGAAACCTCTTATTTTTTTCATACTATGAACTTTTTGTTTTGTTTTGAGGAACAGTCGAATAACAGTGGTGTGATAGTTTAAGGTGAACAGTGAAGAGACATAGCCATACACATACATGTATCCATTCTCCCCCAACTCCCTTCCCATCATAAACCACTTACTTTGAACTAAAGAAGTCACTGGGGGCAGAATAAAAGGAGAAGCAGGGGAACTAGCAACAAGAGACCAGAAATACAAAAGGGTTGAAAATGGGAGATAGAGAGGTAGGATTGTTCGGATCCAGAAGAAGCAACAGGGGCTGCTCTATTGCCCTTCCCAGGGTTTGATGCCCCATCAAGAAGAGTCTCCTCCTGGCGGTGGTCTCTAACCCTACTTCTCCAACAACTCACCTTTGATTCCAGCATTTTATCTCAATTAGGCTGTGACTTCTTTTGTCTGCTTGTTTCTTTAATTGAAGTAGAGTTGATTTACAATATTTTGTTAGTTCAGGTGTACATCGAAGTGATTCAGTTATACATAATCCATGTATATATCTCTATTCTTTTAAATTTTTTCATTACAGATTATTATAAGATACTGAATATTATTCCCTGTGCTATACGTAAAGTCCTTGTTTTTTTAATCTGTTTTATGTATGGTAGTGTGCATCTGTTAATCCCATACTCCTAGTTTACCCCTCTCTCTCTTTTGTAACAACAAGTTATGTTTTCTATGACTATGAGTCTGTTTTGGTTTGTTCATAAGTTCATTTGTACTCTCTTTTTTTGGCCATGCCAGGCAGTTTGTGGGATCTCAGATCCCTGATGTGGGATAACCGTGGCCATAGCAGCAAAACCACCAAATTCTAACCACCAGGGAACCACCAAGACTATTTCTTAGATTCTCCGTATAAGTGATATTATATGTCTGTCTTTTCTCCCTGACTTACTTCACTTAGTATGATCACCTCTAGATCCATACATGTTACTACAAAAGGCATTATTTCATGCTTTTTATGGCTGAGTAATATTCCATTGTTTGTATGTACCACATTGTCTTTATCCCTTCATCTGTTGACAGACATTTAAGTTACTTCCATGTTTTGGCTATTGTAAATAGTACTGCTATGAACATGGGGTGCATGTATCTTTTCAAATTGGAACTTTTTCTTTTCCAAATATATGCCCTGAAGTGCCCTGGATCACATGATAGCTCTATTTTTATTTTTTAAGGAACTTCTTTACTGTTTTCCATAATGGCCACACCAATTTACATTCCCAGCAACAGTGTAGGAGGCTTGCCTTTTCTCCACATCATCTCCGATATTGATTGTCTGTAGACTTTTACTTGATGGCCCATCTGATTGGTAAGGGGGTGATCCCTTATGGTAGTTTTGATTAGCATACACACAGGATGAGATGGTTGGATGGCATCACTGACTCAATGGAGATGACTTTGAGTAGACTCCGGGAGTTGGTGATGGACAGGGAGGCCTGGTGTGCTGTGGTCCATGGGGTCGCGAATGTCGGACAACACTGAGTGACTGAACTGAACTGAACTGAACTGAATAATTAGCAGTGTTCAGCCTCTTTACATATGCTGGCTAGCCATCTGTATATCTTCTTTGAAGAATGGTCTACATCGCACTTCAGGCAGTGACTTCTTGATGACAATGGTGGTGATGATGGTGGTGGCAGCGTCAGTGATGAGAACACAGTGGATGGAACATCTGACAAGTATCCAGGTGCCCTTTGAGTTCAGGGTGCACTGAGACCAGTGAAGTTCCCATGGAATTCCCAGTGTTGTGTAGGAACAGAGATTGATTTGGGAATAATAGAAAGATGAAAGCAGAAGGCACCAACAGGTCAAGGAACTATGCGGTGTGTCAAGGAGATCAACCAGCCTGGGGCCAGCAGATAAGGCCTCACTGACCCTCAATTTCCTCCTCAGTTGGGGATGTAGCTGAACAAGTTATTCTAGGACCATCTGCCTCTCTCCACATTGTGTTCTACAGACTTTAGTTCAGTAACTATGAGCTGATTCACTGAGGCTTCCTTGCATTGATTGATGAGTTCAGCTGGGCTCCGGATGCCTGACCTCCTTCCCCATGAGTCTGTCTCCCAGGGTCTCAGGGAGCATGTCCTCCATGGCTCCTCCTGCCTGCCTGCTGGGCTCCCATTCATTTCCCTCAGACCCTGAGCCCCACAGGCCCCGTGGAATGCCCGGGGGAAGCCCCTGTCGTCTGACTTGGGCTGAGCACGGGGATGCTCCTCCTCCAGCCCCGGGGACCAGGATGGACACAGGGCCCCCAAGGGTGACTGAGAGCAGACAGCCTGTGTGCAGGTGTGAGGGGGGGTCAGCCGTAAACAGAGGGGCAGAGTGACAGCACACGCCCAACCCAGGCTGCCTTCACGTTTCCGCCGGACTCCTGCAGGACTTTCCAGAACTGTTTTCCTATGTTTACCTCGGGGCACTGTCCTGCCTCACCTGTCTATTCCCCACATGGGTCGAGAATGAGTCTTAAGAATATTGATCTTAGCCCTAAGTGCTTCCCCTCCTCCATGGCGGCCCATGACTCTGAGCACAGATGCTGAAAGCCTCCCTGCAGCCTAGCCTGCTGGACCCTGTGGTCCCCCAAGGTCAGAGCTGGCCGCAAGGCTCACTCCATCTCCAGGAGCGGGACTGAGGGGCTGGGAGAAACGAACAGGAAGGAGGGAAAGTCCATCCAAGGCCATGTTCTGACCTGGTCACCCATTGGGGGTTGCACCTGCCAGGACCTTCTGAGGAGACTTCATGGGATGCCTCAGGCTCCTCCTCTCCAGGGAGAAGAGGGCAGCATCTGGGTGTTGCTCTCACCCCACGGGTCTGCTCCATGAGGCACTGACTCTCTGTGTTTCCATGTGTCGAGCATGTGAGCACTTAACAGGTTCCCATACCTGGAGCCCAGGACAGGAAGCCAGAGACCCGGGACCTGGAAATGATCCCAGGATGTCTCCTAAGTCCCTCCCCACGTGCTGCACAGCCTTCTCCACACTTCTGTCCAAACCTCCCTCGGAAGACTTTCCTCAGTGCCTCTGACTCCCTCTCAGCCCAGGTTTTCCTGAGGCTCCAACCGGTCCTCTCATTCCTTCTTTAAGATGTCAGCAGTCATCGCCATCGCCCGCCTGACCCTCAGACATGTGAGTTCATTCCTTCATCAGTTCTTCCTCAGTTCCTGGAGAATTCCCATCCTGCACAGACTTCTCTGGGCAGGTTTCAGGCACCAGGTACAGAACCATCAGTGTCCACGTCCATTGCCCTGGAGCCCCTAGAGCTGGACCCCATTGAGCTCACTGTGTGGCTGATGCAACTCCACGGTGATGCGTGTCAGGTGAGATCCCTGTCGTTCTGAGCAACAGAGACTGAGTCTGGCTAAGTGAGCACAGAAGAGCATGCACTGGGAGGGAAGAAGCCCAGGTCAGAGAACATAAAGATGTCCCCAACGTGCACAGTTCAGGGAGGACAGGAAGCAGGACAGGTCCCCCTCCAGGATCCCACAGTCTGGCCCCTGAGGTCCCGTGAGCAGGGGCTTAGGGCCAAACACCTGGAATCTCAGTGTTTCTAGTGTAATCAAGTTCCCAGGAGACAGAATAACTTGGGCCTGGGGACTGTATCCTTGGACTAATAATTCAGGGTGAAAGATGAGAAAGATGAATGAGTAACAGGGACCTGAACCCTGGGGGAAATTCTCAGGTACAGAGGCTCCAGATTTAGTGCTTCCTGGATGCACACATGCCCTCTTCTCAGACCAATGGATATGACTCTCCTCACACTGTTCTGGGTCCAATCACCCCACACACGACAGTAAGTGCCCCGCCCACTTCCCCAGCTGGAGACAAACATGAATCATAGGCACCTGCTGCATCTTGCAGTGATGTCAGGGGGGAAGGGCCCCGGCGTGATGCTAGTGCTTCTCCTGCTACATTGGGCCCCTTTCTCAGTATTCTGCATGTATGTTATATATGTGCAGGCAACAAGGAGGTGCAATAGAAACCCCGGCCTCCAGGAACATTGCCCCCCTGACACCAGTCTTCACTGGAATCCCACTCCCTGTTCCTCTTTGCTGCAGGGAAATTCACACCTGCGGATCCTGGGCTTGGGCCATTGCTGTGTCAGCACCATCACCTGGGTCCCCATCAGGACCTCACTGCCCCTCTGAGAGCAGGTGGTATCACCCCCATGGAGAACAGGAGGAAGCCGGGCCCAGAGACCAGAAGAGTGGCTGAGGCCCCTGCCTTGGAAGGGCCATTCTGGGTGGGCCCTCTGGGTGCCTTGAGCCTCCTCCCTGATCCATGTTGGATTGATTGGTCAGGAGAATGCAGGGTGTTCTGTTCCAGGAGGAAGTGAATCAAGCATGTGGTGTTTCTGTAGCACAGATCATCCTGGGCCCAGGGCAGTGTACCCACCCCCCTGGGAGCCCAGCCCATGCAGCTGTCTGTCCGCACGTGCTGTCCTGTCCCACGTGGGTGAGATGGGCAGGGAGGTGTGCTGCACACATGTGCCCGCCACCCAGGGCCTGCGTGCCTCCGGGCAGAACCTCTGCTGACAGTTTCATGTTTCTCTCATGCCTTGGTGCTGGGCATCTTTAAGATCCTGCGCCAATCTCTCAAAAATGCCTTGAAGTTCACATTAACTTGTTCTTTTGCAAAGGGTGCTGTTCTGGACCTCATACCGCTGATGACAGCTGACTCTGGGCAGAGCCCTCCATCCAAAGACAGTGACAGTGTTTTTGAAAGACAGCAGACGTGTTATGACCAACCATTCTTTAACCTGATCATTAAAGAAGCTGTATATTTCATTATGAAAGCACTACAACTAACAGTTCAGATTCAGGAAATGGGGTAAAACCTAGAGAAGTAAAATAATTCCCCCGTAAGATTATTGGACATCTCCCTACAGTACAGCTATGTTTTTAGAAGCAAACCTCAAACATCTTGTCATTTCTTCTGTACATACTTTAGTTTATCCCTATATTTTAAAAAGGTCTTTGCCTGGTGGCCAGACCCTAAAGAATCTGCCCACAATACAGGAGACCCAAGTTCATATCCCTCGGTCGGGAAGACTTCCTGGAGAAGGGAATGGCAACACACTCCAGTATTCTTGCCTGGAGAACTTCATGGACAGAGGAGTCTGGCCAGCTATAGTCCATGGCTTCACAAAGACTTGAACACAACTGAATGACTAACACTTTGAAAATGTGTAAGTTCGCTCTGCCTATATTATTGGAATTTAGGCTCTTGTGAACTTCCTTCATTTTAAATAACACTGCAGTGAACATATTTGTGTATGAAGTTTTCTCCTCATCTTTGAGGCTGTTTTTCTGGGGCTGGGCCCTGCAGATGACATTGTTGGGGTAAAGGGAATGAGCATTTCAAGGCTCCCTGTGTTTGACACATCCGCCTCCCACCGCCACCCACCCTGGGTGTCCCTGCAGGCTGATTTTGCCACCAAGGCCTTGGCCAAGGCCACCTATCAGCGCATGTTCCACTGGCTGGTCCTGCGCATCAACAAGGCTCTGGTCAAGACCAAGAGGCAGGACGTCTTGTTCATCGGGATCCTGGACATCACTGGCTTCAAGATCTTTGATATGAGCTTCTCTCTCTCAAGCACCTTCCCTCCTCCCAAGCCTCTGGGGCTGCCTTTTCCAGACATCTCTGGATATCTGCGGGTGAGGGTTGGGGAATTGTAGGGAGTGTGGCACAGCCCGCTGGGTGAGGGCCACACCTGTAGGCATTGTTGGCTTTGTTACTGCCAAAGTCATGGGCAGCAAGTGGCAGAGCTGACTTCGCACCACCTGGCACACAGCCTCCAGTGACTGGATCCCAGGGCTTGGACCTAATTGAACAGGAGTGTCCTGAGCCTGTGAAGGTCCTGGCTTAGACTATAAAGCTGATTCTTCTCGGCAAACTGTGTTGCTTGCACAGAGTGTCTAACAACTGGTTACACTCGGATGCTGGGTTACACCCAGTCTGGGCCCAGCCTCCTCATCAATGACAGTTGTTGATGAGAGATTCATCCTGTCACAGCACTGCTCCCAAGCCACTAGTGGCCCTTGTGTGCCATCCTGCACCTGGCCCCACTTTCTTGACTTCCCCTGCTTCGCTCCTTACGTTCCCAAGTATGTTGAAGCCCCTCTTGATTTTAAACTATGTCGAAGCCTCTCTTGATTTTAAACTACCTGTTTAAAGAAACACACTTTCTCTAATTACCTACAGTAATGTACCGGAGTCCCCAGGTCCACCGCCACTTTTGTTAGAAATGCACGGGGACAGAGATGCATGCAGGTAAGATCCCTTCAGGGCCCAGGTTCTGTGTTTCTTTGCAAGTCTGACTCCTTATCTGGCCCGTGCTGGCCCCTTCCTGCCCCCTTCCTGGTGTCCCTCCACCCCACTTTCCCTGCACCAGAAGTCCGTCCACATAGCATAAGCCCGATCCAGGGCCTTGGCCTTTCTCTAGGACTCTGTGCTGGCTGGGGTGGCATGTGGTCAGCGGCCAGCTCTCCTCTTCTAGATCAAGGCCCTGGAGCTTGAGAGCAATCTGTACCGCATGGGCCAGAGCAGGTCTTCTTTGGGCAGTCATGCTGGGCCACCTGGGTGAGGAGCAGGACCTGAAGATCACAGACGCCATCATCGGCTTCCAGGCCTGATGCGGGGGCTACCTGGCTGGGAAGTGAGTCCCGGGACGCCCACCACCGGCTCAGAACCCTCAGCTGGCCTGTGGTGGAGGCACTGAGGAAGCGGGGCCTGGGCGCCCTCATGTAGGCAGGTGTCCCCCGGGGAGGCCACGTGACTTTCCCGCCCCCCTGCTTCCTGTGTTTCTGCCTGAGGCTTAAAGTGAGCAGGCGGTAGGGGTGACTGTGCTCAGATTTTCCCTGCAGGAAAAACTCCTGCCTCCCGCTGTCCCTCCCTGTGTCTCTTCTGTAGGGGTGACACCCAGAGCCGGCTGTCCCCAAGGACCCCGAGCCTGGGGCGGAGGCGCCCTGGTGTCCCGGAGGCTCCTGTGGGGGAGGGGCGGGCTTGCACAGGTCAGTGGGCGGGGCGGCTGCCCGTGAGCCCCTGACTCCTCTGTGCTTGGGCTCTGGGGCGTCTGTCCTGGCCTGAGCCCTGAGCCCTGGGAACAGGGTGTCAAATGAATGTTTGCAGGACGTGAGCTGCTGACACTCTCCCACCAAACACAAGTCCCTGCGTTACTGGAACAAAGCGCCCACCTGTCCCCTCCTCTCAGCGCCCTTACCTGCAAAACACAAGAGATACGTAACAGTTGGCTTTAAGACCAAACTATGGTTGGCTCTCCTCATGGAATAACCTTCTGTCCCTCCCTCAATCCTGGATGGTGGGGACCATAATGGCCCAGGGACATTAACTGGGGTGAAGCAGCCCTGAGGGAAGGGCAGGCGGGCCTCCATGGGGCATCCAGGTCCACTGCAGTCACTTCTGCCTGAGGCAACCCGAGAAGTTCACCAGCAGTCCAGCTGCAGGACTCTCAGACTGTGGGAACTTGATTCTCCATTTCTTCATCCGTGAAACGGAGCCAACACTCCTAGAGCTGGTGTGAGAGTTCAACAGGAAAAGCATGGACGGGGCGAGCACAATGCCTGGCACACACTCAGCCCCCCGTCCACAGAGGCTCTTTGCTCAGGAACCAAACAGGGGGCAGGGCCAGCTCTCCGTTGTAGACTTCTCTGAGTTGCCAGGACACTGGTTTTCTGATTAAAGTCCTTCATTTGGAGAGAAAAAAAGCTGTTTTCAGGTGGAGATAAGCCGAGGTAGAAAAGGGCAGCGTGCTCTCAGCCCTTCCCATGAACTTCTGCGTCCACTTAATGGAAGTGACCACCAAGGCCGGCCCTCCTCATGTGGACTAAAGGCACTAGTTCCCTCCCTGCCAGCAGGGCTAAGTCTAGAGGGATCTTATCAAAAGGTGAAGGGGAAGGGCATGGGAAGAATGGCTGAACGGTGGCCTTAGGCCACCTTTCCAGACACCATGGGAGCAGAACAGGAAACAGTGGACTCTACAGGAGAGGTTACGGAGGGCTTCTCAGAGGAGGTGATTCCAGATTTGGGCTTTGCAGAAAGCATTTCACCCGGCTGGATGCAGCAGGTGTCCCTGACAGAAGAACCTAGAAGTGTGAGCGAATCCTGGAAGCCACCTGGACATGATGCTCAGCAGCAGAGTATGACCAGTATGCACTGAGGAACTGGTCTGCTCTAGGACTGCACCGCATGCTGGAGGCACGAGGGTGAATGAGGCAGGCAGGCTGGCGAGTGTAGGGTTGGAGGGGTGAGAAGATGGAAATGGGGGGGGGCAGTGATTTGCCAAAGGACTCACAGTGTGTGGGGTGACAGGTCTTCCTTCATGGAGCCTGAGACGGAGTGGACTGTGTCAAGAAGGTTGAGGAATGTCAGGACTGGGCTTCTTTCTCTAAGGGGGTCAGCTGGAGGTGGAAATAGTCTCAGGGTGTGGCCTGCTGGGCCGGGTGTTTGTTTGACTTGAACCACTCAGAAGTGAGGGCTTTGCTTTCAGTTCTGCTTCCCAGAGTATATCTGGGCACAGAGGGTGTGTGTGGTCATTGCAGAGATGCACAGCTGGTGGCTACATCTGCACAACTGAGACATTCTGGATCTTGTTGACACTCAGCCAGAGGAAGACGCCTGGGTAAGCAGGGGAGAAGGACCCTGCCCACCTCCCCGTCCTCAGGATGAATGTCTGAGAAAGCATGATGTCACTAGTTGACAGAAGGGAACTGGAAGCTCAGAGAGGTGAGCTCATGGCCAAGGCAGCAGGTTAAGCAGGGGCAGAGCCTGGATGTGTAGGCAGGTGTGTCTGAGGGCTTCCTCCCAGCCAAGGGCCCCTGAACAGAGCAGAGGGAGGGCGGCACCCATCCTGGTGGGCTCAGCTCAGGGAGGGCTCCTGAGACGTGAGCAGTGAGCCCAGGAGGAAGGTGGGTGTTGGGGGTGCTCAGTACTTTGGGAAACTGGAGGAAGCAGAGCGGGTGGAGGAGGACAGGGGAGTCAGAGCCTCCCCTCCGATGGCCTGGCCACCTTGAAGCTGCCCACAGTGTGCTAGGCTGGGGAGAAGGGGTAAAGGGGAGGTTTTTCAGTTACAAGGAATCAGGGTTTGTGAAAAACCCTGCCTCTGAGTGCCAGGCTCAGTGCCAGGCCCTGGGGGAGACCTTGGCCTGGAGATGGACAGGACACCAAGTGGGGAGTCAAAAGGCGTGGGCTTCCTGTGTTCCCCGGGTCCTCTGCTCAGGATGTGGGTGATGGACTTTAGCTGGCCAGACTCCTCTGTCCATGAAGTTCTCCAGGCAAGAATACTGGAGTGTGTTGCCATTCCCTTCTCCAGGAAGTCTTCCCGACCGAGGGATATGAACTTGGGTCTCCTGTATTGTGGGCAGATTCTTTAGGGTCTGGCCACCAGGCAAAGACCTTTTTAAAATATAGGGATAAACTAAAGTATGTACAGAAGAAATGACAAGATGTTTGAGGTTTGCTTCTAAAAACATAGCTGTACTGTAGGGAGATGTCCAATAATCTTACGGGGGAATTATTTTACTTCTCTAGGTTTTACCCCATTTCCTGAATCTGAACTGTTAGTTGTAGTGCTTTCATAATGAAATATACAGCTTCTTTAATGATCAGGTTAAAGAATGGTTGGTCATAACACGTCTGCTGTCTTTCAAAAACACTGTCACTGTCTTTGGATGGAGGGCTCTGCCCAGAGTCAGCTGTCATCAGCGGTATGAGGTCCAGAACAGCACCCTTTGCAAAAGAACAAGTTAATGTGAACTTCAAGGCATTTTTGAGAGATTGGCGCAGGATCTTAAAGATGCCCAGCACCAAGGCATGAGAGAAACATGAAACTGTCAGCAGAGGTTCTGCCCGGAGGCACGCAGGCCCTGGGTGGCGGGCACATGTGTGCAGCACACCTCCCTGCCCATCTCACCCACGTGGGACAGGACAGCACGTGCGGACAGACAGCTGCATGGGCTGGGCTCCCAGGGGGGTGGGTACACTGCCCTGGGCCCAGGATGATCTGTGCTACAGAAACACCACATGCTTGATTCACTTCCTCCTGGAACAGAACACCCTGCATTCTCCTGACCAATCAATCCAACATGGATCAGGGAGGAGGCTCAAGGCACCCAGAGGGCCCACCCAGAATGGCCCTTCCAAGGCAGGGGCCTCAGCCACTCTTCTGGTCTCTGGGCCCGGCTTCCTCCTGTTCTCCATGGGGGTGATACCACCTGCTCTCAGAGGGGCAGTGAGGTCCTGATGGGGACCCAGGTGATGGTGCTGACACAGCAATGGCCCAAGCCCAGGATCCGCAGGTGTGAATTTCCCTGCAGCAAAGAGGAACAGGGAGTGGGATTCCAGTGAAGACTGGTGTCAGGGGGGCAATGTTCCTGGAGGCCGGGGTTTCTATTGCACCTCCTTGTTGCCTGCACATATATAACATACATGCAGAATACTGAGAAAGGGGCCCAATGTAGCAGGAGAAGCACTAGCATCACGCCGGGGCCCTTCCCCCCTGACATCACTGCAAGATGCAGCAGGTGCCTATGATTCATGTTTGTCTCCAGCTGGGGAAGTGGGCGGGGCACTTACTGTCGTGTGTGGGGTGATTGGACCCAGAACAGTGTGAGGAGAGTCATATCCATTGGTCTGAGAAGAGGGCATGTGTGCATCCAGGAAGCACTAAATCTGGAGCCTCTGTACCTGAGAATTTCCCCCAGGGTTCAGGTCCCTGTTACTCATTCATCTTTCTCATCTTTCACCCTGAATTATTAGTCCAAGGATACAGTCCCCAGGCCCAAGTTATTCTGTCTCCTGGGAACTTGATTACACTAGAAACACTGAGATTCCAGGTGTTTGGCCCTAAGCCCCTGCTCACGGGACCTCAGGGGCCAGACTGTGGGATCCTGGAGGGGGACCTGTCCTGCTTCCTGTCCTCCCTGAACTGTGCACGTTGGGGACATCTTTATGTTCTCTGACCTGGGCTTCTTCCCTCCCAGTGCATGCTCTTCTGTGCTCACTTAGCCAGACTCAGTCTCTGTTGCTCAGAACGACAGGGATCTCACCTGACACGCATCACCGTGGAGTTGCATCAGCCACACAGTGAGCTCAATGGGGTCCAGCTCTAGGGGCTCCAGGGCAATGGACGTGGACACTGATGGTTCTGTACCTGGTGCCTGAAACCTGCCCAGAGAAGTCTGTGCAGGATGGGAATTCTCCAGGAACTGAGGAAGAACTGATGAAGGAATGAACTCACATGTCTGAGGGTCAGGCGGGCGATGGCGATGACTGCTGACATCTTAAAGAAGGAATGAGAGGACCGGTTGGAGCCTCAGGAAAACCTGGGCTGAGAGGGAGTCAGAGGCACTGAGGAAAGTCTTCCGAGGGAGGTTTGGACAGAAGTGTGGAGAAGGCTGTGCAGCACGTGGGGAGGGACTTAGGAGACATCCTGGGATCATTTCCAGGTCCCGGGTCTCTGGCTTCCTGTCCTGGGCTCCAGGTATGGGAACCTGTTAAGTGCTCACATGCTCGACACATGGAAACACAGAGAGTCAGTGCCTCATGGAGCAGACCCGTGGGGTGAGAGCAACACCCAGATGCTGCCCTCTTCTCCCTGGAGAGGAGGAGCCTGAGGCATCCCATGAAGTCTCCTCAGAAGGTCCTGGCAGGTGCAACCCCCAATGGGTGACCAGGTCAGAACATGGCCTTGGATGGACTTTCCCTCCTTCCTGTTCGTTTCTCCCAGCCCCTCAGTCCCGCTCCTGGAGATGGAGTGAGCCTTGCGGCCAGCTCTGACCTTGGGGGACCACAGGGTCCAGCAGGCTAGGCTGCAGGGAGGCTTTCAGCATCTGTGCTCAGAGTCATGGGCCGCCATGGAGGAGGGGAAGCACTTAGGGCTAAGATCAATATTCTTAAGACTCATTCTCGACCCATGTGGGGAATAGACAGGTGAGGCAGGACAGTGCCCCGAGGTAAACATAGGAAAACAGTTCTGGAAAGTCCTGCAGGAGTCCGGCGGAAACGTGAAGGCAGCCTGGGTTGGGCGTGTGCTGTCACTCTGCCCCTCTGTTTACGGCTGACCCCCCCTCACACCTGCACACAGGCTGTCTGCTCTCAGTCACCCTTGGGGGCCCTGTGTCCATCCTGGTCCCCGGGGCTGGAGGAGGAGCATCCCCGTGCTCAGCCCAAGTCAGACGACAGGGGCTTCCCCCGGGCATTCCACGGGGCCTGTGGGGCTCAGGGTCTGAGGGAAATGAATGGGAGCCCAGCAGGCAGGCAGGAGGAGCCATGGAGGACATGCTCCCTGAGACCCTGGGAGACAGACTCATGGGGAAGGAGGTCAGGCATCCGGAGCCCAGCTGAACTCATCAATCAATGCAAGGAAGCCTCAGTGAATCAGCTCATAGTTACTGAACTAAAGTCTGTAGAACACAATGTGGAGAGAGGCAGATGGTCCTAGAATAACTTGTTCAGCTACATCCCCAACTGAGGAGGAAATTGAGGGTCAGTGAGGCCTTATCTGCTGGCCCCAGGCTGGTTGATCTCCTTGACACACCGCATAGTTCCTTGACCTGTTGGTGCCTTCTGCTTTCATCTTTCTATTATTCCCAAATCAATCTCTGTTCCTACACAACACTGGGAATTCCATGGGAACTTCACTGGTCTCAGTGCACCCTGAACTCAAAGGGCACCTGGATACTTGTCAGATGTTCCATCCACTGTGTTCTCATCACTGACGCTGCCACCACCATCATCACCACCATTGTCATCAAGAAGTCACTGCCTGAAGTGCGATGTAGACCATTCTTCAAAGAAGATATACAGATGGCTAGCCAGCATATGTAAAGAGGCTGAACACTGCTAATTATTCAGTTCAGTTCAGTTCAGTTCAGTCACTCAGTGTTGTCCGACATTCGCGACCCCATGGACCACAGCACACCAGGCCTCCCTGTCCATCACCAACTCCCGGAGTCTACTCAAAGTCATCTCCATTGAGTCAGTGATGCCATCCAACCATCTCATCCTGTGTGTATGCTAATCAAAACTACCATAAGGGATCACCCCCTTACCAATCAGATGGGCCATCAAGTAAAAGTCTACAGACAATCAATATCGGAGATGATGTGGAGAAAAGGCAAGCCTCCTACACTGTTGCTGGGAATGTAAATTGGTGTGGCCATTATGGAAAACAGTAAAGAAGTTCCTTAAAAAATAAAAATAGAGCTATCATGTGATCCAGGGCACTTCAGGGCATATATTTGGAAAAGAAAAAGTTCCAATTTGAAAAGATACATGCACCCCATGTTCATAGCAGTACTATTTACAATAGCCAAAACATGGAAGTAACTTAAATGTCTGTCAACAGATGAAGGGATAAAGACAATGTGGTACATACAAACAATGGAATATTACTCAGCCATAAAAAGCATGAAATAATGCCTTTTGTAGTAACATGTATGGATCTAGAGGTGATCATACTAAGTGAAGTAAGTCAGGGAGAAAAGACAGACATATAATATCACTTATACGGAGAATCTAAGAAATAGTCTTGGTGGTTCCCTGGTGGTTAGAATTTGGTGGTTTTGCTGCTATGGCCACGGTTATCCCACATCAGGGATCTGAGATCCCACAAACTGCCTGGCATGGCCAAAAAAAGAGAGTACAAATGAACTTATGAACAAACCAAAACAGACTCATAGTCATAGAAAACATAACTTGTTGTTACAAAAGAGAGAGAGGGGTAAACTAGGAGTATGGGATTAACAGATGCACACTACCATACATAAAACAGATTAAAAAAACAAGGACTTTACGTATAGCACAGGGAATAATATTCAGTATCTTATAATAATCTGTAATGAAAAAATTTAAAAGAATAGAGATATATACATGGATTATGTATAACTGAATCACTTCGATGTACACCTGAACTAACAAAATATTGTAAATCAACTCTACTTCAATTAAAGAAACAAGCAGACAAAAGAAGTCACAGCCTAATTGAGATAAAATGCTGGAATCAAAGGTGAGTTGTTGGAGAAGTAGGGTTAGAGACCACCGCCAGGAGGAGACTCTTCTTGATGGGGCATCAAACCCTGGGAAGGGCAATAGAGCAGCCCCTGTTGCTTCTTCTGGATCCGAACAATCCTACCTCTCTATCTCCCATTTTCAACCCTTTTGTATTTCTGGTCTCTTGTTGCTAGTTCCCCTGCTTCTCCTTTTATTCTGCCCCCAGTGACTTCTTTAGTTCAAAGTAAGTGGTTTATGATGGGAAGGGAGTTGGGGGAGAATGGATACATGTATGTGTATGGCTATGTCTCTTCACTGTTCACCTTAAACTATCACACCACTGTTATTCGACTGTTCCTCAAAACAAAACAAAAAGTTCATAGTATGAAAAAAATAAGAGGTTTCTCCCTTGGCCCCCACCAATTCTCTAGTCCCCCTTCCTCCCTTAATCCAGGCTCCTTCTCTCTCCCCATCTATCACCTACATTCACCACTTCCCTCCAGTGCTCAGCTGCAGAAATGCCAGTTTCCTAACCCTCAGCTCCAACAATTTTGTCTCACTCTCCTTTTTTCCCTAACAAGGTGCCTCCGCACCTTGACCCTGAATGTGTCCCTGGACCCTCAGTGCTCTGGGGGTGGTGGAGTTGGGTCCTCTTGCAGATGCTTATAGATCTGGGTGAGCTCCTCCAACTTCCTCTCCAGCTCCCTGACCCGCTGCCGCAGGTTTTCAGCTGATGCTGTCTTTGCACCATCATGCAGGTGCATTGACTCCTTCACCAGGAAGCTCACATCCATCAGGAGGAAGACACCTGCAGTGGCCCCACCCACGATTCGGGCTCCTTTGGTAACTGCCGAAGCCGTGCCTTTCAAAGCTGCCTCTACCTGCTGGATGGCTGGGGCTGAGATTCTCCCAGGGCTCACGAGGATGTTTGCATTGGCTGCAGAGTCAGGGTTGGCTTCACCTGTCTCCATGGCATGGATATTTCTTTCAAGGTGTTTCTCGGCTTTTGCCAATTTCTCTGTTGTGACAACAATGTGGGGGTTGCTCTTGAGTACCTCTAGGAGCACCTTCCATTTCTTGACAGCAATTGACATCAATTGACTGGCTTTGTTTTCTGCTGATGACCTACTTACATGTTCCACGATGCTGGTGGACACAGCCGTCACAGCACTTGCTGCTCCCAGCCCTATCCCAGTGGCTAAGAGCGCCACACTGGCCCCGGCTGTCACGGGTGCCAGAGCCAGGCCAAGGATGGTCAGGGCGCCAGATAAAGCGCCGGTGCTGTGGGTCACCACGTTGGAGATGGTACAGTCCCTGTGGACTTTGTCTACATTGTCTGCAAGCTCCTGGAGCTTGCTTATGAGCTCCACCAGCTGCTGCGTCACCCGAGGAAACTTCTTCAGAAACCTCTTCCTATCCAGCTGCTCTTTTGGGAGCGTTTCTTGGTCCTTCCCAGCCAAGTCTCTTTTCAATTCATTCAGATATCCATGTAGTGCATTCATGTCTTTCCTGTAACCGTGAAGGTCAAAGGGTTAGAAAGGCAGTTTGCTTGTCTGTAAAATAGGTTCAAAAATGTCTATTCTGCATACATACAGAGATAGTACTATAAATCGATTAGAAGAGAAATTTACAAAAGTAAAATTTCCTCTTTCAACATTAAACACAGGTTTTATACCTTGTAGATGCTCCATAAACTTCTTCAATCCTCTAACAGATAAACAAAAGTCACCTTAGGATACTTGTAACTTAAGAGAGATATTGGATGGAATTCCCCGGTGGTCCAGAGGTTATGACTCTGCACTCTCACTGCCTCGGGCATGACTCAGTCCCTGGTCAGGGAACAAGGACCCCACAAGCCATGTGGCTCAGCCAAAGGAAAAAAAACAGAACGCATTTTGTAGAGATGTCTCAGAGACAGGGCAACACCAGCACTTCGAAAGAGTTGGTGAGAGGGAATTCCACAGAGAAATGAAGAGAAGTGGTGTTAGAGCAGGAAACTTGCATTCAAGGGCCTCAGTGTGTGGTGAGGAGTCAACCTGATCTTTGCTCTTGGCTACAGGAAAGTGGTCCCTAAGCCCCTAGAATATTCTGGCTGGTACCAGTGTCCTTGTCTGCCTGGGCCTTTTGGCCACTGTTCATTCTGACAAGGAGACATGTGATGGGGCCTCTGGAGGAGGTGGACTCTAGGACATTCGTCTGAACTCTGGGAGGGGCTGGAGACCACAAGTCAGGGTAATTTGTCTTTAAACGGGCGAGTGTCCCTGGCAGGCAGTGTTCCCTGTGCCCTGCCACTCACCAAGCTCCAGAATAGTAACGCATCCTGAGGACAATAGAAGCTCTGGGTGTGAAATCCGCCCAGACTCTGCCCTGTGGCTGATGGAAACCCACAGGCTTCCTGTAATACACTGGGATCATGATGGCTCTCAGTGAGTCCTGTCTGTTCTATAGGGAATTCTCAAACCTGAGGGGGGTTTTGAGGATCCCCTAAATACGCCATTGGTTCAAATGAAAGCATAGTCCTGGGCACTGTGCCCTCACCCTTTGCAGATTGGCTGTCTCTATGACTTAGAATTTGTAGAAGAAAAAAAAAAAGCCCAAAGTCAGAACTAGGAGGCACCTTAACCGTCTTTAAGTCTGCCATCTGCTGTCTTCTAAGGCTTGTGTCCTTGGCCTTCCCAGCAGAAGGTCCCTGAGTCCATCCATTGCCCCAGCTGCCTGGAGATCAGGAGATGTGTTGCTGGTTCCTCTTGGACTCTCCAGCCCACCTCACTGACTCCTGACCCAGCACTCAGCACCCCTGACCTCTCAGGTGTCACATGTTAATTTGTGACAATTCATGAGCCAGCACCCCAAGGTCATGTGCAACTTTATGGAACTTCTAAAGATTCAAGAGGCGGAAACATCTATCTGAACAGCTGAGCCTGAAGAGACTGGCACTTGCACAGCTGGTGGAGGAAGTGTTTCCTCTTGGGTGGGGATGCACAAGGCTCCTCAGAATCCCTCAGATGACACACAATCACAGCCACTCACTGTGACCCTGGAGGGCTCACTGAGCCACATGACCTGCCCACTGACAGGGGAAGTCCACGTAGATTAGAAGAGGGTCCCAGATGGAGGGAGAGCCCAGGTCCCAGGCAGGGTGTGAAGTCACGGTCACCCAGGGCCCTCTAGCCCAGCATGAGGGGATCCTGTCAGGGAGGGAAGAAATGTCCCCGCTCCCACTCCCGGAACCTCTGTTAGAGTCACATTCCCTTCAGTTCTGTGTCCTCGGGGCCCACTCTCCTCACTCTAGTCCTGGTCCTGCTTCGCAAGGCTGCCTACTAGTCCTCCAACCTGGACCTTCTGCTCCACCCTGACCCCTGGGTCTGACCCTGGTCCGGGCCTTCCTGGACCTTTGGATGAGATGACTGCACTTGGTTCCCCACCTCTGACCCTGCAGTTCACTCTGAGGCCATCACCATAGCCCATCAGATTGAATTACTATTCCCACTGGACACGTGCAAATCTGAAACTCTAACACATAAGCCCAGAACCCAGGAGGTGGGCACGGCTAGATCCAGGATCCCATCAGCTCCACCCAGTTCCTCTCCAGCCTCTCTGCTTTGTGGGCCAACAGGATCCTGCAGGGTTGGTACAGTTCCTAAGATGGGGACTAGAAAGGCTTTATCTAGGGAGAAGCCCGAGTAATACACATGATGGCGTCAGGATTTTCTGACTTGCCCCAAAGGAAATTCTGCTTGGTTCTCATCACCAGAAAGAAAACTCTTCCCAACAAGCTTTTTAAATGTTAATACTGATTGAATACCTACTCTGTATCAGTCAACATGGGAAGACGGTTGCATGCAAGAGCTCAGTATCCTCACAATAAAACTGAACAGATGATGAAGCAAAGGCAGAGAATAGCTCAGTAACTAGTCTAAGGTCACATAACCTGCCCCTTCCTTACAGGTTTCATCTTCTCTCAACCTGAGGTTGTTCAATGCCAGCAAATGACAAGGAGGAAACATTCCTCATGAGATACTGAGAAGGAACATCCTCGACCCCCACCACAGGGTCCTGCTTGGAGGAGGTGTGCCTGCTAGGAGAAACCTAGTCTGGTGCCGCGGGGTGTGGGTGACCCTCCTGACACACCGATCCACCTGTGGAGGTTACCTGGACAAACCAGCCTTCGCCTCAATTTTCCTCAGGAATTCAGTCAGCAGGAGAAGCAGTTCCTCTCTGCTGAGTATGTCCCAGAGACACTCAGCGACATCCTCAAAGAAGATCTCAATATCTAGATGAAAGGAAAGGGAATAAGGTTAGAAGAATTTCTGAAGAGAAAAAGGGAAAGTGTTAGTCACTCAGTCCTATTTGACTGTTTGTGACCCTGTGGACCAAAGCTCGCCAGGCTCCTCTGTCCATGGGGTTTTCCAGGCAAGAATACTGGAGTGAGTAGCCATTCCCTCCTCCAGGGGATCTTCCCAACCTAAGGATAAAATCCAGATCTCCCACATTGCTGGCAGATTCTTTATTTCACTGGGAAAGCGCAGAAGATTTTGTGGTGGATCATAAATGGTGTTGGGTAGCTTTTTTTTTTTTTTTTTTTTTTTTTTAACCTTGTGTAACCTGGGGGAGGGCTCACAGATTTTGACAATCCACTCTAGAACAGGTATCTAGATCACCATGGTGACAGAAGTTGAAGAGAGCTATTTGACTTTTGGAATTTGGTGGACCCGTAGTGCTGAAGCTCCAGTTGGATGTTGCTGTAGCAATTCTGGGAGACCACCAGGTTCTAACAAAGTCCAAGCATGTGGTGTAAACCCAGTGGACGTATATATTCTCTCTGGCACTCACAGTATAAAACCACTCCACCTTATACTCCTAGCTGAGATGTGGCTGGGATGGTAGAAGCTGCTGGAGAGAATGTATCTTTTTTCAAGAAAGGTGACATTCACTACCAGGACCATCTCTGGGGGCTACGCCGAGTATGCTCTGGGAGCCCATCACACTGTTAACACGCTTCCCCAAAAAACTGGACTTCAAACAAGGAGCTGCCATCAGCATCTCATGTTTTACTGCTTATCGAGTCTGCTCCACAGTGCCCATGTGAAAGCTGGAGAAAGTGTCCTGGGGCTAGTGGAGGAGCTGGAAGAGCAGCAGGCCAAATGGTTAGAGCTTATGGCTTAAAGATTCTGGGCACAGCTACTACTGAGGAAGGACAAAAGACTGTTTGGCAAAATGGAGCTCACGAAGTGTTTAATCACAAAGAAGCTAATTATATTGATAAAACTAAGAAATCTGTTGGTGAAAAAAGAGTTGATGTGATTATTGAAATGTTTGCTAATGTCAAACTTAGTGAAGATTTAAATTTTTTGTCACATAGAGGATGAGTAATAGTTGTTGGCCGCAGAGGTGCTATTGAAATAAACCCACAGGATCCATGACAAAGGAATCTAGCATAAAAGGAGTAGCTCTCCCTTCATCCTCCAAGGACGAATTTCAGCAGTTTGCAGCAGCCCTCCAAGCTGGGATGAATTGGTTAGTTGAGACCAGTAATAGGTCCCCGGTATTCACTGGAGAAGGCGGCCCAGGCTCATGAAGATATCATTCACAGCAGTGGGGCTACAGGAAAAATGATTCTTCTCTTAAAATCATTAATCCTGCCATTGATTTCCTGTGTAATTAAAAGGTTTCTTACCTTAGTTTTATGTAGACTGCATTTGCTCTGCTTAGCCATCATTTGATTCAGCGGGTTTCTTCTATTTAAAACATATTTATCTTAGGATTCATAGGCATTGGAGTACACTTTATTTTGTAGCTGGGAATATTCTTTACACTTTCTACCTCTCATCAAGGAATAGTGGGAAATAGGATGTTAGTGGTCACTTGGCATTGGAGGACATTACAGAAATTCCTAACCAATGCTTATCATTAATTCCATACCTTTGACTAAAACATGCTAATTCAAAAGAAGACTGCTTGATTCCCAAGCCTAGTTCTCTTTACAAAGGTTCTTTAGTCTCTGATTAACCCAGAGCTATACTGGACTCTGACGATTCTCTGAACTAAATGAGACCCCTTTTCTAAACTAATCTCATCTAGATCTACCGGTCTCTCAGAAGGGCAAGATAAACCATGTCCAGAGAAATCTGTTAGTTTTCCCAATATTCCCCAATATTTTATGCTATTCACTAGGTTAATCACTGACTACCAATGATCCATGTACTGTCTGAGGACATCAGCCTTATCTCTGGTATGATATGATACTAGGTGCATAGTTGGGCTTCCCAGGAGGCACTAGTGGTACAGAATCTGCCTGCCAGTGCAGGAGATGTAGGAGATGTGGGTTTGATCCCTGGGTCAGGAAGATCCCCTGGAGAAGGGCATGGCAACCCACTCCAGTATTCATGCCTGGAGAATCCCATGGACAGAGGAGCTTGGCAGGCTACATACAGTACATAGGGTTGCAAAGAGTCGTACATGATGAAGTGACTTAGCACATCAGGCGCATAGTTCCCAAATATATATGTATTAATTGATTCAACTTGTTTCTGGCCACATGAAGGCTTTTAAGTCACAAATGGTGGTTCAAGCTCCTCCAAGTACCACAGCCTTCTCCAACTATTACTTGGGGCCTCCTGGATCAAAGATCCTCAATATGAGGGTAAGCAGAACATGCTGCCTCAACAATTTAGGCTCTGTGTACTTGGCCAGCTCGAAGCAGTCTGAACAGAATTGCCCAGCCTTTTCCCTAGTAGCCATATTCTCCTAAATGAAAAGTGGGGAAATAAAGGACAACAGTCAGGGAGGAAGGACAGGGCTCCCCAAGTGGCAGGAGGAAATAAACTGCTAGTGGCAGCTGTTATTTCCCCCTTATCTACATGAGATTAAAAGGTTCCTTGTAATCCTGTGTTGCCATGATGACACCTGGGGCCCCCTGAACTTAACTTTTTCTCAAACCTTGAGCTAACCAACATGTATTTCTCATGGAAATGTTTTTCTTAACCTGGGTTAATGAAACTATTCATTTGCTTGGAAATCTGCCTTTCTTCAAGATTCATGTCAATTGTTCTATGGCCAGAGGTGAGTCCCCTTGTGCCATTCTATCTCAAAATGCATGTTGTGGGAGGGGAGCCTGGTGCAACACTCTCTGTCTGAGTCATTTCTTTTATCTGATTAGCAGATTGCTATCAGGTATACAACACCTTGCTAAAAACTAGCAAGGGGGCACTCTTTCTGTCCCCTTCAGAAGTCTATCTTAGAAGCTTTCTCTACCCCATTTACACTTTAATAAAACTCTACTATGAAAAAGCTCTGAATGATCCAGCCTTGTCTCTGGCTCCAGATTGAAGTCTTCTCCTCAGAGGCCAAGGATACTGGATTCGCTCACAGCTCACGGAAGTAACCATTCTGAATTGTATCTATGTGTGACGGGGATCATATATTTTTCTTTAAATTAATAAACAAAGTTTATGCCTTAAGAATGATCTGCTTTTGTTATCATAATATGATAACTACAACAAATTCTAGAGCAAAATTTTTTTTAATGCTATTTAGTATAAATTGTTAAAATTCATCTTCCTGAGGAGTGATCACCTGGGCACTGTTGGTAGAGTCACCTGGGTCATGGATGGACCTGCTTTTCCCGCCCTCACCCTCCAATTCACATGTTGAAGCTTTAACCACCAGTGAATGTATTTGAAGGTTGGCCTTTAAAGAGACAATTGAGGTAAAATGTAGTCATAGGTGTGAGGCCCTAATCCAATAAGATTGTTGCCTTTATTAGACAAGAAGACACCAGATTCTCCCTCTTCCTGCCCCCTCCTCCAGAGGAAAGGCCATGTGAGGACACAGTTAGAGGGTAGTTAGGAATTGCAAGCCAGGTGGAGAGGACTCACCAGAAACCACCACTACCTTGATGATGCTGGACTTCCAAACCTCAGATTTAGATGTCTTCAGGAATCTACAGTTGTAATTTTTAGAAAGAGAACGAGGGCTTTCTAGGTGGTACAGTGGTAAAGAATTGGCCTGCCAATGCAGGAGACACAGGAGTCGTGGGTTCGATCACTGGGTTGGGAAGATCCCCTGGAATAGGAGATGGCAACCCACTCCCAGTATTCTTGCCTGGAAAATCCCAAGAACAGAGGAGCCTGCCGGGCTACAGCCCATGAGGTCACACAGAATGGAACACGACTGAACAGACGAGCACATCCACATACACAAACAGAGAGAACACAGGGCCTGTGTGTTTGTGAGTTACTTCTAGCAGAGACTGGCAGCACCCTGCAAATGAATGCTTTCGTGTTTTGGCAGTGAAACAAAAGAATATTCACATTAAATGGGATAAAGAATGTAATGAAAATAATTAACGTTGGATCAGTACAGGGCAAGATCACTGCTCAAATGAGTTACCAAAATCCCTGTGTGATTTCAGGGATCTAGAGTTTATGGAACTGAAGGTAAGATGTAGGCAACTAGGAGATATGTGTATATATATATATATATATGGGCTGGGACACGATGTAAGATGTGTTTCCTGGTACATGAACACACAGAGGCATTATTCTTTTTTCACAGAAGAAGAAGTGAGACTCAGACAGAAGAGACAACCCAAGGCCAGTGAGCAGAAAGCTCAGAGGTGGAACCCAAGGTCAAGTGTCAGACACTTCTTGGACATGAATGAATCCTCCTTATTTTAAACTCCTGTGATTTCTTCATTCTGCGACATAGGGATTTTCCCAGCTAAATTTTGGTGGTGAGTACGCTGCAGCTGGAGGAGACCATGGAAACCCACTCCAATATCCTTCCCTGGAGAATCCCATGGACAGAGGGGCCTGGTGGGCTGCAGTCCTGGGGGTCGCAAAGCGTCGAGAACAACTGCGCAGCTAAGCAGAGGCTGCAGCAGCACACCGCAGCACACACAGAAGGAGAAGTCCAGTGCTGTTCGCGTGAACTTATAGAACATTGTAAACCAATGTGACCTCATTCTAAAAAGGGTTTAGGACCACCCACCATTGAGTGAGACTGCTATGTGAGAGGATCCTAATCAGAGACACTCAGGATGGGCAGGGGAGGGGATCAGCCAGGTGGAGGAGGGGTGGAGCCAGATGTGATCCTGTGAACAACCCGGTCACCCTTCCCCTCCAGGTGGGAGGTGGCAAAGGTAGACTGGGGTTCAGTTCACTGTCCGCGGACTCTTGCAGAGCGGCTGGGTGGGTGGCAGGGTGAGAGCTGAAGGAATGGTGTCTGTGGTGATGCCCCAGGGTCTGGGAGCAGGAGGAGGCTGGGCCAGGGAGAGGGCAGGAGGAGCTCCAGGGACCCTGGGGGACCTCCTCTCGTTGCCCCATTTGGCCCTGGGGACTCTCTCTGCTGTCCCACACCGCCCCCCCCCCCCCCATGGGCTGTCCTGGCCTCACTTCTGAGTCACTTGCTAGAGGGCAGTGGGGGAGGAAGTGAGTACCTAGCAAGTGGCTTCCCAAGGAGAGGGCTGGGGAAGAGGCTCTGTGGACACACCCCTGTTGGGGGAACTCCACATGGCCCCTCTAGGGGGCTCCAGGATGCTTATCTCTCCTCTTCTTGGTTCTTGATTCCTCTGTAGGTTAACTCTGCCTGGAGGAACCACCCTCAATTCTGGGTCACATGTAGGAACTGGCCAGAAAAGAGGCAGCTGCCTACATAAGCAGTCTCCGAGGTTTTCTGAGCTCATGATAGCAGCAGCGGGGTCTCAGAGATTTCCCTTCAGCTCCTTGTTTCCGTCAGGCTGGAAGGAGGTGTGACCTCACCCTTGGAAAAGAGAAAACAGATTGTGGGCTCAATCACAAGTGAGCAGTGGCTTCAAGGAGCAGTGAGGGTGAGGTCCCTGGTGGGTTTGCCTGAGACGGCCACTAGTGCCACCGGGGACTTAACCCAGCATGGTTCTCTGTCTCCTGGGCTCTGTAGGTCACTAGTTAAGGAAAGTTACTCATCTTCATCCAACTTCCTCCGAGTCACAGTCCTGTTATCCTGTTGGGGTACAAGGAGAAAACAGTCCTCTTCACAGTCCTCTGTGAAGTTATAGGAGTAATAAATCCAGAGACAGAAGAATAGATAGGAAGGAATACTCTGGAAACTACATGAGGTTGGAGCAACTCTGTTACTAACTGGTAATAGGTGATGTTGATCCAGTGTCTATGACGTGCAGGCTCCTGAAACTAATCTAACTTTAGGTCAGCCCAGTTTTTCACACTGGTGCCAGAGCCTGGATTTGAACCCAAGTCTTTCTGATCCACATCCCAGGTTTGTGATGATTATGCTCTACTCCATTTAATATATGAAAATAATTACTTGTGGATATATGTTTATTGGTAAATGACTCTTCTCATTCTAAATGATGTCTTGCTCCCCAGGCCCGAGTCAGCCTTGACAAAGTTCCTGGTGGTGCAATCCGACAGCCCAGGTCTTCCTTGCTTCTGCAAGAGCCTTTATCTCCCAAGGGCCTGGAGTCCCACCAGCCCCACCCCACTTCCTGTATCCCTGCCCTGCATGGCTGAGGACCCTGAATGGTGCCCTGTCCTCCCCTGACTATTGCACTTTAGGTTGTCTCTAATACTTTGTGTAAATAATAAGGAACATTCTCTTTGTATTAAACTTCACTCACATTTGAGACTGTTCCCTTAAGCTATTTCTAGAAGTACAATTACTAAATTACAAGGCATCAATACCTAAAACATTTTCATACCTAGAGCCACACTGTTATGCAAACAAACTGTCATAATTTATGTTTGCACTCATAACATATGAGGGTGTCCATCCTTTCAGACTTTCCCATTCTCAGTGGTCTTTAAAAAAAAAAAGCTTTAGGTCTTTATATATAAAAAATTTATTTTGGTTCTGCATGTGATTATCTTGCCATGGGAGAAGAGGAAGGAAAGCAGATGTTGATTACATTTAACTACTGTTTTCAGGAGGCAAAAGAGCCTTTGTCAACTCCTCCTCCTGAGACCTGACTGAAATGATAGTCAACGTACGTACTGGTATAATAACAGCCGCGGATAAGAGTGACTTGTGTTTGTGGTCATCGCTCTGCATTGGTATTGGCTCTGAAACTTTACATATGATAACTTGTATGTTATTCCATTAACATTTGATATGTGTATATTGTATCCCCATCTACAGATAAGGAAGCTGAAGTACAGAAGTTTTATGATTTGGCCAAGGTCAGACATCTTGCCCCTGGTAGACTGGATTCCTCCCCACTCACTGGGCTCAAGAACCATAGCCTCCCTCTTCTCCCTCTGCTGCTAATAAAAACAAGCATGGGGGCAACAGGAGACCAGAGTGTTCAACAAATGTTTGAAGACTCACTGGATGGAGAAGTGATAGCTGAATAAAGAGGAGTGCAGGAGAGGGAGAGAAACAGGGAGCGTGTTCACAGGAGAGAAGACTGGTCTGCTGGGCAGAGCCCCAGAGAGGGGGCAAGATGAGAGGGAGGCCAAGGGGAGAGCAGGGGACAAGCTCACCAACCCCACATCCCATCCCACATTCACAGCAGCCTTCACTCCTCACAGACTTTTAGAAGGTTACTTGAAAATGAGATGCATGAAAAAACATAGATTACGTGTTTGTTTAACTATGGAGGAAGGTAAAGGATACCCATGAGAGAGATAGACGTGGGATCCAGGAATCAGGAACATCAACCCAGTGGGAAGGGAATCCAAGGATCCCAGCTGGGTGTGCAGCAGACCTAGAGAGAAACCAGTCCAGAATGGGATAAGAAGTCCAGAGTCTGTGGGGATAGGGGGCTCGGTATCCCATGAGGCACAGTTGGAGAGAAATGGAGCAAATGTTGAAGAGAAACAGTGCAAGGGGTGAAGATGAAGACAGTGAGAAAGATCAGGAAAAACTAAAGCGCAGGAGGAGACGGGGATGACAGAGGATGAGATGGTTGGATGGCATCACCGACTCAATGGACATGAGTTTGTGTAGGCTCCGGGAGTTGGTGATGGACAGGGATTCCTTCTGTGCTCCAGTTCATGGGGGTCACAAGCAGTCTGACACGACTGAGCGACTGAACTGAACGGACCTGCTGAGAAGCATCGGCAGCTATATGGTACAAGTTAGCTCATAAAAAATGTATTAAAATATCACAAAAAATGTAAACTGTTTTGTTTTATTTTTTTTAAATATCTAAAGTAAATATATCTATGTCCAAGTCCTTTGGAGACTGTTTTAAAACTGAATCAATATGAATATATATAGTATGATATAACTCACAGATGTATAATATAGTGATTCAAAAATCTTAGTTTTCTTTCATTTATAGTCATTATAATACAATCTTTATCTTTTAAAATGAAACAGTATTTAAATATGTGAAGTAAATGTACTTGTTAATTTAAAAATCGAAATACACTTCTAGAACTTGGGAGGCAAAGCACTGAAAGGAGGAGGAGGATTAATATCTCAGTTTATAAAGCTGGGAATCAAGAAATAGTAGGTCCAGTCGAGAGCATAAGAAACAAGGATGTAAATAAAGTGCTTACAAGTACAAAGCTTCTTAACGGAGGATATACAATTAGTGGAATAATGATATAAGGAGAAGAAGGGGACAGGTACAATAGAAAGTAGAAAAATAACTGAAATCCTCATTTTTCCTAATAAGAAGTAAATAAATCCTATCAAATTTAAGTCAAGAAAAAGCAAAATGCAATACCTACTACTTATTAGCGATTGTGGTTGATGACTTCCCACTTTGCACCAGGCACCTTCCCAATTGCTTGGGATGAATTCACTTCCTTTTAGTTCTCACAATGATCCTATAAGAAAGGAAACTGAAGCTCAGAGAGGTTAAGGAATATACTCAAGCCACACAGCTAGTGCTAGAGCCAGAATCCAAATCCAGGTTCCTGTCTCCTGCGTACACATTCTCACACTATTCTACCTCCCAAAGTAGTAATATCATTTCAAGAGACTGATTAACTATCTAAAGAAGAAGCTTTTCCTTGGGAAGGAATGAGCAGAACCCTCTACAAATTGATCTGTTTTAACCATATGCACTTAGGACTGGATTGTTTTAACTGTAAGACAACAGAAGTCACTTTATACAGGCACAACCCACAAGAATGGGGTGGTTTCTAGGGCCACCCCCTTAAAGATCATGGAGGCAGTTGAATTAAATGCCAACAAGAAATGTGTGACTCCTGCTGTGACAATTGTCAGTGTAGGAGCCATGTTTGTGTTGATGAAACCTGGTTCTCTAGAAAAGTAGGCAAGAAAACAGAGCTAAACCAGAGTAACGAGAGTGAACATGCTTGGCTGAAAAGCATGAGTGGACTGTAAACAGATATTGTCCAGCAGCATCTTGCCCACCCACGTGTGCACCCATGGGCTTCCGTCCCCTCAAAGGAAGGTATACCCCTTGCCGGGGACGTGAATCCCAGAGACTGGCATCTCCACGCCTGCAGAGACAGGATAGTCTTGAAGATGGTCAGAGAAGTGGTCATAAGGGGACATTCACATATAATAATAATATTAAAAGACAATGATTGCTTTGAATACATTTCATTGAGACAGGCTGAGTGTGTGAAAGGTCATGAGTTCTTAATAAAATTCAAATGAGAGGACTTTAGAAATGTATGGCCAAAACGAGAGACACAAAGATTAGAAAGAATGCAGGTGGTTATGCAGGGGACGCAAGGCGAAAGAGATATGGGATCCCTGGGCAGGGAGGATCCCCTGGAGGAAGAAATGGTTGCCCACTCCAGGACTCTTGCTGGGAAACCCATGGACAGAGGAGCTGGGAGGGCTGCATCCATGAGGCTGCGAAGAGCTGGACACACCTGAGCTGGTGCCTTTCCTTTGTGTCTATGCTGCAAAGAAGAGTGAATGTGATGGGAATATTCTGTGTTAATTGAATTTAATAATAAGAGGAGTCTTGACATCTATGGGTATATTCCTTTCTGTTTATTTACATGAATCTTTACAAAGGATTGAGAAAGAAAGAACCCCTGACGTCCCGAGGCTGGCCTGGTGTCACAACAGGGCTATGCTCTTCTCCTGTTGGATGTAAAGGCTCTCACAGAACTCCAGCCTCACACAGGGTCACCCTGAGAGCAGGAGTGAGGAGACAGCAAACACCCATCACTGCACCCTCACCCACACCTCGCCCCCTCCCTTGGCTGAAAAGCATGACTGCTCCATCTTTACCCATTACAGCTTTATCCTCTCTCTGGTCTCCCCTCTCCACTGATGGAGTTACTGAGACCCCATGGTAGTGCTGCCCCCCATTCTCTGCAGCACCCAATCTAGAGCAACCCCATTTCCTTAGAGCTCCCCCCAAATCCCCTTACCTAAGCTCCACTCCTAGAATCTTTCCTTCTACACCCTCCTCTGCGATGCTCACAGCTCCCCCTCAGGAACAGTGACCACCAGCTTGTGTTTAGGGGGTGTACCTGGGGGCGAAGGCTGGAAGCATTGTCATGTGGATGGGAGAGAATTCACAAAGGCAGGCCCTCCTCCAAACAAATGGGAGAGGAAGGCTGGATGGCCCACTGCCTCCTTCTCTGCCCAGAAGCTGCAGGACCCCAGGAGACAGGTCAGCCTATGGAAATCTTGAAACATGAGAACAGAGTCAAGTCAGCAAGAAGAGGAGGGCTCGGGCAGAAGGGCCGGCTCCTGGAGGATGACAAACAATTGTAAATGCGTCAAACACTTGACTCATCCTTCTGTCCTTCCCTCCCATTCTTGGCCTGGTCCTGACACTTGTCTGTGGCCTCACGTGGGTGTGGATGTGGGCAGTGCTTCATCTGCTGGATTCCTATCTAGGGCATCCTCCTCTGTTAGCCTCTGAATGTTCCCTTCCTAGAAAGGCTGTTGGTGGGAGAGGGGAGGAGCCCGGAGAAGCCTGTCCCTGCCCAGCTGCATGGCCAGTCATGCATCCCTCCCCTCCTCATGGGCAGACAGATTCTCCCCAACCATGTCCCTTATGTGCCTGCAGCCATGCTCCCTGGGAAGGGAAAGGGGCGTTAAGAAAGTCCCTAGCCCAGCACCCAGACCCTCCCGACTGCCCCAGCTCCTGTCTTCCTCACACTCTCTGTCTCCACAGGGCCTGCTGCAGGACTCTGACTCCTCACTTGGCACAGGCTGCCCCTCCCCATGAAATGTGTTTCCCCACTGGCCTCACTATGTGACGGGTTACTTGTCCCTGGAGGCCCAGCTCCTAGCCTCCCTCTGCCACCTTCCGCCAGTTCCTCTCCAGCTCCTCTTGAAGGTCACACATTCCTGGTCATGGTTCTCTTATTGCTCAGTTTCCCCAGGTCTGAGAACCCTACCCACATCATCAGGGGCCCTGTCTGTTCTCTGCTGCTCCTCCTGTCCGGGGTCTCTGGGCACCATCCGCCCTCCTGGGCACAGCCTGGCCAAAATATGAGGGGTGGGACCCCTTCTGGGGACATGAAACAAGCAGCTTCTTGGTGACACAGCACAACCCCAGTTCCCCTGTGAAAGTTAGAGCGGGAGCGAGGGTAGAAGGGGGAGAAACAGAAAGAGAAAGAGGCGGAAAAGAAACTAAAGGTAGTAATCAGTCACTCATTCAAAAGGATCCAATGTAAACCAGAGAGAAAAAACTGAAGGGACTGAAGGATGCATTAAAAATAACATTGATTTGAGAAAACCTTTCTAAATCCACACATTCAACAAGATATAAAAGAAATTCTGACCTGCTGAACTCTTGGAAATTAAAATTGCCACGGATCCCATAAACCAGGTCAGAAAAAACATCCGCACCCACAGGGAAAATGGAAATCAGCTTTTAAAAACTTAGTAAGAGAATAGAACAACCAATTCCCCAGGAGGTGGCTTGCCCAGGGTCACACAGCTCTCTGTGGGCAGAGAGGAGGCCAAGACCAGGCCTTTGGACATGGGTACGAAGGAGGGGTGGGAATGTGGTTTTATTAACCCAATGCTTCTAGGGTTGTCTGTGCCAGTAAATAACATAGATCTAAGCTCATGTCTCTCCTGTTATACTGATGTCTATAGAATTTGGCTTTTTATCTTAATATTGCCACACCGGGATTGCATGTGGACCTTGTGCACTGAGCCCTTCTCACTTCTTCCAGCAGGGCCATCTTCCCCACACAGGACCACCCATCACCCACATCCTGAGCAGAGGGCTTGGCGAATAGAGGAAGACAATGCCCTTTGACTCCCTGCTTGGTGTCCTGTCTCTCTCCAGGCGTCAGTGTCCCCGAGGGCCTGGCACTGAGCCTGGCACTCAGAGGCAGGGTTTTTCAACAAACCCTGATTCCTTGTAACTGAAAAAAAATCCCCTTTCCCCCATCAGCCCCAGCCTAGCACCCTGGGGGCAGCTTCAAGGTGGACCCACCATCAGAGGGGAGGCTCTGATTCCCCTGTCCTCCTCCACCCTTCTGCTTCCTCCAGTTTCCCAAAGTACTGAGCACACCCAACACCCACCTTCCTCCTGGGCTCACCGCTCACGTCTCAGGGGTCCACGTCCTGAGCTGAGCCCACCGGGACGGGGGCCGCCCTCCCTCTGCTCTGTTCAGGGGCCCTCGGCTGGGAGGAAGCCCTCAGACACACCTGCCTACACATCCAGGCTCTGCCCCTGCTTCATCTGCTGCCTTGGCCATGACCTCACCTCTCTGAGCTTCCAGTTCCCTTCTGTCAACTAGTGACATCATCCTTTCCCAGACATTCATCCTGAGGACGGGGAGATGGGCAGGGTCCCTCTCCCCTCCTTACCCAGGCGTCTTCCTCTGGCTGAGTCTCAACAAGATCCATAATGTCTCAGTTGTGCAGATGCAGCCACCAGTTGTGCGTCTCTGCAATGACCACACACACCATCTGTGCTCAGATATACTCTGGGAAGCAGAACTGAAAGCAAAGCCCTCACTTCTGAGTGGTTCAAGTGAAACAAACACCTGGCCCAGCGGGCCCCACCCTGAGACCATTTCCACCTCCAGCTGACCCCCTTAGAGAAAGAAGCCCAGTCCTGACATTCCTCAACCTTCTTGACACAGTCCACTCCGTCTCAGGCTCCATGAAGGAAGATCTGTCACCTCACACACCGTGAGTCCCTCGGCAAATCACTGCCCACCCATTTCCATCTTCACACCCCTCCAACCTCACACTCACCAGCCTGCCTGCCTCATTCACCTTCGTGCCTCCAGCATGTGGTCCAGTCCTAGAACAGATGAGTTGCTCAGTGCATAGTGGTCATACTCTGCTGCTGAGGACCACGTCCAGGTGGCTTCTAGGATTCGCTCACATTTCTAGGTTCTTCTGCCAGAGACACCTGCTGCATCCAACTGGGAGAAATGCTTTCTGCAAAGCCCAAATCTGGCATCACCTCCTCTGAAAAGTCCTCCGTGACCTCACCTGTCTCACCTCCCAGGCTCCTCTGTCCCTTGGACTCTCCAGGCAAGAATACTGGAAAGGGTTGTCATTTCCTTCTCCAATGCATGCATGCATGCTAAGTTGATATAGTCATGTCCGACTCTATGCGACCCCGTGGATGGCAGCCCACCAGGCTCCTCTGTCCTGGGATTCTCCATAGTTTGGTCTTAAAGCCAACGGTTATGAATCTGATATGTTTTGCAGGTAAGGGCGCTGAGAGGAGGGGACAGGTGGGCGCTTTGTTCTACCAACTCAGGGACTTGTGTTTGGTGGGAGAGTGTCAGCAGCTCACGTCCTGCAAACATTCACTTGACACCCTGTTCCCAGGGCTCAGGGCTCAGGCCAGGGCAGACGCCCCAGAGCGCAGACACAGAGGAGTCAGGGGCTCACGGGCAGCCGCCCCGCCCACTGACCTGCACAGGTCCGCCCCTACCCCGCAGGAGCCGCCGGGACACCAGGGCGCCTCCGCCTCGGGCTCGGGGTCCTTGGGGACAGCCGGCTCTGGGTGTCACCCCTACAGAAGGGACACAGGGAGGAACAGAGGGTGGCAGGGGGTTTCCCTGCAGGGAAAATCTGAGCACAGTCACCTCTCCCGCCTGCTCACTTTACGCCTCAGGCAGAAACCCAGGAAGCAGGGGGGCGGGAAAGTCACGTGGCCTCCCCGGGGGACACCTGTCTGCGTGAGGGCGCCCAGGCCCCGCTTCCTCAATGCCTCCGCCACAGGACCGCTGGGGGCCCTGAGGCGCTGGTGGGCGTCCCGGGACTCACTTCCTGGCCAGGTCGCCCCTGCATTAGGCCTGGAAGCCGAATATGGCGTCCTTGATCTTCAGATCCCGCTCCTCCTCCAGGTGGGCTAGCACGGCTCCCAAAGAAGACCTGCTCTGGCCCCTGTGGTACAGGTTGCTCTTGAGCTCCAGGGCCTTGATCTACAAGAGGAGAGCTGGCCACTGACCACATGCCACCCCAGCCACCACGGAGTCCTGGAGAAAGGCCAAGGCCCTGGATCGGGCTTGGCCTACGGGCTTACGCTCTACGGACGGACTTCTCCTGGTGCAGGGAAAGTGGGATGGAGGGACGCCAGCAAGGGGGCAGGAGGGGGCCAGCACGGGCCAGTTAAGGAGTCAGACTTGCAAAGAAACACAGAACCTGGGCCCTGAAGGGATCTTACCTGCTGGCATCTCTGTCCCCATGCATTTCTAACAAAGGTGGCAGCGGACATCGGGGCTTCGGTAGCATTACCCTAGGTAATTAGGGAAAGTGTGTTTCTTTAAACAGGTAGTTTAAACTCAAGAGGGGCTTCGACATACTTAGGAACCTAAGGAGTGAAGCAGGGGAAGCCAAGAAAGTGGGGCCAGGTGCAGGATGGCACACAAGGGCCACAAGTGTCTTGGGAGCAGTGCTGTGACAGGACAAGTCTCTCATCAACAGTTGTCGTTGACCTTGACGAGGAGGCTGGGCCCAGACTAGGTGTAACCCAGCATCTGAGTATATCCAACTGTTAGATACTCTGTGCAAGCAACAAAATTTACTGAGAAGAACCAGCTTTCGTCTAAGCCAGAACTCAACAGGCTGAAGACACCCCTGTTCAGTTAGGTCCAAGCCCTGGGATCCAGTCACTGGAGGCTGTGTGCCAGGTGGTGTGAAGTCAGCTCTGCCACTTGCTGGCCATGACTTTGGCAGTAACAAAGCCAAAAATGCCTACAGGTGTGGCCCTCACCCAGGGGGCTGTGCCACACTCCCGACAATTCCCCAACCCTCACCTGCAGATATCCAGGCATGTCTGGAAAAGGCAGCCGCAGAGACTTGGGAGGTAGGAGGGGGCTCAAGGGAGAGAAGCTCATATCAAATATCTTGAAACCAGCGATGTCCAGGATCCCTGTGAACGAGGCGCCCTGCCTCTTGGTCTTGTCCAGAGCCTTGTTGATGCACAGGACCAGCCAGTGGAACACGCGCTCTTAGGTGGCCTTGGCCAAGGCCTCGGTGGCAAAGTCAGCCTTCAGGGACACCCGGGGCGGGTGGCGGTGGCGGGGGGATGGGTCAAACACAGGGAGCCTTGAAGTGCTCATTCCCTTTACCCCAACAATGTCATCTGCAGGGCCAAGCCCCAGAAAAACAGCCTCAAAGATGAGAAAGCTTCATACACAAATATGTTCACTGCAGTGTTATTGAAAATGAAGGAAGTTGCAAGAGCCTAAACTTCCAACAATATGGGCAGAGAAAACTTAGACATTTGCAAAGTGTTAATCATGCAGTTGTGTTCAAGTCTTCGTGAAGCCGTGGACTGTAGCTCTCCAGACTCCTCTGTCCGTGACGTTCTCCAGGAAAGAATACTGGAGTGGGTTGCCATTCCCTTCTCCAGCAAGTCTTCCCCGACCCAGGGATATGAACTCGGGTCTCCCGCATGCGGGCAGATCCTTTAGGGTCTGGTCACCAGGCAAAGACCTTTTTACAATAAAGGGATAAACTAAAGTATTTATAGAAGAAATGACAAGATGTTTGAGGTTTGCTTCTAAAAACATAGCTGTACTATAGGGAGATGTCCAATAATCTTACTGGGGAATTATTTTACTTCTCTAGGTTTTACCCCATTTCCTGAATCTGAACTGTTACTTGCAGTGGTTTCATATGAAACATACAGCTTCTTTAATTATCAGGTTAAAGAATGGTTGGTCATAACACATCTGCTTTCTCTCAAAAACACTGTCCCTATCTTTGGAGGGAGGGTTCTGCCCAGAGTCAGCTGTCATCAGCGGTATGAGGTCCAGGACAGCAGCTTTTGGAAAAGAACAAGTTAATATGAACTTCCAGGCATTGTTGAGAGATGGGAGCAGGATCTGAATGATGCCCAGCACCGAGGCATGAGAGACACATGAAACTGTCAGTAGAGGCTCTGCCCGGAGGTGCGCAGGTCCTGGGTGGCGGGCACACGTGTGCAGCACACCTCCCTGCCCGTCTCACCCACGTGGGACAGGACAGCAGGTGGGGACAGACAGCTGCAAGGTCTGGGCTCCCAGGGGGGTGGGTACACTGCCCTGGGCCCAGGATGAGCTGTGCTACAGAAACACCACATGCTTGCTTCACTTCCTTCAGGAACAGGACACGCTGCCTTCTCCCGACCAATCAGCTCAACATGGATCAGGGAGGAGGCTCAAGGCACCCAGAGGGCCCACCCAGGATGGCCCTTCCCAGGCAGGGTCCTCAGCCACTCTCCTGGTCTCTGGGCCCGGCTTCCTCCTATTCTCCACTGCAGTGATAGCACCTGCTCTCAGAAGGGCAGTGAGGATCTAACGAGGACCCAGGTGATGGTGCTGACACAGTGATTGCCCAGCCCAGGCTCCATAGGCATGAATTTCCCCGCAGCAAAGAGGGACAGGGAGTGGGATCCCAGTGAAAACTGGTCTCAGGGGAGCAATGTTCCTGGAGGCCGGGGTCTCTACTGCACCTCCTTGTTGCCTGCACATATATAATATACATGCAGAACACTGAGAAGGGAGTCCAACGGAGCATGAGATGCACTGGCATCGCCCTGGGGCCCTTCCCCCCTGACATCACTGCAAGATACAGCAGGTGGCAATGATTCGTCTACAGCTGGGGAAGTGGGCGGGGCACTTACTGTCCTGTGTGGGGTGGTTGGACCCAGAACAGCATGAGGAGAGTCATTTCTGTTGGTCTGAGAAAAGGGCACATGTGCATCCAGGAAGCACTAAATCTGGAGCCTCTCGTCCTGAGACTTTCCCCCAGGGTTTGGGTCCCTGTTACTCATTCATCTTCCTCATCCTTCAGCCTGAACTATTAGTCCATGGATACAGTCCCCAGACCCAAGTTATTCTCTCTCCTGGGACCTTGACACTGAGATTCCAGGTGTTTGGACCTAAGCCCCTGCTCACGAGACCTCAGGGGCCAGACTGTGGGATCCTGGAGGGGGACATGTCCTGCTTCCTGTCCTCCCTGAACTGTGCACGTTGGGGACATCTTTCTAGTCTCTGACCTGGGCTTCTTCCCTCCCAGGGCACGCTGTTCTGCACTCACTTAGCCAGACTCAGTCTCTGTTGCTCAGAATGACAGGGATCTCACCTGACACGCGTCACCGTGGAGTTGGATCAGCCGCACAGTGAGCTCAATGGGGTCCAGCTCTAAGGGCTCAGGGGGAGATGGGGGGGGACACTGATGGTTCTGTACCTGGTGCCTGAAACCTGCCCAGAGAAGTCTGTGCAGGATGGGAATTCTCCAGGAACTGAGGAAGAACTGATGAAGGAGTGAACTCACATGTCTGAAGATCAGGCAGGCGATGGCCATGACTGCTGACGTCTTCAGGAAAGAATGAGAGGACCGGTCGGAGCCTCAGGAAAACATGGGCTGAGAGGGAGTCAGAGGCACTGAGGACAGTGTTCTGAGGCAGGTTTGGACAGAAGTGTGGAGAAGGCTGTGCAGCACGTGGGGAGGGACTTAGGAGACATCCTGGGATCATTTCCAGGTCCCGGGTCTCTGGCTTCCTGTCCTGGACTCCAGGTGTGGGAGCCTGCTAAGTGCTCACATGCTCCACATGTGGAAACACAGAGAGTCAGAGCCCCATGGAGCAGGCCCATGGGCGTGAGAGCAACACCCAGATGCTCCCATCTCCTCCCTGGAGAGGAAGAGCCTGAGGCATCCCATGAAGGCTCCTCAGAAGTTTCAGGCAGGTGCAAGCCCAGATGGGTGACCAGATCAGAACATAGCCTTGGATGGACACTCCCTCCTTCCTGCCCATTCCCCTAGCCCCTCAGTACTGCTCCTGGGGATGGAGTGAGCCTGGCATCCAGCTCATCCTTGGGGGAAACAACGGCTCCAGCGGGCTAGGCTGCAGGGAGGCTTTGAGCGTCTGTGATCAGAGTCATGGGCCGCCGTGGAGGAGGGGAAGCAGGCAGGGCTAATTCAATATTCTTAAGAGTCATTCTAGCCCTAGTGGGGCTATAGACAGTCTATTCCTAGTGGTGAATAGACAGGTGAGGCAGGACAGTGCCCCGAGGTAAACACAAAAAGGCTATTCTGGAAGGTTCTGCAGGAGTCCTGCAGAAACGTGAAGGCGGCCTAGGTGAGGTGTGTGCTGTCACTCTGCCCCTCTGTTTGCGACTGACCCCCCTCACACCTGCACACAAGCCGTCTTCTCTCAGTCACCTTTGGGTGCCCTGTGTCCATCCTGGTCCCTGGGGCTGGAGGAGGAGCATCCCCACGCTCAGCCCAAGTCAGACGACACGGGCTCCCCTGGGCTTCCCACGTGGCCTGCGCGGCTCCAGGTTCTGAGGGAAATGACTGAAAGGGAGACCAGCAGGCAGGCAGGAGGAGCCATGGAGGACGAGCTCCCTGAGACCCTGGGAGACAGGCTCACAGGGAAGGAGGTCAGGCATCCGGAGCCCAGCTGAGCTCATCAATCAATGCAAGGAAGCCTCAGTGAATCAGCTCATGTTTATTGAACTAAAGTCTGTAGAACACAATGTGGAGAGAGGCAGATGGTCCTAGAATACCTTGTTCAGCTACATCCCCAACTGAGGAGGAAATTGAGGGTCAGTGAGGCCTTATCTGCTGGCCCCAGGCTGGTTGATCTCCTTGACACACCGCATAGTTCCTTGACCTGTTGGTGCCTTCTGCTTTCATCTTTCTTTTTTTCCCAGATCAATCTCTGTTCCTACACAACACTGGGAATTCCATGGGAACTTCACTGGTCTCAGTGCACCCTGAACTCAAAGGGCACCTGGATACTTGTCAGATGTTCCATCCACTGTGTTCTTACTGCCGCTGCCACCACCATCATCACCACCATTGTCATCAAGAAGTCACTGCCTGAAGTGCGATGTAGACCATTCTTCAAAGAAGATATACAGATGGCTAGCCAGCATATGTAAAGAGGCTGAACACTGCTAATTATTCAGTTCAGTTCAGTTCAGTTCAGTTCAGTCACTCAGTGTTGTCCGACATTCGTGACCCCATGGACCACAGCACACCAGGCCTCCCTGTCCATCACCAACTCCCGGAGTCTACTCAAAGTCATCTGCATTGAGTCAGTGATGCCATCCAACCATCTCATCCTGTGTGTATGCTAATCAAAACTACAATAAGGGATCACCCCCTACCAATCAGATGGGCCATCAAGTAAAAGTCTACAGACAATCAGTATCGGAGATGATGTGGAGAAAAGGCAAGCCTCCTACACTGTTGCTGGGAATGTAAATTGGTGTGGCCATTATGGAAAACAGTAAAGAAGTTCCTTAAAAACTAAAAATAGAGCTATCATGTGATCCAGCGACCCCACTTCAGGGCATATGTTTGGAAAAGAAAAAGTTCCAATTTGAAAAGATACATGCACCCCATGTTCATAGCAGTACTATTTACAATAGCCAAAACATGGAAGACAAAACATGACAGACAAACCTAAATGTCTGTCAAGAGATGAAGGGATAAAGATGATGTGGTACATACAAACAACGGAATATTACTCAGCCATAAAAAGCATGAAATAATGCCTTTTGTAGTAACATGAATGGATCTAGACTTAAGTGACCATGCTAAGTGAAGTAAGTCAGGAAGAAAAGACAAATATATAATATCACTTACATGGAGAATCTAAGAAATAGTCTAGGTGGTTCCCTAGTGGTTAGAATTTGCTGGTTTTGCTGCTATGGCCACATTTATCCCTCATCGGGGATCTGAGATCCGACAAACTGCTTGGCATGGCCAAAAAAAGAGAGTACAAATGAACTTATGAACAAACCAAAACAGACTCATAGTCATAGAAAACATAACTTGTTGTTACGAAAGAGAGAGAGGGAAAAAAAAAAAAAGAAAGAGCGAGAGGGGTAAACTAGAAGTATGGGATTAACAGATGCACACTACCATACATAAAACAGATTAAAAAAACAAGGACTTTACGTATAGCACAGGGAATAATATTCAGTATCTTATAATAATCTGTAATGAAAAAATTTAAAAGAATAGATATATATATAGATTATGTATAACTGAATCACTTCGATGTACACCTGAACTAACAGAATATTGTAAATCAACTCTACTTCAATTAAAGAAACAAGCAGACAAAAGAAGTCACAGACTAATTAAGATAAAATGCTGGAATCAAAGGTGAGTGATTGGAGCAGTAGCGCTCGAGGCCACCGCCAGGAGGAGACTCTTCTTGCTGGGGCGTCAAACCCTGGGAAGGGCAATAGAGCAGCCCCTGCTGCTTCTCCTGGATCCCAACAATCCTACCTCTCTATCTCCCACTTTCAACCCTTTTGTATTTCTGGTCTCTTGTTGCTAGTTCCCCTGCCTCTCCTTTTATTCTGCCCCCAGTGACTTCTTTAGTTCAAAGTAAGTGGTTTCTGATGGGAAGGGAGTTAGGGGGAGAATGGATACGTGTGTGTGTGTGGCTGATCCCTTCACTGTCCACCTCAAACTATCTCACCACTGTTAATCGCCTGTTCCTCAATACAAAACAAAAAGTTCATAGGATGAAAAAAATAGTTTTCTCCCTCGGCCCCCGCCCATTCCCTAGTCCCCCTTCCTCCCTTAATCCAGGCTCCTTCTCTCTCCCCATCTATCACCTACATTCACCCCTCCCCTCCCGTGCTCAGCTGCAGAAATGCCAGTTTCCTAACCCTCAGCTCCAACAATTTTGTCTCACTCTCCTTTTTTCCCTAACAAGGTGCCTCTGCACCTTGACCCTGAATGTGTCCCTGGACCCTCAGTGCTCTGGGGGTGGTGGAGTTGGGTCCTCTTGCAGATGCTTATAGATCTGGGTGAGCTCCTCCAACTTCCTCTCCAGCTCCCTGACCCGCTGCCGCAGGTTTTCAGCTGATGCTGTCTTTGCACCATCATGCAGGTGCATTGACTCCTTCACCAAGAAGCCCACATCCATCAGGAGGAAGACACCTGCAGTGGCCGCACCCACGATTCGGGCTCCTTTGGTAACTGCCGAAGCCGTGCCTTTCAAAGCTGTCTCTACTTGGTGGATGGCTGGGGCTGAGATTCTCCCAGGGCTCACGAGGATGTTTGCATTGGCTGCAGAGTCAGGGTTGACTTCACCTGTCTCCATGGCATGGATATTTCTTTCAAGGTGTTTTTCTGCTTTTGCCAATTTCTCTGTTGTGACAATAATGTGGGGGTTGCTCTTGAGTACCTCTAGGAGCACCTTCCATTTCTTGACATCAATTGACATCAATTGACTGGCTTTGTTTTCTGCTGATGACCTACTTACATGTTCCACGATGCTGGTGGACACAGCCGTCACAGCACTTGCTGCTCCCAGCCCTATCCCAGTGACTGAGAGTGCCATACTGGCCCCGGCTGTCACGGGTGCCAGAGCCAGGCCAAGGATGGTCAGGGCGCCAGATAAAACGCCGGTGCTGTGGGTCACCACATTGGAGATGGTACAGTCCCTGTGGACTTTGTCTACATTGTCTGCAAGCTCCCGGAGCTTGCTTATGAGCTCCACCAGCTGCTGCGTCACCCGAGGAAACTTCCTCAGAAACCTCCCTCTGTCCAGCTGCTCTTTTGGGAGCGTTTCCTGGTCCTTCCCAGCCAAGTCTGTTTTCAATTCATTCAGATATTCGTGTAGTGCATTCATGTCTTCCCTGTAACATGAGGGTCAAGGGCTTAGAAAGGCAGTTTGCTTGTCTGTAAAATAGGTTCAAAAATGTCTATTCTGCATAAATACAGAGATAGTACTATAAATCGATTAGAAGAGAAATTTACAAAAGTAAAATTTCCTCCTTCAACATTAAACACAGATTTTATACATTTTAGATGCCCCATAAACTTCTTCAATCCTCTAACAGATAAACAAAAGTCACCTTAGGATACTCGTAACTTAAAAGAGATATTGGATGGAATTCCCTGGTGGTCCAGAGGTTATGACTCTGCACTCCCACTGCCTCAGGTATGACTCAGTCCCTGGTCAGGGAACGAGGATCCCACAAGCCATGTGGCTCAGCCAAAGGAAAAAAAAAAAAAAAAAACCAAAATGCATTTGGTAGAGATGTCTCAAGAGACAGGGCAAAACCAGTACTTCGAAAGAGTGGGTGAGTGGGAACTCCACAGAGAAACGAAGACAGGCGGTGTTAGAGCAGAAAACCTGCATTCAAGGGCCTCAGTGTGTGGTGAGGAGTCAACCTGATCTTGGCCCTTGGCTACAGGGAAGTGGTCCCTAAGCCCCTAGAATATTCTAGCTGATACGAGTGTTCTCATCTGCCTGGGCCTTTTGGCCACTGTTCAGGAGGACAAGGAGACATGTGATGGGGCCTCTGGAGGAGCTGGACTCTAGGACATTCGCCCGACCTCTGGGAGGGGCTGGAGACCACAAGTCAGGGTAATTTGTCTTTAGCCGGGCGAGTGTCCCCGGCAGGCAGTGTTCCCTGTGCCCTGCCACTCACCGAGCTCCAGAACAGTAACGCATCCTGGGGACAATGGACTCTTCGGGGGTGAAATCCGCCCAGACTCTGCCCTGTGGCTGATGGAAACCCACAGGCTTCCTGTAATACACTGGGATCATGATGGCTCTCAGTGAGTCCTGTCTGTTCTATAGGGAATTCTCAAACCTGAGCGGGGTTTTGGGGATCCCCTAAATTTGCCATTGGTTCAAATGAAAGCATAGTCCTGGGCACTGTGCCCTCACATTTTGCACATTGGCTGTCCCTATGACTTCGAATTTGTAAAAAAAAAAAAAAAAAAAAAAAGCCCAAAGTCAAAACTAGAAGGCCTTAACAGTCCTTTAGTCTGCCATCAGTTGTCTTCTACAGCTTGTGTCCTTGACCTTCCCAGCAGAAGGTCCCTGAGTCCATCCACTGCCCCAGCTGCCTGGAGATCAGGAGATGTGGTGCTGGTTCCTCTTGGACTCTCCAGCCCACCTCACTGACTCCTGACCCAGCACTCAGCACCACTGACTTTTCAGGTGTCACACGTTAATCTGTGACAGCTTCATGACCCTGCACCCCAAGGTCATGTGCAACTTTATGGAACCTCTAAAGGTTCAAGAGGCTTGAGGAAATACCTATCTGAATGGCTGAGCCTGAAGAGACCTGCATTTGTATAGCTGGTGGAGGAAGCATTTTCTTCTTTGGTGGGAATGCACGAGGCTCCTCAGAATTCCTCAAATGACACACAATCGCAGCCACTCATTGTGACCCTGGAGGGCTCACCGAGCCACATGGCCTTCCCACTGTCAGGGGAGCTCCATGTAGATCAGAAGAGGGTAGATGGAGTGAGAATCCAGGTCACAGGCAGGGTGTGCAGACACGGTCACCCAGGGCCCTCTAACCCAGCATGAGGGGATCCCATCAGGGAGGGAAGAAATGTCCCCCTCTGCCACTCAGGGGACCTCTGCTAGGGTCACAGCCTCTTCAGTTCTGTGTCCTTGGGGCCCACTCTCCTCACTCTAGTCCTGGTCCTGCTGCCCAAGCCTGCCTACTAGTCCTCCAACCTGGACCTTCTGCTCCACCCTGACCCCTGGGTCTGACCCTGGTCCGGGCCTCCCTGGACCTTTGGATGAGATGACTGCACTTGGTTCCCCACCTCTGACCCTGCAGTTCACTCAGGCCATCAGCATAGTCCACCAGATTGAATTACTATTCCCACTGGACATATGCAAATCGGAAACTCTAATACATAAGCCCAGAACCCAGGAGGTGGGCACGGCTAGATCCAGGATCCCATCAGCTCCACCCAGTTTCTCTCCAGTTTCTCTGCTTTGTGGGCCAGCAGGATCCTGCAGGGTTGGTACATTTCCTAAGATGGGGACTAGAAAGGCTTTATCTAGGGAGAAGCCCGAGTAATACACATGATGGCATCAGGATTTTCTGACTTGCCCCAAAGGAAATTCTGCTTGGTTCTCATCACCAGAAAGAAAACTCTTCCCAACAAGCTTTTTAAATGTTAATACTGATTGAATACCTACTCTCAGTAGGTATCAGTCATTATGGGAAGATCATTGCATGCAAGATCTCAGTATCCTCACAATAAAACTGAACAGATGATGAAGCCAAAGCAGAGAACAGCTCAGTAACTAGTCCAAGGTCACATAACCTGCCCCTTCCTTACAGGTTTCATCTTTTCTCAACCTGAGGTTGTTCAATGCCAGCAAATGACAAGGAGGAAACATTCCTCATGAGATACTGAGAAGGAACATCCTCGACCCCCACCACAGGGTCCTGCTTGGAGGAGGTGTGCCTGCTAGGAGAAACCTAGTCTGGTTCCGCGGGGTGTGGGTGACCTTCCTGACACACCGATCCACCTGTGGAGGTTACCTGGACAAACCAGCCTTCGCCTCAATTTTCCTCAGGAATTCAGTCAGCAGGAGAAGCAGTTCCTCCCTGCTCAGTATGTCCCAGAGACACTCAGCGACATCCTCAAAGAAGATCTCAATATCTAGATGAAAGGAAAGGGAATAAGGTTAGAAGAATTTGTGAAGAGAAAAAGTGAAAGTGTGAGTTGCTCAGGCCTGTTTGACTCTTTGTGACCCTGTGGGCTGTAGCTCGCCAGGCTCCTCTGTCCATGGGCTTCTCCAGGCAAGAATACTGGAGTGAGTAGCCATTCCCTCCTCCAGGGGATGTTTGCAACCTAGGGATAAAATCCAGATCTCCCACATTGCTGGTGGATTCTTTACTGTCTGAGTCACTGGGAAAGCACAGAAGATTTTGTGGTGGATCATAAATGGTATTGGGTAGCTTTTTTGTTTGTTTGTTTTTAACCCTGTGTGACCTGGGGGAGGGCTCACAGATTTTGACAGTCCACTCTAGAACAGGTATCTCACCATGGTGACAGAAGTTGAAGAGAGCTATTTGAGTTTTTTAATTTGGTGGACCCGTAGTGCTGAAGCTCCAGTTGGATGTTGCTGTACCAATTCTAGAAGACCACCAGGTTCTAACAAAGTCCAAGCATGTGGTGTAAACCCAGTGGACGTATATATTCTCTCTGGCACTCACAGTATAAAACCACTTCTACCTTTTACTCTTAGCTGAGATGTGGCTGGGATAGTAGAAGCTGCTGGAGAGAATGTATCTGCTTTCAAGAAAGGTGACATTCACTACCAGGACCATCTCTGGGGGCTACACTGAGTTTGCTCTGGAAACCCATCACATTGTTCACACGCTTCCCCAAAAAACTGGACTTTAAACAAGGAGCTGGCATCAGCATCTCATGTTTTACTGCTTATCGAGTCTGCTCCACAGTGCCCATGTGAAAGCTGGAGAAAGTGTCCTGGGGCTAGTGGAGGAGCTGGAAGAGCAGCAGGCCAAATGGTTAGAGCTTATGGCTTAAAGATTCTGGGCACAGCTACTACTGAGGAAGGACAAAAGACTGTTTGGCAAAATGGAGCTCACGAAGTGTTTAATCACAAAGAAGCTAATTATATTGATAAAACTAAGAAATCTGTTGGTGAAAAAAGAGTTGATGTGATTATTGAAATGTTTGCTAATGTCAAACTTAGTGAAGATTTAAATTTTTTTTCACATGAATGAGGAGGTCATTCATGCCCCAGAGGTGCTATTGAAATAAACCCACAGGATCCATGACAAAGGAATTTAGCATAAAAGGAGTAGCTCTCCCTTCATCCTCCAAGGACGAATTTCAGCAGTTTGCAGCAGCCCTCCAAGCTGGGATGAATTGGTTAGTTGAGACCAGTAATAGGTCCCCGGTATTCACTGGAGAAGGCGGCCCAGGCTCATGAAGATATCATTCACAGCAGTGGGGCTACAGGAAAAATGATTCTTCTCTTAAAATCATTAATCCTGCCATTGATTTCCTGTGTAATTAAAAGGGTTCTTACCTTAGTTTTATGTAGACTGCATTTGCTCTGCTTAGCCATCATTTGATTCAGTGAGTTTCTTCTATTTAAAAAAATATTTATCTTAGGATTCATAGGCGTTGGAGTGCAGTATATTTTATAGCTGGGAATATTCTTTATGCCTTCTACCTCTCATGAAGGAATAATGGGAAATAGGATGTTAATGATCACTTGGCATTGGAGGACATTACAGAAGTTCTTAACCAATGCTTATCATTAATTCCATACCTTTGACTGCTGCTACTGCTAAGTCACTTTAGTCGTGTCTGACTCTGTGCGACCCCATAGATGGCAGCCCACCAGGCTCCCCCGTCCCTGGGGTTCTCCAGGCAAAACAGTGGAGTGGGTTGCCATTTCCTCTTCCAGCGCATGAAAGTGAAAAGTGAAAGTGAAGTTGCTCAGTCATGTCTGACTCTTAGTGACCTCATGGACTGCAGCCTACCAGGCTCCTGCGTTCATGGGATTTTCCAGGCAAGAGTACTGGAGTGGGGTGTCATTGCCTTCTCCGTACCTTTGACTAAATCATGCTAATTCAAAAGAAGACTGCTTGATTCCCAAGCCTAGTTCTCTTTACAAAGGTTCTTTAGTCTCTGATTAACCCAGAACTATACTGGACTCTGACGATTCTCTGAACTAAATGAGACCCCTTTTCTAAACTAATCTCATCTACATCTACCAGTCTCTCAGAAGGGCAAGATAAACCATGTCCAGAGAAATCTGTTAGTTTTCCAATATTCCCCAATATTTTATGCTATTCACTAGGTTAATCACTGACTACCAAGGATCCATGTACTCTCTGAGGACATCAGCCTTATCTCTGGTATCATATGATACTAGGTGCATAGTTGGGCTTCCCTGGAGGTGCTAGTGGTACAGAATCTGCCTGCCAGTGCAGGAGATGTAGGAGATGTGGGTTTGATCCCTGGGTCAGGAAGGTCCCCTGGAGAAGGGCATGGCAACCCACTCCAGTATTCATGCCTGGAGAATCCCATGGACAGAGGAGCTTGGCGGGCTACATACAGTACATAGGGTTGCAAAGAGTCGTACATGATGAAGTGACTTAGCACATCAAGTGCATAGTTTCCAAATCTATATTTATTGATTGATTCAACTTGTTTCTGACCACACGAAGGCTTTTAAGTCACAAATGGTTGTTCAAGCTCCTCCAAGTGCCACAGCCTTCTCCAACTATTGCTTGGGGCCTCCTGGATCAAAGATCCTCAATATGAGGGTAAACAGAACATGCTGCTTCAACAATTTAGGGTCTGTGTCCCTGGCCAGCTCGAAGCAGTCTGAACAGAATTGTCACCCCTTTTCCCTAGTAGCCATATTCTCCTAACTGAAAAGGGGAGAAATAAAGGATGACAGTCAGGGAGGAAGGACAGGGGTCCCCAGGAGGAAATAAACTGCTAGTGGCAGACTTTTTTCCCCTTATCTACATGAGATTAAAAGGTTCCTTGTAATCCTGTGTTGCCATGACGATACCTGGGGCCCCCTGAACTTAACTTTTTCTCAAACCTTGAGCTAACCAACGTGTATTTCTCATGGAAATATTTTTCTTAAGCTGTGTTAATGGAACTATTCATTTGCTTGGAAATCTGCCTTTCTTCAAGATTCATGTCAATTGTTTTATGGCCAGAGGTGAGTCCCCTTGTGCCATTCTATCTCAAAATGCATGTTGTGGGAGAGGAGCCTGGTGCAACACTCTCTGTCTGAGTCATTTCTTTTATCTGATTAGCAGATTGCTATCAGCTATATAACACCTTGCTAAAAACTAGGAAGGGGGCACTCTTTCTGTTCCCTTCAGAAGTCTATCTTAGAAGCTTTCTCTACCCCATTTACACTTTAATAAAACTCTACAACAAAAAAGCTGTGAGTGATCCAGCCTTGTCTCTGGCTCCGGATTGAAGTCTTCTCCTTGGAGGCCAAGGATACCAGATTCGCTCACAGCTCACGGAAGTAACCTTTCAGAATTGTATCTATGTGTGACAGGGATCATGTATTTTTATTTAAATTAATAAACAAAGTTTATGCCTTAAGAATGATCTGCTTTTGTTATCATAATATGATAACTACAACAAATTCTAGAGCAAAATTTTTAAAAAAATGCTCTTTAGTATAAATTGTTAAAACTCATCTTCCTGAGGAGTGATCACCTGGGCACTGTTGGTAGAGTCACCTGGGTCATGGATGGACCTGCTTTTCCCGCCCTCACCCTCCAATTCACATGTTGAAGCTTTAACCCCCAGTGACTGTATTTGAAGGTTGGCCTTTAAAGAGACAATTGAGGTAAAATGTAGTCGTAAGCATGAGGCCCTAATGCAATAGGATTGTTGCCTTTATTAGAAAAGAAGAGACCAGATTCTCTCTCTTCCTGCCCCCTCCTCTAGAGGAAAGGCCATGTGAGGACACAGTTAGAAGACAGTTAGGAATTGCAAGCCAGGTGGAGAGGGCCCACCAGAAACCACCACTACCTTGATAATCTTGGCCTTCCAAACCTCCAGAATCATGATCTAATCCTGGGATTTACATGTCTTCAGGAATCTACAATTGTAATTTTTAGAAAGAGAACGAGGGCTTTCTAGGTGGTACAGTGGTAAAGAATTGGCCTGCCAATGCAGGAGTCACAGGAGTTGTGGGTTTGATCCCTGGGTTGGGAAGATCCCCTGGAATAGGAGATGGCAACCCACTCCCAGTATTCTTGCCTGGAAAATCCCAAGAACAGAGGAGCCTGCCGGGCTACAGTCCATGAGGTCACACAGAATGGAACAGGACTGAACAGACAAGCAAATCCACATACACAAACAGAGAGAACACAGGGCCTGTGTGTTTGTGAGTTACTTCTAGCAGAGACTGGCAGCACCCTGCAAATGAATGCTTTCATATTTTGGCCGTGAAAAAAAAGAATATTCACATTAAATGGGATAAAGAATGTAATGAAAATAATTAACCTCAGATCAGTACAGGGCAAGATCACTGCTCAAATGAGTTACCAAAATCCCTGTATGATTTCAGGGATCTAGAGATTACGGAATTGAGGGTAAGACATAGGCAAGTAGCATATATATATATGTGGGGGGTAGTGCTGGGACTCAATGTAAGATGTGTTTCCTGGTACATGAACACACAGAGGCATCATTCTTATTTCACAGAAGAAAATGAGACAGACAGGAGAAGGGACAACCCAGGGCCAGTGAGCAGGAAGCTCAACGGTGGAAATCAAGCTCAAGTGTCAGACACTTCTAGGACATGACTTTGAATCCTCCTTATTTTAAGCTCCTGTGATTTCTTCATTCTGGGACATAAGGTTTTTTCCAACTAAGTTTTGGTGGTGAGTACGCTGCAGCTGGAGGAGAGCATGGAAACCCACTCCAATATCCTTCCCTAGAGAATCCCATGGACAGAGAGGCCTGGTGGGCTGCAGTCAATGGGGTCGCAAAGCGTCAACAGCGACTGCGCAGCTAAGCAGAGGCTGCAGCAACACACCGCAGCACACACAGAAGGAGCAGTCCAGTGCTGCAGGTGTGAACTTATAGAACATTGTAAACCAGTGTGACCTAATTCTAAAAAAGGGTTTAGGACCACCCACCTCTGAGTAAGACTGCTATGTGAGAGGATCCTAATCAGAGACACTCAGGATGGGCAGGGGAGGGGATCAGCCAGGTTGAGGAGGGGTGGAGCCAGATGTGATCCTGTGAACAACTCGGTCACCCTTCCCCTCCAGGTGGGAGGTGGCAAACGTAGACTGGGGTTCAGTTAACTGTCTGCTGACTCTTGCAGAGCGGCTGGGTGAGCGGCAGGGTGAGAGCTAAAGGAATGGTGCCTGCGGTGATGCCCCAGGGTCTGGGAGCAGGAGGAGGCTGGGCCAGGGAGAAGGCAGGAGGAGCTCCAGGGACCCTGGGGGACCTCCTCTCACTGTCCCATTTGGCCCTGGGGACTCTCTCTGCTGTCCCCCTCCCCATGGGCTGTCCTGGCCTCACTTCTGAGTCACTTGCTAGAGGGCAGTGGGGGAGGAAGTGAGCACCTAGCAAGTGGCTTCCCAAGGAGAGGGCTGGGGAAGAGGCTCTGTGGACACACCCCTGTTGGGGAACTCCACGTGGCCCCTCTGGGGAGCTCCAGTATGCTTTTCCATCCTCTTCTTGGTTCTTGATTCCTCTGTAGGCTAACTCTGCCTGGAGGAACCACCCTCAATTCTGGGTCACATGTAGGAACTGGCCAGCAAAGAGGCAGCTGCCTACCTAAGCGGTCTCCGAGGTTTTCTGAGCTCATGATGGCAGCAGCAGGGTCTCAGAGATCTCCCGTCAGCTCCTTGTTTCTGTCAGGCTGGTAGGTGTGACCTCACCCTTGGGGAAGAGAGAACAGAATGTGGACTCGATCACAAGTGAGCAGTGGCTTCAAGAAGCAGTGAGGGTTGAGGTCTCTGGTGGGTTCCCCTGGGACGGCCACCATTGCCAGCGGGGACTTAACCCAGCGTGGTTCTCTGTCTCCTGCGCTCTGTAGGTCACTAGTTAAGGAAAGTTACTTATCTCCATCCAACTTCCTCCAAGTCAGAGTCCTGTTATCCTGTTGGGTTACAAGGAGAAGATAATGACAGAGGAGACAGCCATCTGTGAAGTTATAGGAGTAATAAATCCAGAGACAGAAGAATAGATAGGAAGGAATACTCTAGAAATTACATGAGGTTGGAGCAACTCTGTTACTATCTGGTAATAGGTGATGTTGATCCAGTGTCTATGATGTGCAGGGTCCTGAAACTAATCTAACTTTAGGTCAGCCCAGTTTTTCACACTGGTGCCAGAGCCTGGACTTGAACCCAAGCCTTTCTGATCCAGATCCCAGGTTTGTGATGACTATGCTCTACTCCATTTAATATATGAAAATAATTACCTGAGGATATATGTTTATTGGTAAATGACTCTTCTCATTCTAAAATGATGTCTTGCCCCCCAGGCTCGAGTCTGCCTTGACAAAGTTCCTAGTGGTACAAGCCCGACAGCCCAGGTCTTCCTTGCTTCTGCAAGAGCCTTTATCTCCCAAGGGCCTGGAGTCCCACCAGCTCCACCCCACTTCCTGTATCCCTGCCCTGCATGGCTGAGCACCCCGAATGGTGCCCTGTCCTCTCTGCTGTCCTCCCCTGACTGCTGGACTTTACGTTGTCTCTAATACCTTCTGGAAATAATAAAGAACATTCTCCTTCATCTCATTAGAACTGATTCAAATGAATTCTTTTTAATGGCTGAGTAATGGAGCCCATTATACAGAGTGAAGTAAGCCAGAAGAATAAAGAACATTACAGCATACTAACACATGTATATGGAATTTAGAAAGATGGTGATGATAACCTTATACACAAAACAGAAAAAGAGACACAGATGTACAGAACAGACTTTTGGACTCTGTGGGAGAAGGTGAGGGTGGGATGTTTCGAGAGAACAGCATCGAAACATGTATATTATCTATACTGAAACATCACCAGCCCAGACTGGATGCATGAGACAAGTGCTCAGGCCTGGTGCACTGGGAAGACCCAGAGGGATTGGGTAGAGAGGGAGGTGGGATGGGGGATCAGGACGGGGAATACATGTAAATCCATGGCTGATTCATGTCAATGTATGACAAGACCCACTGTGGTAATGTAAAGTGATTAGCCTCCAACGAATAAAAATAAATGAAAAAAAAAAAAAAGAAGATAAAAAAAAAAAAGAACATTCTCCTTGTATTAAACTTCACTCACATTTGAGGCTGTTTCCTTGAGCTATTTCTAGAAGTAGAATTACTAAATTACAAGGCATCAATACCTAAAACATTTACATCTTGAGTCACACTGTTACGCAAAGAAACTGTCATAATTTATGTTCGCACTCCTAATATATGAGAGTGTCCATCCTTTCAGACTTTCCCATTCTCAGTGGTCTTTAAAAAAAAAAAGCTTTAGGTCTTTATATATAAAAAATTTATTTTGGTTCTGAACTGAATGCAGAACAAACTTCACAAAACAACTTCTGATCACTAGCTGAGGTCATCAGGCGCCCAGAAAAGCAGCCCATTGTCTTCGAAAGGAGGTAGGACAAAATATAAAGATAAAAAGTGAGACAAAAGAGCTAACGACGGAGATCCGTCCCGAGAAGGGAGTCTTGGGCGGCATTGCTTGGGGTAGGGTCCGGGCCTGAGTGCCCTGAGGACAATCGGAGGGAGCTTCTGTGAGTTGCCAACTTGAACTGTGGGAGACCAAAAGAGAGAGAGAAAATTAACCGGCCCGAACACACTGCCGGCCGTTCGCAGAACAAAGGGACCGAGAGGGTCCAGAGAAGAGCTCGCAGGCTACGGACCGACCCAGCCCCGCCGGAGGCAGGAGGCAGAGGGGAGGGGAAGGTCGCGGCGAGACACAGGGCGCAGGCACCCGACCGGCGCGGGCGGGGACTGGGGCTGGGGACGCGGAGGGCAGAAGGCGCGCGCACCCGACTGGCGCCAGCGGAAACTGAAACTGGGCCCGCGGAAGGGAGTGGGTGCGCCACACCTGGGGATAGCGCGCCCATCAAGCCCCTCGCTGCCTGGACCGCTCTGACGGGGAAGGCACAGAGAGCAGGCGCAGCTTTTCGTTCCACGCTTTTGTGGAACACTCGAGGGCTGGAACCTCGCGCAGCGCGGGGCGCGCTCCATATAGAACAGCCGGGAGCCTGAGCAGCGCAGACGGAGAGAGCAGCGTCAGCCCCTCCCGTCAGCCCCAGCCTGTCCCCGCGGCGCAAGCCCGTCCCCGCAGCATCAGCCCCTCCCGGCAGCGCCAGCCCCGACCCGCAGTGCCAGCCCCTCCCCGCAGAGCGACGGAACTAGCTACCTGAATAAGAGTCCACCTCCGCCCGCCTGTGTCAGGGTGGAAATGAGGCTCTGAAGAGACTGGCAAACAGAAGCCAAATAAACAAAGGGAACCGCTTCAGAAGGGACTGGTGCAACAGATTAAAATCCCCGTAGAAAACACGGACTATACCGGAAGGGCCCTATAGATATCGAGAAGTATAAGCTGGAACGAGGAGCTATCTGAAACTGAGCCGAACCCACACTGACCGCAACAGCTCCAGAGAAATTCCTAGATATATTTTTCCTTTTTTTTTTTTCTAAGTAAGGAAGGAAAAAAAAAAAAAAAATTTTTTTCTTTTTTTATTTTTTCTCGTTTATTTTCCTTTAAAATTCCCTATTACTCCCCCATTACTCCTTCACTTTCATTTTCATAGATGTTTACGATTTTTTTAATTAGAGAAAAAAAAATTTTTTTTTCTCTTACTTTTTTTTTTCTTTTTTTCTTTTTTCTTCTTTTTTTTTCTTTCCTTTTTCTCTTCTTTTTTTCTATTTTTCTTTTTCTCTTATTTCTTTTAAAGTCCTCTAGTACTACTCTACTACTCCTTAATTTTCATTTTCAATACACTATAACCTTACAAAAAAAAAAAAAAAGGAAGAGAAGCCCTATCTTTAAACCGAAGATTATTCTCTCCCAATCTTGACTCTCTGTTTTCTACCTCAGGACACCTCTATTTCCTCCTTTCCCCTTCTCTTCCCAATCCAATTCTGTGAATCTTTGTAGGTGTCTGAGATACGGAGAACACTCTGGGAACAGACAGCTGCGTAGATCTGTCTCTCTCCTCTTGAGTCCCCCTTTTTCTCCTCCTGCTCATCTCTATCTCCCTCCTCCCTTTTCTCCTCTTCATGTAACTCTGTGAACCTCTCTGGGTGTCCCTAACGGGGGAGAATCTTTTCACCATTAACCTAGAAGTTTTATTATCAGTGCTGTATAGTTGGAGAAGTCCTGAGACTACAGGAAGAATAAAACTGAAATCCAGAGGCAGGAAACTTAAGCCCAAAACCTAAGAACACCAGAAAACTCCTGACTACATGGAACTTTAAGTAATAAGTGATCATCCAAAAGCCTCCATACCTACACTGAAACCACCCACCACCCAAGAGCCAATAAGTTTTAGAGCAAGACATACCACGCAAATTCTCCAGCAACGCAGGAACATAGCCCTGAACGTCAACATACAGGCTGCCCAAGGTCACACCTAACACATAGACCCAACTCAAAACTCATTACTGGGGACTCCATTGCTCTCCAAAGAGAAGAAATCAAGTTCCACGCACCAGAACACTGACGCAAGCTTCCCTAACCAGGAAACCTTGACAAGCCAATCGTCTAACCCCACCCACTGGATAAATCCTCCACAATAAAAAGGAACCACAGATCTCCAGAATACAGGAAGCCCACTCCAGACACAGCAATCTAAACAAGATGAAAAGGCAAAGAAGTACCCAACAGGTAAAGGAACATGAAAAATGCCCACCAAGCCAAACAAAAGAGGAGGAGATAGGGAATCTACCTGAAAAAGAATTTAGAATAATGATAATAAAAATGATCCAAAATCTTGAAAACAAAATGGAGTTAAAGATAAATAGCCTGGAGACAAAGATTGAAAAGATACAAGAAATGTTTAATAAAGACCGAGAAGAAATAAAAAAGAGTCAATTAAAAATGAATAATGCAATGAATGAGATCAAAAACACTTTGGAGGGAACCAAGAGTAGAATAACGGAGGCAGAAGATAGGATAAGTGAGGTAGAAGATAAAATAGTGGAAATAAATAAAGCAGAGAGGAAAAAAGAAAAAAGGATCAAAAGAAATGAGGACAACCTCAGGGACCTCTGGGACAATGTGAAACGCCCCAACATTCAAATCATAGGAGTCCCAGAAGAAGAAGACCAAAAGAAAGGCCATGAGAAAATACTCGAGGAGATAATAGCTGAAAACTTCCCTAAAATGGGGAAGGAAATAGCCACCCAAGTCCAAGAAACCCAGAGAGTCCCAAACAGGATAAACCCAAGGCGAAACACCCCAAGACACATATTAATCAAATTAACAAAGATCAAACACAAAGAACAAATCTTAAAAGCAGCAAGGGAGAAACAACAAATAACACACAAAGGGATTCCCATAAGGATAATAGCTGATCTATCAATAGAAACCCTCCAGGCCAGAAGGGAATGGCAGGACGTACTGAAAGTAATGAAAGAAAATAACCTACAAACTAGATTACTGTATCCAGCAAGGATCTCATTCAGATATGAAGGAGAATTCAAAACCTTTACAGATAAGCAAAAGCTGAGAGAATTCAGCACCACCAAACCAGCTCTTCAACAAATGCTAAAGGATCTTCTCTAGACAGGAAATGCAGAAAGGTTGTATAAACGTGAACCCAAAACAACAAAGTAAATGGCAACGGGACCACACCTATCAATAATTACCTTAAATGTAAATGGGTTGAATGCCCCAACCAAAAGACAAAGATTGGCTGAATGGATACAAAAACAAGACCCCTATATATGCTGTCTACAAGAGACCCACCTCAAAACAAGGGACACATACAGACTAAAAGTGAAGGGCTGGAAAAAAATATTTCATGCAAATGGAGACCAAAAGAAAGCAGGAGTCGCAATACTCATATCAGATAAAATAGACTTTCAAATAAAGGCTGTGAAAAGAGACAAAGAAGGACACTACATAATGATCAAAGGATCAATCCAAGAAGAAGATCTAACTATTATAAATATATATGCACCCAACATAGGAGCACCACAATATATACGGCAAACACTAACGAGTATGAAAGAGGAAATTAACAATAACACAATAATAGTGGGAGACTTTAATACCCCACTCACAACTATGGATAGATCAACTAAACAGAAAATTAACAAGGAAACACAAACCTTAAATGACACAATGGACCAGCTAGACCTAATTGATATCTATAGGACATTTCACCCTAAAACAATCAACTTCACCTTTTTTCTCAAGTGCACACGGAACCTTCTCCAGAATAGATCACATCCTGGGCCATAAATCCTGTCTTGGAAAATTCAAAAAAATTGAAATCATTCCAGTCATCTTTTCTGACCACAGTGCAGTAAGATTAGATCTCAATTACAGGGAAAAAATTGTTAAAAATTCAAACACATGGAGGCTAAATAACACGCTTCTGAATAACCAACAAATCATAGAAGAAATCAAAAAAGAAATCAAAATATGTATAGAAACGAATGAAAATGAAAACACAACAACCCAAAACCTATGGGACACTGTAAAAGCAGTGCTAAGGGGAAGGTTCATAGCATTACAGGCTTACATCAAGAAACAAGAAAAAAGCCAAATAAATAACCTAACTCTACAGCTAAAGCAATTAGAGAAGGAAGAAATGAAGAACCCCAGGGTTAGCAGAAGGAAAGAAATCTTAAAAATTAAGGCAGAAATAAATGCAATAGAAATTAAAGAGACCATAGCAAAAATCAACAAAGCTAAAAGCTGGTTTTTTGAAAAACTAAACAAAATTGACAAACCATTAGCAAGACTCATTAAGAAACAAAGAGAGAAGAACCAAATTAGCAAAATTAGAAATGAAAATGGAGAGATCACAACAGACAACACTGAAATACAAAGGATCATAAGAGACTACTACCAGCAGCTCTATGCCAATAAAATGGACAACTTGGATGAAATGGACAAATTCTTAGAAAAGTATAACTTTCCAAAACTGAGCCAGGAAGAAATAGAAGATCTTAACAGACCCATCACAGGCAAGGAAATCGAAACTGTAATCAAAAATCTTCCAGCAAACAAAAGCCCAGGACCAGATGGCTTCACAGCTGAATTCGACCAAAAATTTAGAGAAGAGCTAACACCTATCTTACTCAAACTCTTCCAGAAAATTGCAGAAGAAGGTAAACTTCCAAACTCATTCTATGAGGCCACCATCACCCTAATTCCAAAACCAGACAAAGATGCCACAAAAAAAGAAAACTACAGGCCAATATCACTGATGAACATAGATGCAAAAATCCTTAACAAAATTCTAGCAAACAGAATCCAACAACATATTAAAAAAATCATACACCACGACCAAGTGGGCTTTATCCCAGGAATGCAAGGATTCTTCAATATCCGCAAATCAATCAATGTAATACACCACATTAACAAATTGAAAGATAAAAACCATATGATTATCTCAATAGATGCAGAGAAAGCCTTTGACAAAATTCAACACTCATTTATGATTAAAACTCTCCAAAAAGCAGGAATAGAAGGAACATACCTCAACATAATAAAAGCTGTATATGACAAACCCACAGCAAGCATCACCCTCAATGGTGAAAAATTGAAAGCATTTCCCCTGAAATCAGGAACAAGACAAGGATGCCCACTCTCACCACTACTATTCAACACAGTGTTGGAAATTTTGGCCACAGCAATCAGAGCAGAAAAAGAAGTAAAAGGAATCCAGATAGGAAAAGAAGAAGTGAAACTCTCACTGTTTGCAGATGACATGATCCTGTACACAGAAAACCCTAAAGACTCTACCAGAAAATTACTAGAGCTAATCAATGAATATAGTAAAGTTGCAGGATATAAAATTAACACACAGAAATCCCTTGCATTCCTATACACTAACAATGAAAAAACAGAAAGAGAAATTAAGGAAACAATACCATTCACCATTGCAACAAAAAGAATAAAATACTTAGGAGTATATCTACCTAAAGAAACAAAAGACCTATACATAGAAAACTATAAAACACTGATGAAAGAAATCAAAGAGGACACAAACAGATGGAGAAACATACCGTGTTCATGGATTGGAAGAATCAATATTGTCAAAATGGCTATTCTACCCAAAGCAGTCTATAGATTCAATGCAATCCCTATCAAGCTACCAATGGTATTTTTCACAGAACTAGACCAAATAATTTCACAATTTGTATGGAAACACAAAAAACCTCGAATAGCCAAAGTAATCTTGAGAAAGAAGAATGGAACTGGAGGAATCAACCTGCCTGACTTCAGACTCCACTACAAAGCCACAGTCATCAAGACAGTATGGTACTGGCACAAAGACAGAAATATAGATCAATGGAACAGAATAGAAAGCCCAGAGATGAATCCACGAACCTATGGACACCTTATCTTCGACAAAGGAGGCAAGGATATACAATGGAAAAAAGACAACCTCTTTAACAAGTGGTGCTGGGAAAACTGGTCAACCACTTGTAAAAGAATGAAACTAGAACACTTTCTAACACCATACACAAAAAATAAACTCAAAATGGATTAAAGATCTAAATGTAAGACCAGAAACTATAAAACTCCTAGAGGAGAACATAGGCAAAACACTCTCCGACATAAATCACAGCAAGATCCTCTATGACCCACCTCCCAGAATATTGGAAATAAAAGCAAAACTAAACAAATGGGACCTAATGAAACTTAAAAGCTTTTGCACAACAAAGGAAACTATAAGTAAGGTGAAAAGACAGCCCTCAGATTGGGAGAAAATAATAGCAAATGAAGCAACAGACAAAGGATTAATCTCAAAAATATACAAGCAACTCCTGCAGCTCAATTCCAGAAAAATAAATGACCCAATCAAAAAATGGGCCAAAGAACTAAACAGACATTTCTCCAAGGAAGATATACAGATGGCTAACAAACACATGAAAAGATGCTCAACATCACTCGTTATTAGAGAAATGCAAATCAAAACCACAAAGAGGTACCATTACACGCCAGTCAGGATGGCTGCTATCCAAAAGTCTACAAGCAATAAATGCTGGAGAGGGTGTGGAGAAAAGGGAAACCTCTTACACTGTGGGTGGGAATGCAAACTAGTACAGCCACTATGGAGAACAGTGTGGAGATTTCTTAAAAAACTGGAAATAGAACTGCCATATGACCCAGCAATCCCACTTCTGGGCATACACACTGAGGAAACCAGATCTGAAAGAGACAGGTGCACCCCAGTGTTCATCGCAGCACTATTTATAATAGCCAGGACATGGAAACAACCTAGATGCCCATCAGCAGATGAATGGATAAGGAAGCTGTGGTACATATACACCATGGAATATTACTCAGCCATTAAAAAGAATTCATTTAAATCAGTTCTAATAAGATGGATGAAACTGGAGCTCATTATACAGAGTGAAGTAAGCCAGAAAGATAAAGAACAGTACAGCATACTAACACATGTATATGGAATTTAGAAAGATGGTAATGATAACCCTATATGCAAAACAGAAAAAGAGACACAGAAGTACAGAACAGACTTTTGAACTCTGTGGGAGAAGGTGAGGGTGGGATGTTTCGAAAGAACAGCATGTATATAGTGAAACAGATCACCAGCCCAGGTGGGATGCATGAGACAAGTGCTCGGGCCTGGTGCACTGGGAAGACCCAGAGGAATCGGGTGGAGAGGGAGGTGGGAGGGGGGATCGGGATGCGGAATACATGTAACTCCATGGCTGATTCATATCAATGTATGACAAAACCCACTGAAATGTTGTGAAGTAATTAGCCTCCAACTAATAAAGAAAAAAAAAATTGCAAAGGACACCATAAACCAGATCAGAATACAAGAGACCTTGAGACAGTGTTTACATTATTTACAACATCATCAAGATGTTGTAAGGGTGAACATCCTCAACAGCCATAGGAGCTACAAACCCACATGAGCAGACTGAAATCAGCTTTTTAAAAACAAGTAAGAAATCTGAACAAGCAATTCCCCAGGAGGTGTCTTGCCCAGGGTCACACAGCTCTCTGTGGGTAGAGCAGAGGCCAAGACTAGGCCTTCTGACATGGGTATTTAGTTTGGGAATGTGATTTTATTAAATTTTTAAAACTGATAAAAGTGTACACTTTATTCTCTTTTTACTTTTATTTTTTGTTTTAGCTGGGCCTCCTAGCATGTGGGATCTCAGTTCCCTGACCAGAGATGGAACCAACACGACCTTCAGTGGAAACTTGGAGTCTTAACCACAGGACTGCCAGGAAAGTCCTAGGAATGTGAATTTAATAAGCCCAAAGTTTCTAGGTTTGTCTCTGCCTGTCTGAACACATAGATCTAAGGTCATGCTCCTCTTGTTATACTGACATGTCTACAGTTTGGCTTTTTTTATCTTAATATTGCAAAACCGGGATCATAACACAAACATAGTGCAGTAAGCCCTTCTCACTTCCTCTATCAAGGCCATCCTCCTCCGCAGAGGATCACTGAGCTGAGGGCCTGGCAAGCACAGGAAGCCAAAGCCCTGGGTCTCCCCACTTGGTCTCCTGCCCCTCCCCTCTCAGGGCTCGGTGTCCCCCAGGGTCAGGCACTGAACAGGCCCTCAGAGACAGGGTGGTGATGAGCCTGGATTCCTTGTATGTCAGAAGGAACCCTTTCCCCATCAGCCTCAGCACAGCACCTGGGGGCAGCCTCAAGTTGGCCAGGCCATAGGAGGAGAGGATCTGACCTCCTCCATCCCCTCTGCCTCCTACAAATTTCCCAACAGACTGTGTACCCTCAACACCCACCTTCTTTCTGGGGTCATCACTCACGTCTCAGGAGTCCACATCCCGAGCTGAGCCTACCCGAGCAGGTGTCTCCCTCCCTCTGCACTGTTCAGGGGCCCAGGGGGACGGGAGGAAGCCCTCAGACACACCTGCCTCCACATCCAGGCTCTGCCCCTGCTTAACCTGCCGTCTCAGCCATGAGCTCTCTGAGCTTCCATTTCCTTTCTCTGTCAGCTAGTGACAATCATCCTTTCCCCAGACATTCATCCTGAGGATAGGGAGGTGGGTGGGGTCCTACCCCAGGAGTAGGACCGCTTACCCAGGAGTCTTCCTCTGGCCGAATGTGAGCAAGATCCAGTGTTCTCAGATCTGCAGATGTGCCTCTCTGCAGTGACTACACACAACTTCTGGACCCAGATATACCCGGAGAAGAAAAGGGGAAAGTGAATGTCCTCACTTCTGAGTGGCTCAAGTCAAACAAACACTCTGCCCACCAGGCCCCACCCTGGGTTTATCCCACCCTCCCTGCTGACCGCCTGAGAGAAATAAGCCCAGTCCTGACATACCAGGTTCTTATCAGGTCAGCACATCCTGCCTTAGGCTCTGAAAAGGAAGTCTTGCCACCAACAGACCATGAGGCTCTTGGCCAATCACTCCCCCTGCCCGTGAGCATCTTCCCAGCATTCCCTCTGTATCCCTCCTCCCTCCCCACACACACTTACCAGCCTGCCTGCCTCATTCACCTTCATGCCACCAGCACATGGCACAGTTCCTGAACATACCAGCTGCTCACCACATACAGGTCATACTGCTGCCGCTGATTGCCAGGCCCATGTGGGTTCTAGGACCCTCTGCCAGGGACACCTGCTTATACCACCTGGAAAAATCATGCTCATCCTGTAAAACTCAAATTGGAATCACCTCCTCTGAGAAGCCCTCCAGGACCTCCCCTGCAGAGTCCACTCTCCCCTGCTCTGCTCCCATGGTACCTGGGAGAGGGGCCTAAGGCCACTCCTCAGCCACTTTGTCCATGTCCCACCTCTATCCCTTTTGATCAGGTACCTGTAGACTTGGTCTTGATGGCATGGACTGCACCAGGGCCTTTGGGGCCCAGTGACACATTCAAGGAGGCCCAGCTTTGGTGGTCCATGCCCCTGGATGAATGAAGAAGTTCCTGGGGGACCCCAGGTGCCTCAGTGGTACAGAATTCGCCTACCAATGCAGGAGATACAGGTTCAATCCCTGGGTCAGGAAGATCCCTTGGAGAAGGAAATGACAACTCACTCCAGTATTCCTGCCTGGGGAATCCCATGGACAGAAGGAGCCTGGCAGGCTACAATCCATTTTGTCATAGGAGTTGGACATGACCTAGCAACTAAATAACAACAACAACAATAGCAGAAATTTGTGGGAAGGACTAATAGCATACTGCTAATTCTAACCCAGGTTATTTCTACTTGACAACAGATATACTTCTCTCCAAATTGAGGACTTTTACAGGAAGGCTAGTGCCCTGACTCAAAAAGTCTAAAACATAAACTAGCTGTGTTTCCTGTTTGGATCCTGAGCAAAAAGAAGAGCTGAGCATGTCCATGTATTTCCTGTTTAACCTGAAACATCAACTCTAAGAATTGTTGGCTTTGTTTTACAGATGAAGTAACAGAGGAGATAATGTTCCTACAGTCTGAGGGTCTTGCAGGTGGTGGACTTTTTGTCAAGCAGAAGGGGCTGCAGTGGGCCTGGACTCCCCCCATGGAGGTCCACCTGACCTTCCGTCAGGGCTGCAAGGCCTGATGCAGGGGACAGAGGGTGCTGGGAAGACACCATGTGGTGAAGGAGTGATTGGCCAAAGGTCTCACAGTCTGTTGTTGGCAGGTCTGCCTATTCGGAGCCCAAGGTAGGATGTGCCGACCTGATAGGACCTGGCATGTCAGGACTGGGATTGTTTCTCTAAAGAAGTCAGCAGGGAGAGTGGGATAAGCCCAAGGTGGGGCCTGGTGGGCAGAGTGTTTGTTTGACTTGAGCCACTCAGACGTGAGGGCATTCACTTTCCCCTTTCCTTCTTCAGGTCTGGGTTCAGAGGTGTGTCTGGCTATTTAGAGACACATAGCTGGAGGCTGCTCAGACCCTCTCCTCCTGTGCCCTGGCCACCTTGAGGCTGTCCCCAGGTGCTGTGCTGAGGCTGATGAGAGAAAGGGTTCCTTTTGAGAAACAAAGAATCCAGGTTTATCACTAATCTGTCTCTGAGTGCCTGCTCAGTGTTAAGTCCTGGGGGGACACTGAGGCCTGAGAGGGGAGGGACAGGAGACCAAGTAGGGAGCCCCAGACCCTTGTCTTTCTGTACTCGCCAGGCCCTCAGCTCAGGACTGTGGGTGATGGGTGGTCCTGTGTAGGAGAGGATGGCTCTCAATGGAGGAAGTGAAAAGGGCTTACTGCACTATGTCACATTATGATCCCAGTGCTGCAATATTAAGGTAAAAAGCCAAACTGTAGACATGTCAGTATAACAAGAGGGGCATGACCTTAGATCTATGTGTTCAGATAGGCAGAGAAAAGCCTAGAAACTTTGGGGTTATTAAATTCACATTCCTAGGACTTTCCTGGCAGCCCCGTGGTTAAGACTCCATGTTTACCCTGAAGGTGTTGGTTCCATCCCTGGTCAGTGAACTGAGATCCACACGCCAGGAGGCCCAGCTGAAACAAAAAATAAAGAATAAAATGTAAAATTTTATCAGTTTTAAAAACATAATGAAATCACATTCCCAACCTATATACCTGTGTCAGAAGGCCTGGTCTTGGCCTCCGCTCTGCCCATGGAGAGCTGTGTCTGCCCCCAGATACTGTGGGCAAGTCACTTCCTGGGGAATTGTTTGTTCAGATTTCTTATTTTTAAAAAGCTGATTTCAGTCTGCTTATGTGGGTTTGTAGCTACTATGGCTGTTGAAGATGTTCACCCTTATCTACTGCAAATATTGCAAACGCTGTCTCCAGGTCTCTTGTATTCTGATCTGATTTATGGTGTCCTTTGCAATTTTTAATTTTTAAGAGATCCACTGGTTTCAGGGATTTGTGTCCTGGTGAGAAAAGTTTCCTTAACTTAGTATATTCACATTATGTTTTCATTTCTTCCAATATGTTTGTAGGTTTTTTTCTTTCTTTCTTTCTTTCTGGTTTACTTTTAGATTCCTTTGGGTTTCAGGATTGATTGAATGATTGAGAAGAAGCTTTTTGTTTCTTCTTCTTCCTCTTTTTCTTCTCCATTCCCGCCAATGTATTAGGATCCCACAAGCCATGCAGCACATTAAAAAAAAAGTAAATGTTCAGTTTTGTTCAAAAAGTTAAAAATCAAAGAAGAGTGTTAACATTTCTGTGATGTTTTAAATATTTTCTGTAGAGCTAACTTTTACCATACAGTTGCATATGGTTTTTACATGGCTTAGTTTTTCCTGATGTTTCTAATTGCTTTTTATTTTCACCCCTTGCACTGTTTATCTTCACCATTTCCTACATTTCTTTCCACCTGTGCTCATATGATACCAAGTCCCCTGTCTCCACAAACTCCTGGACTTCTTATCCCATTCTATCCCATTCTGGACTGGTAGCTCTCTAGGTCTGGTGCACACCCAGCTGTGATCCTTTGATTCTCTTCTCTCTGGGTTGATAGCCCTGATTGCCGGATCCATGTCTTTCATGGTTATTCCTCAGCTCACTCTATAAACACACACACGCACACCCCTTTTTTCTTCTGCAGCTCACTTGCAAATAACTTTCTCAGAAACAACTGTGGATGGCAACCTTTCTATTCCTCATTTAGCTCCATTTCTTCTGCCATTTGTTTGCTTAATTTTCCACAAGCTTCCTTTGACTTTCTTTCCAATCTATCTTTACAGTTGTTTTGTAAACACTTTATTAATTTCCAAGATCTGTTTTGTTTGTTTCATTATTTATTTCCCTTTCCCATGCATTTTGTTCTCAATTTATGAATAAAATATCTTTCTAATCTTCTTGAGACATGGGTTTGAGTTTTCAAAATTCTCTGCTTCATGACATCCCTGGTCCAGTGGCTAAGGCTCCATGCTCCCCACACAGGCAGCCTGTGTTCCATCCTTTGTCAGAGAACTAGATTCCACAAACTCAACAAAGAGTTCATATGCCACAACTAAAATATCCTGCATGCCACAACTAAGATCCAGCTCAGCCAAATAAATAAATAATTTAAAAAAAATTCTGTTTCTTCTGATGTCATTTTTATCATTTATCTTAGTCATTTATTCCAGGTTGTCATATTTCTCATACATCTGATCCTGGATTGCCCATTCATATTAAGATGGAGAAGGGTTGACTGGCAAGCATTTTTGTAGAGTGATTGGATGAGGACCTGTGATTTCCATAGGACAGAAAATTTTTTCTGGAGTCTTTCCTTTCTGATTTCCTCCCTCTGTTGCAGACTTAAGGCTTCTGTGAATATAGGATGGGACATAGGGCCTGTGAGCTTATCCTCTGCTCTCCTCTCTAGCTCCCTCCCATTTTGCCCCCTCTCTGGGACTCTGCCCAGCAGAGCATTCTTCTTGCCCCTACACACTCTCATTGTTTCTCTCCCTTTACTCTTCTCTATTCAGTTATTACTTCTCCATCCAATCAGTTTTCAAATATGTGTTAAAGACTCTGGGCTCCTATTACCTCCATCCATGATTTTATAAAAGCACCCACAGAGTGAGAAGAGGTCAGGTATGAGTTCTTGAGCCCAGAGAGAGGGTTGGAACCCAGCCTATGCTGAACAAGGTTTCTGATCTTGGGCAGATCACAAAACATCTATGCTTCAGTTTCCTTAGCTGTAAACAGGGATACAAGAGTACAGACTGCTGGGTTATCAGAAAATATGATTTATAATTTATGAAGTCTTGGAGCAAATACCAGTGCAGAGCAAAATCAGAAACACAAACCACTCTTATCAGTAGCTGTTACTATAAGGACCTTAGCTATCATTTCAGCCCGGAGGTTTCAGGAGGGGTCATTAAGAAGTGCTTTACTGAATTCTTAAAATAGTACATAAACATAAGCAACATTTACTTTCTTTCATCATCTCCCAACACAAGATAGTCACAACCAGAATCAAAAGAGATTCTCTCTGTATAAAGATCTGCTACTTAAACAAACAACTGAGAACTAGCAAGACTGAGAAGCTGGACACATCGCATACCATGAGTGTGAATGTAAGTTGGTGTCATTTCTTTCCAAAGCAGTGTGGCTCTAAGTATAAAAAATTTTACATGTTGATATACTCAGATATAGTTATTCTACTCCTGAAATAGCTTAAGGAAATAGTCAAATGCAAGTAAAGTTTTCTACAAGAAAAGTGTTCTTTACACTATTATTTACATAAATAATTAGAAAGAGCCAAAAATTTAGCAATCAGGGGAGGACAGCAGAGAGGATTAGGTCCCATCAGAGGTGCTCAGCCTCCCTGGGCAGGGCTGTAGGGATGGGGCGGGGATCGTGGGGCTCCAGGCCCATGTAGAATAAAGGCTCTTGCAGAAGCAAGGAGGGCGTGGGCTGTGAGAGCTGAGGTACAAGGACCTTGATCAAGGCAGAGACTAAACACAGGGAGCAAGACATCATTTTGGGATGAAAAGAGTCATTTACCAATTAATATGTATCCATGAATAAATTGACGTCCCTAGTGGCTCAGATTGTAAAGAGTCTGCTTGCAATGTGGGAGACCCGGGTTCGATCCCTGGGTTGGGAAGATCCCCTAGAAAAGGAAATGGCAACTAACTCCAGTATTCTTGCCTGGAAAATCCCATGGATGGAGAAGCCTGGAGGGCTACAGTCCATGGGGGTCACAAAGAGTTGGACACGACTGAGCAACTAAGACTTTCACTTTCAGTGAGTAAATACTTTTGTATATTATAGGGAGTAGAGCATAGTCATCACAAACATGTGATTTGGATCAGAAAGACTAGGGTTCAGGTCTAGGCTTTGGCAGCAGTGTGAAAACTTGGGCTTACTGAAGGTTAGGTGAGTTTCAGGAGTCTGCACATCATAGACACTAGATCAATATTAGTTTTTACCAATTAGTAAACACAAGTGTTCCCAACCTCACTTCATTCCCAGAGCATTCCCCTCCTATCTTTTCTTCTGTCTCTGGTTTCATTGTCCCTATAGCCTTGCAAATAGCTGTCTCCTGTCTGACTACATTCTCCTTGTGCCCCAAGGAGAGCAGGACACTGACTTGGCCTGGAGGGGGCTGGTGGGAACATGAGTAACTGTCTGAGCCACCAGGGGAGCCCTACCTTAACTAGTGGCCAGCAGAGCCCAGGGGACAGAGAACCACATGGGGTTAAGTCCCCGGTGGCACTTGTGGCCATCCAAGGGGAACCCACCAAAAATTTGCCTCCCACTGCTTCCTGCAGCTACTGCTCACTCATGATCGAGCCCATAGTCTGTTCTCTCTTCCCCAAGGGTTAAGCCACACCTCCTTCCAGCCTGACGCAAACAAGGAGCTGAAGGGAGATCTCTGAGACCCCAATGCTGCCACCATGAACTCAGAAGACCTGGGGGACTGTTCAGGTAATCAGCTGTCTCTTATCTGGATGGTTCCTACTTGTGACCCAGAGCTGAGGTGGTGCCAACTGGCTGAATTAACCCAGAGAAGAATCAAGGACCAAGAAGGGGATGAATAAGCAACCTCCAGCTGCCCACAGGGGTCGGGGAAGTCCTGTAACTAGGGGTGTGTCCCCAAGGCCTCCTTCTGGGTCCTCTACTCAGGGAGCCAAGTCCAAGGTGCTCACTTCCTCCCACCACCCAACAAGGACTCAGAAGTGAGGCCAGGACAGCTCACGGGGAGGGAGGACAGCAGAGGGCGTCCCCGAGGACAGATGGGGCTTCTCCTGCCATCTCCCTTTGGTCCAAATCTGCTCCTGCTCCCAGACCCTGTGGCATCACCACAGAAGCTGTTTCCTCCAGCTCTTGCCCTGCTGCCAGCCCTGCCACTCTGTGAGGGTCAGTGGACCCTGAACTGAACCCCAACCTGGCCTTTGCCATCTCTCACCTGTGTGACCTGGAGCACCTTACCTAACCTCACCTGTGAAATGAGAAGAATATTTCCCTGTATTTTTATGAGGATCAAATAAAATGTGTGTCCTTGGCCTGGGCCAGTGCCTGCCACACAGTAGATCCTACCCAGTGTGTGCTGTCCCCTCTACCAGGAATGTGTTAGTTTAACTGGAAACCTCTCCCCTCCACTTGAATCCCCACTTCCCTGTGCTGTGTTAGGGCACCTGCCCAGCACTCTCATATAAAAGCACTTACTTACCAAATGTGACTGCCTCAGGCAGGTACTAGCTCTATTGATCTCAAATGTTCCTCCTCAAGATTCCAGGAGGAGTGTTTCCTCCATGTCATTTGCTGGCAGGGAATGTCCTCTGATTGAGAAAAGATGAAACCTACAAGGAAGGGGCAGGTTATGTGACCTTGGACAAGTTATTGAGCTACTCTCTGCCTTAGTTTCCTCATCTGTTCAATGTTATTCTGAGGAAACTGAGATCATGCATGCAAAGTACTTGGCATGATTACGGATACATGTAGTGATTTCACACTGACTAGTTCTCACAAACACACAGGGTTATGTGGGACAGTGCAGGGGGAACTCGCAGAAGAGACACTCTCTGAGAAAACACTGAGCACATATTTACTGATAACTTATCCTGTAATCTTTAACTAAGAGCAGTAAGGCAAGGCAGACACCAGAATTCTAGGATTAAGGAAGCCTTCCCCTGGAGTCCCAGAGGTAATCACATTCAGTTCAGTTCAGTCACTCAGTCATGTCTGACTCTTTGCAACCCCATGGACTGCAGCACGCCAGGCTTCCCTGTCCATCACAAACTCCCAGAGCTTACTCAAACTTAAGTAAGAGAGGCCATCGAGTCAGTGAGGCCATCCAACCATCTCATCCTCTGTCATCCCCTTCTTCTCCTGCCTTCTATCTTTCCCAGCATCAGGGTCTTTTCAAATGAGTCAGTTCTTCTCATCAGGTGGCCAAAGTATTGGAGCTTCTGCTTCAGCATCAGTCCTTCCAATGAAATTTCAGGACTGATCTCCTTTAGGATGGACTGGTTGGATCTCCTCACAATCCAAGGGACTCTCAAGAGCCTTCTCCAACAGTCTGTTGTTGTTTTCGTTGTTTCCCCATCTATTTGCCATGAAGTGATGGGACCAGATGCCATGATCGTAGTCTTTTGAATGTTGAGTTTTAAGCCAACTTTTGCACTGTCCTCTTTCACTTTCATCAAGAAGCTCTTCAGTTCCTCTTCGCTTTCTGCCATAAGGGTGGTGTGATCTGTATATCTGAGGTTATTGATATTTCTCCCAACAATCTTGATTCCAGCTTGTGCTTCATCCAGCCTGGTATTTTTCATGATGTACTCTGCATGTAAGTTAAATAAGCAGGGTGACAGTATACAGCCTGACATACTTCTTTCCCAATTTGGAACCAGTCCGTTGTTTCATGTCCAGTTCTAACTGTTGCTTCTTCACCTGCATACAGATTTCTCAGGAGGCAGGTCAGGTGGTCTGGGATTCCCATCTCTTAAAGAATTTTCCACAGTTTGTTGTGATCCACACAGTCAAGGCTTTGGTGTGGTCAATAAAGCAGAAGTAGGTGTTTTCCTGAAACTCTCTTGCTTTTTCAATGATCCAATGGATGTTGGCAATTTGATCTCTGGTTTCTTTATGACTCTAATTACATTACAATCATAAAGAAAAGACTTTGAAGATAAGGGGGTTTGTTCTGTGTGAAGAACAGCATCTAACTAGTCCTGACATGTCAGAATGTCTAACTTAAGGAAGGGGGAAAGAGTAAGCAAAGAAAAGAGAATGAGTAAGATTAAATTACAGGAGACATTTCTGAGAAAGCAGTAAAACATGGTCCCCATAATTCCCATCTTCTTATTTTCTTTAATGAATGTTTCTTTGATCTTCTTTTGGGAGGAACAGTGTTAGCATCACCTCAGTGCGGGTGAGTCAAGAAAATGCAACAATATTCTGACTAGAAATAAAACACAAAGCAATATTATAAATAAGATGAAAGGGAAAAAAACAAGATTTTAGATTTAGGAAGGAGAACCAGTTCTTTGGGTTGAGTCATGTGGCTATATCTAAGAAGGTTTGAATAGTAACATCCGAACAGTGTTGTTGAAGGGATTGAATCTGTTGATGAAGGATGTGTTGTAAGTGTAGGACAAAGTCTTTGAGTATAGGGTCTGATTTTGGATCTAGTTGTTGACACAAATCATTCCAGGTTTCAGAATAATTATGAGAAAATAAGGTGTAACACACACATGAGAAAATATACTATCACAGTCTAATTGTGATTGAGTCCAAAGAGCACAATGATGTTCACTGAGCCACAAAACTGTGGTGTCCAAAGCTGCAAGTCGAGATAAAAATCATTAGATCAGTTTCTACTTGTTCAGTAAAGTCGAAAGTTATATTAGTCATAAAAGTCTGTACTTGGTGGGCGGTTTTTAAGGATGTAGAAAGGGCAGTGGCAGCAGTTGCTGCAATAGCAGCTGTTGTGGTAACAGTTATCATGGACTATTAGGAGTAACAGGTGTGCCAGTATTAACAAGTGCTATTTCAGCTCTTGAAGTAAGACATTTGTTGTCACCCCATGTAATGTCAGTGGCTGGTAGCTGATTATTCCTCTGTGTTTTTGGAGGAGACATGCCAGGAGTCTTCTGGGTGATCAACAGATGGAACTCTGGTAATGGATCTTGAAATCCTTGGTGCCAACTCATGATAAGGTTTCACACAACAGGCAAGGATCCAAAGTGGACCTGATGAAGACAGAAAAGCAGCATATCCCCTTGCCCATATTAGTAATTTAACAGGTCCTTGCCAAATAGGAGCGGGTGGTTGTTTAAAAAGTACTAGAGGGTATTCTTATGAATGTGGAGGAGAAAAATGTCTAGCAGCAGCTTATTGTGAAAAATTTTTTTGGAAATTGACTAAGAGTGATTAAGAGTGAGGTTGGATGCATGAGACAAGTGCTTGGGGCTGGTGCACTGGGATGACCCAGAGGGTCATGGGATGGGATGGGGAGGGAGGTGGGAAGGGGGTTCAAGATGGGGAACACATGTAAATCCATGGCTGATTCATGTCAATGTATGGCAAAAACCACTACAATATTGTAAAGTAATTAGCCTCCAACTAATAAAAATAAATGGAAAAAAAAAGAGTGAATAGGGCAATATACAATCATTTCCTGGGAGGGGTTAATTCTTTCCTTTTCTGTTTATTTAAAAATAATTTCAGTAGCCCATTTGCACATTCAATAATGGCTTGTCCGGTAGAGTTGTGGGGAATACCTGTGATGTGTTTAATATCCCATAGATGAAAGAAATCCCAAAGTTTGTGAGATGTTTTTGCTGGAGCATTATCAGTTTTAATGGCTTGAGGATGTCCTAAAAGAGCAAAACATTCAAGAAGGTGAGCTCGCACATGACGTGCTTGTTCTCCTTGTTGTGCAGTAGCCCACAAAAAGCCTGAAAAAGTATCAATAGTTACATGTGCAAAGTGAAATGGTTTAAATGGAAAATAATGAGTCACATTCATTTGCCATAACTCATTAGAAGAAAGATTGTGAGGGTTAACTCCAGCTGCTGAGAGAGAAGGAGTTAATAATTGACATGTGGGGCAGGTTGGCCTCCTGTAGGGTTAAAGCAAATTGTTTACATAGTGCCTTGCCATCCTGGTGGAAGAATTGATGTGACTGAAAGGTCTGCTAAATAATGATCCCAGAAGGCAGAGAGATGAGTCAACTTTTGATTCCCCAAAGTGAGAATTCCGGGAAACTGTGTATGTCCTAAAACATGAGTTATAAAAAAGGATGTTATCTTTTAGTTAAAAGAGTTTAAATAGAAATAAAGAGGGAAAGTAATTGTTTATCGATAGAGGTATTTAAAATAGAATCTGGCAAGTGTTGAATGATATTAACAATGGAAAAGAACCTGTTAAGAGATAAAAGGAAGTTTGTGAGAAGGTTTGTAAAGCGAGCAAGACAGCAGCTAATTCACCAACTTGGGGGTTGGTAAGGATCTTTTTCCATTTGATGTTTCTTTCAAGGTTACTATTCCTTGAGTTTGATTGCCATCTGTATAGAGGGTAAGCACGTTAGGAATAGGATGTTTAGAGATAATAAGATGTAAAGAAAAGGGCATTAATTGTAAAATAGAAATTCTTTTATCCATCGACATGTTGTAAATAAACTCCCCTGTAAAATATGATATGGCTATTTGAAATCGTTCATTAGTTTGATATAATAATTCCATGTTTTCTTTAGATATTCCTACATAAATTGTGGATCTGTGCCAGTAAAGTGACAGAGACATAAGTGTCCTTGCTGTCATAATTGTAGTCTCACCTGTAGATAGGGAAGAAAATGGTATTTTGGTTGATTAGGATTATGTAGCCATTCAATGATTTTTATCTCTTTAGGTAAAATTTGGGCAAGTATTGCTGTAGGAGTATATTTTGTAGAAAGAAGAATCAGTGAAAGAGGATGTGAACACACCTGCCAAGAAAATGTTTAGCATAAGCAGTGCTGAATTGTTTTAGTAAAGCATAATATTGAAGAGAAAAACAGCAGGGTGAGATAGGGTCTTCATTTGCCAGGAATAATTGAAAGAAAGGAAGCATTGCATATGTTGGGATACTTAAGCTAGGTTGTATCCAATTTAAGTGACCCAAGAATTGCTATAAATAATGAAGCATTAATGGTTCTGGAAACGTGAAAGAAAATTATAAAGGAGAATTGTTCTTTGTAAAATTTGAAAGACAGGATATTTCCATGGGGGAATGTGTTGAAATTTCTCTGGAGCTATTATTAACCCCTGTGAATTCAAATATGTCTGTAATGAAGAGAGAATTTCTGTTAATTTTTGTGGCAAAGACTGAGCTAAAAGAATGTCATCCATATAATGACAAATATAGGCATTGAGAAGTTGTTGTCATAATGGTTGCAGAGTTAAATCTACAAATCTTTGACACATGGTGGGGCTATTTATCATACCTTGAGGTAAGTGTTTCCACTGATATCATTGTAAAGGATGATGATGATTTACATTAAGAGCTGAAAGTACACATTTCTGATTATTTTCAGGATGTAAGGGTATGGTAAAAAAAAAAAAAAAAAGCAGTCCTTAAGATCTGTAACTATTATAGTGTGATCATCTGGAATTAGAGAGGGGTTTGGAATACCTGGTAGTAATGAACCCAACAATTGCATTGGAGCATCAGTTGCTCTTAAATCATGATTTAAATGCCATTTTCCTGATATTTTCAGGGGATAATAAAGATGGGAGTATTCCATGGGTTCATGGAAGATTCTCTTCTATATCTCCTGCATTTAACTGTTCTTTAATCAATCGTTCTATATGCTTTTTGTCATATTCTTTTTTTTTGTCATGGGCCACTGCTCAGTCCAGACTGGTGGGGGAGGAGGGTGCTCAGTCCAGATAATTTGTAATGGTGGTATAAAAGCAGTGGCGCTTACGATGAATGTGTCTGTAGTATTAATTGATATTGTTTTAATATATCTTGTCCCCATAAAATTGTAGGAATAGTCATGATGTTAGAACAGGTAATAGCTACATGCCCTTCTGAATCTGTACAGATTTTTGGAACGGTGCTTTGATGGTTTTTGGAATCCCCCAACACCTAACATTTGTCCATGGGCCCTTTTTAAAGACCAGTCAGAGGGACATCTTGTTTCGTGATGATAGTTACATCAGCTCCTGTGTCTACTAAGCCCTTGAAAGAAAGGTCTTGAATTTTTAGAGTTAATCTGGGGCAGTTAGAGTTAATCAGCATGGTCCCGTAGGCTGCATTTATAGATCCAGAACCTCCTTTCCTAATTTGTTTCTCTGTTGAGGGCACAAAATAAGACACGAGTAATAACTGTGCAAGTTTTGTCCCTTTCTCTACTGTCTGATAACTATGTGAGAGAGCCATAATTTGAATATTGCCTGTGTAATCAGAATCAATTACTCCTGGTAAAATATGAATACCTTTCACAGTTATGCTGGAGTGGCCTAAAATAAATCTAACTATACCTTTATGTAAAGGGCCATAGACTTCTGTAGGAATACATTATCATCAATCATATCAAAAGTACAACTTTCAGTAATAACAAGGTCCAATCCTGTACTGCTGGTTGTGGCAGCATTTAAATCTGAGGTTAGCTTTTGTTTTGAGCTCTCTTGGTGTTCAAAAAGGGATTATCGGGATTCCATTCAGGGGCATTCACATTCCAAGTCTGTTTTTTGTTTGTCCCCTGTTTTTGTCACGGAGCTTGGGGTTGACCTCTCTGGTAGTTTCCTGACAGAGTCTGCCCCTTATTAATGAATTTGGAATGGGATTGCTTAGCCCAGTGGAAGCCATTATTGCAATGAGGACATTTTAGAGAAGGTTCCTTTTACCAGAATGGCAATTTTTTGGCATATGTCCAAGGTTTGCCACAGTTAAAATATTTTTGAGGAAATAATGCAGTGGCCAGCATAGCAGCTTTATGGGATTCTGTTCCTATATTTTGACAGGCTTTTAATGTTTCTGCCATATTAGTTGTTGGTAAATTACCAATGGGCTGCAAGGCTCATTTACAATCTTCATTTGCATTTTCAATAATTAATTGCAGTATTAATACCTTCCGAGTCTCCAAATATCCAATTTGTCGGTCAATAGCATTTTGATGCAAACACCTGACTCCTTAGAAAAGACCTTGATGTAGGGAAATATTGAAGGCAGGAGGAGACAGGGACGACAGAGGATGAAATGGTTGGATGGCGTCACCAACTCAATGGACATGAGTTTGAGCAAACTCCAGGAGTTGGTCATGGACAGGGAAGCCGGGTGTGTTGCAGTCCACGGGGTCACACAGAGTCAGACATGACTGAGCAACTGAACTGAACTAACTGAGCATTTTGTAATTGTCTACAAAGCTATGTAAGGTTCATTTGCTCCTCGTTTTATAGTAGAAAAGGATTCCCATTTGGACTGTAAGATCGGGTAAACAAAGACGAGGTTTATGAGCAGCTTTGGGGGCTTCTGTAAAAGCCTAAGCGTCCGTTTTGGCGTGAGCAGCCACAGTTATGTTGTCCTTCTCCCACAAGCATGTCTATGGTAACAGGGATGCTTTGTTTGAAGATTGTTTAAAGCAAGCACAGTACAGTAATCTCTATATTCTTGGAACGATAAGGAGTATTGAGCAGTAGGTAAAACCATTTTTAAAAGTGCCTTCCAATCCCAGGGAGTCATTTGGTATTCACCACCTATGCTTTCTATGATCCCATTAGTAAATGAACTAGAGATGTCATTGTCCTGGGGAAGGCATCTACATTTCCTTCCTTCTTTAAACCTTCTCTGACCATGTTTTCTACCATAGAATGCTGAGAAACATTAGGAAGTGATTGAGTAAGTCCTTGAGCAGATTCATGAGCAGGTAAAGTAGTCTTTGTTGATGCTATTCAGCTGGGTTTAAACATAATAAAAGAAGGAGGTGGAGGTGCCTCTGGCAGAGGAATAGGATCAGTCCAAGGAATTTCTCACTTTTCTAAGGCAGAAACCCAATACAACATAAATTCCAAGTACTTAGATGCTGTGCATTCACAACTTTCTCAACCAATGACCTACTCATTCCCAATGAGACACTTTCAAAGAATCTTCTTGTGGATACCAAGGACAACGAGTATAAATCACCATAAGGGGTTTAGTTAAGAGTGAAACAGAAACCTTACAACCAGCGGCAGCAAGCAGAAAGGAAAGCTGATGATAATGTGAAAGCTGTTGAGAAGAAACAGAAGAAAGAGAATTACCCAAAGCAGAAAGCAAAAGTACTGCGTGTCTAACGACTTTGTTCCATCTCTAGCCTCAGAGGCCAAAGTCCCTACCTGGATCAGCAGACATCCTTTTTCCTTGCATGGGTGTGGCCCCTGATCAGGCGCCAGTTGTGGCAACAGCGCACTGAATAATTCTCACAAACACATGAGATTATGAGAGTGTCTCGCAGAAGAGATACTCTCTGGGATAATGCAGTGTGCATATTTATAGAAAACTTATCTTGTAATTATTAAGTAAGAGCAGTAAGGCAAGGAAGAGACCAGAATTCTAAGATTAAGGAAACCTCCTCTTGGAGGTCCAGAGGTAATTACATTAGAGTCATAAAGAAAGGACTTTGAAGATAAGGGGGTTTGTTCTGTGTGCAGAACAGCATCTAACTAATGCTGATGTGTCCACCAGAACATCTAACTTAAGGCAGGGAGAAAGAGCAAGCAAAGAAGAGAGAATGAGTAAGATTAAGTTCCAGGAGATGTTTCGGAGAAAGCAGTAAAACATGGTTCCCACACATATGAATTAGCTGAGTTCTGCATCTCATGGTGGTTTTGCTTGACTGTCCAGATAAACTCATGCTAGTGGAAGAGAGAAGTATCAGTAGGAGGGAGTTTACTGGAAAAAAGATAGTTGAAAACAAAAAGTACTTTAAACACAGAGTGGCATTTACAATAGGCAAATGACAATCTTGGCTTGAATTGTGGCTTCTACCATGGGCTTCTACCACACCTTGCCCCTCCCCTTGGTTGTTTATCAGCAAAATGAGATCAGATTGCTGGCCTAATTTCCAGGGTGATTGTAATATCAAAATCTAGTGTGTGGTCATCATGGGATACCACCCATCACTCCTCTGGTCCTCCCTCAAAAGCTGAGAGGAGGTGGCCATGATGACCAGGGCATTATCTGGGGTGAAGCAGCCCTGATGTCAGGCAGGTGGGTCTCCATGAGGGGTCTAGGCCCATTGCTGCCCGTACTGCTTGGGGCTAAAAAGGAAAGTCCACCGGCAGTCCAGCTGCATGACTCTCAGGCTGTGGGTCCTGTTCTTCTGTTTCTTAATCTGAAAAATGGAGCTGAAACTGTTTTGATATGATGTGAGAGTATGGACAGGAATGGTGTGGATGGTGCCTGCACAGAGTCTGCACATTCTCAGCCCTCCATACACCTTGGCTCTTTGCTTAGGAGCCAAACAGAAATTAAGACTGGTTTTCTGTTGTAGACTTTTCTAGGTTGCCAGGTCACTAGCCTTCCTCTCAAAGTGCTCCACTTGGAGAAAAAAGAACTGTGTCAAATAGAAATAAGCCAGGGGAGAAAAAAGCAGCATGCTCTCAGCCCTTCCTAGGAACTTGGCATCCATCCAAATGGCTTTGACCACCAAGGCTGAGCCTCCTCAGGTGAGTTGCTGGGACTGGAAGGCACTAGTTCTGTCCCTGTCAGCAGGGCCAAGTCCAGAGGGACTTGATCAAAGGGTGGGGGTGGGCATGGACAGAGTGGCTGAGGGGTGGCTTTAGGCCCTTCTCGCAGGTACCATGGGAGCACAGCAGGGGAGAGTGGACTCTGCAGGGGAGGCCCTGGAGGGCTTCTCAGAGGGGGTGATGTGAGGTTTTGGCTCTACAGGGCGAGTGTGATTTCACCAGGTTGGTTGCAGCAGGCGTCCCTGGCAGTAGGATCTGCATGAGCAAATCCTAGAAGCCACATGGGCATAGCCCTCTGCAGCAGCAGTATGACCATGTGCTGGTGGAACAAAGGTGAATAAGGCAGGCAGGCTGGCGACAGCGTGAGGGTGGAGAGGACTGAGCGGGTGGGAAGATGGCGATGGAGTGGGGAGTGGTTCGCCAAGGGACTTACAATGTGTGGGTGACAGTTCTCCTTCAAGGAGATGAGGCGGGGAAGACTGTGTCAAGAAGGTCGTGGAATGTAGGGCTGGGGTTGTTTCTCTAAGGGGTCAGCAGGAGGTGAGAATAGCCCAGGGTGGGGCCAGGGTGGGCAGGGTGTTGTTAACTTGAGCAACTCAGAGAAGAAGTTTTCACTTTTCCTTTCATTTCTCTGGGTATATCTGGGGCCTGAAAGTGTGTGATTATTGCAGAGACGCACAGAAGACAGCTGCATCTGCAGAGCTGAGGACAACTGGATCTTGTTCACACTTGGGCAGAGGAAGACTCCTGGGTAAGCAGGGGCGTAGGAGCCCTGCCCATCTCCCCATTCTCAGGACGACTGTCTGAGAAGGGGATAATTTTCACTACTTTAAAGAAAAAGGGAAATGGAAGCTCAGGGACGTGAGGTCATGGCCCGAGGCACAGGTTAGGCAGCAGCAGAGCCTGGATGTGGAGGCAGCTGTGTGTTTGTTCCTACAAAAGCTTTCCTAAACCAAGATGACATAGAGCATAGATGACGTAGGTCTCACATCACAGTTTACTGGTAGAGGGTGATCTTCTGGAAAGTGCAGGATGACTATAAATGGAAATGCTCCGAAATGTGATAACACTATTTATAAAGAACTTTTATCAAGACAGACAAGGAAAACAAATGGAAGCACTCCACCGCAGGTAAAAGTGTGGTGCTGTGTTTTTACGAAACTGGTTGCTTCATGTCCCACTAATGGGTCCCACACCTCGTATTCTAGCCAGGCTGTGCCCGGGAGGGTGGAGGGAGCCCCTGAGGCCCTGGAGCAGGAGGAGCAGCAGAGAAGAGACAGGGCAGCTGCCCAGTGCTGGGAGCTGAAGAAACTCCACACAAACAGACCCGCAACAAGGAAAGTGCAAGATTCCAGAGGGGCCTGGAGAGGAACTGGCGGAGGCAGCAGGGGGAGGAGGCTTTGGAGTGGAAACTCTAATTACAGGTAACATTTCACCTGGTGAGGCAGGTGGGGCAAGGCATTGCAGGGGGAGGAGCAACCTGAGCAAAGGCCTGGAGTCTCGGGGGGAATCAGAGTCCAGGGAGCTGGGAGTCCTCCAGGCCCCTGGACCAGGCCCTGTGGAGTCAGGAGGGTGAGGAAGACAGGAGGAGGAGCATCAGGAGGGCCTGGTGATGGGCTAAGGACTCTGAATCTGACCCTGCCTTTACCCCTCCTATCCCTGCCCATAGAGTATGAGCTGCACCACGTGCAGGGGGATGTTTGGTAGAATCTCTGTCTGCCCACGGGGATGGGAGGGCTCTCTGTCTGGCCATGCGGTTGGGCAGGGACAGGCTTCCCCACAGTCCTCAATTTTCCCAGAAACAGCCTTTCCAGGAAGTGACCTGGAGGCTAACAGAGGAAGACGCCCGCAATAGAAATCCAGCAGAAGGGAGCACCGTCCAACATCCACACCCAGCTGAGGCCCAAGACAGGGGTCAGGACCAGGACAAGAATGGGAGGGAAGGACAGAAGGATAAGTCAAGGGTCATGATGCATTTACAATTCTTTGGTCTCATCCAGGAGCTGGCCCTTCTGCTGGAGCTCTCCTCTTCTTTCTGGCTTGAATTTTCCTTCTCATGTTTCATGATTTCAATTGGCTGCCCTGCTTCCTGGGGTCCTGCAGCTTTTAGGCAAAGAAGGAGGCAGGGGAGTAGCCAGTTCTCTTCTCCCACCTGCTTGGAGGCAGGCCTACCTCTGTGAATACTCTCCCATCCACAAGGTCGGTGCCTCTAGCCTCTGCCACCAGGCACACTGGCTAGTGGACAAGCTGATGGTTACTCTTCCTTAGGGACAACCCTGGGCATCACAGAGAGAAGGTGATAGAAAGATAGATCCTAGGATGGGGCGTAGGGGAGGGGATTTGGGGGAGGCTCTAAAGACATGGGGCAACTCTAGACTGGGTGCTGCCGAGAACAGGGGTCAGTTCTACCAGTGTGAGTCTCAGTAACTGCCGAGAACAGGGGACAGTTCTACCAGGGTGGGTCTCAGTAACTCCATCTATGGAGTTGGGGACCAGAGCGAGGATAAAGGTGCAATTGGTAGAGAAGGAGCAGTCGTGCCCTTCAGCCAAGGGAGGGGTGTTTCCTTGGTGAGGGTGAATGATGCGTGTCTGCTGTCTCCTTCGCTCCTGCTCTCGAGGCGGCCCTGTGTGAGGCTGGAGTTCTGTGAGAGCCTTTACATCCAAGAGGAAAAGAACATCACCCTGTGGTGATACCAGGCCAGCTTTTGGATGTCAGGGATTCTTTCTTTCTCAATCCTTTATAAACATTCATGTAAATAAACAGAAGGGAATATCCCCACAGACTTCGAGACAGCTCTTCTTATTAAATTTATTTCACAACAAAATATTTCCTGTTATACTTACTCTTTTTTACACTATGAAAAGAAAAGAAAGAGACCAGCTCAGCCCTATCCAACTCTTTGTAGCCCCATGAACTGTAGCCCACCAGGCTCCTCTCCATGGGATTTCCTAGGCAAGAATACTTGAGTGGGTTGCCATTTCCTTCTCCTGGGGATCTTCCCAGCTCAGGGACTGAATCCACATCTCTTGCATTTTTCATCTCCTGCATTACCACTAGTGCAGTTTTTCAACTTTATGTCTCCCTTTTTGATCATACTTTATCTAAAGTCCTCTCATTTGATTATTATTATGAACACATGGCCTTTCACAGACTCAAAAAGGCCCAATGAAATATATTTATAGTACCATTACCTTTCATTATTATTATTATTACTATTATTATTATTATACTATTATTATTATTACTTTTATATGTGGGTGCCCTTCTGACTTCTCTGAACATCTTCAAGAGCATCCTCGCCTTTGCAGGAACAGAGATGCTGGCCTGTGAATGCCTCTCTTGCAAGGGGTCTTCCTTCCTTTGATGGACAGAAGCCCATGGGTGCACATGTGGGTGGACAAGATGCTGCTGGACAATATCTGTTGAAGATCACAGTTCACTCTCATTATTCTGGTTTGACCCTGTTTTCATGCCTACTTTTCTAGAGAACTTGGTTTCATCAACACGAACACGCCTCCTGCACTGACAGGTGTCACAGCAAGAGTCACACCTATTTCTTGTTGGCACTTAATTCAACTGCTTCCATCATCCTTAAGGTGGTGGTGCTAGAAACCACCCCATTCTTGTGGGTTACTGAATACTATAAAGTGACTTCTGCTGTCTTAGGGCTTCCCTGGTGGCTCAGATGGTAAAGCATCTATCTGCAATGTGGGAGACCTGGGTTCAATCCCTGGATTGGGAAGATCCCCTGGAGAAGGAAATGGCAACCCATTCCAGTACTCTTGGCTGGAAAATTCCATGGATGGAGGAAGTTGGTAGGTTATAGTCCATGGGATCGCAAAGAGTTGGACACCACTGAGCAACTTCACTAGTAGCAGTCTTAGAGTTAAACAATCAAAATCCTAAGTGCATATTGTTAAAAAAAACATCAATTTGTACAGAGGGCTCTACTCATTCCTTCCCAATGAAAAGCTACTTCTTTCAGTTCCATTCAGTCACTCAGTCATGTCCAACTCTTTGCAACCCCATGGACTGCAGCATGCCAGGTCTTCCTGTCCACCACCAACTCCCAGAGTTTACTCAAAGTCATGTCCATCGAGTCGGTGATGCCATCGAACCATCTCATCCTCTGTTGTCTCCTTCTCCTCCTGCCTTCAATATTCCCAGCAACAGGGTCTTTTCCAAGGAGTCAGTTCTTCTCATCAGGTGGCCAAAGGATTGGAGTTTCAGCTTCAACATCAGTCCTTCCAATGAATATTCAGGACTGACTTCCTTTAGGGTGGACTGATTGGATATCCTTGCAGCCCAGGGGACTCTCAAGAGTCTTTACCAACACCACAATTCAAAAGCATCAATTCTTTGGAGCTCAGTCTATTGTTCCATGTCCAGTTCTAACTGTTGCTTCCTGACCTGCACACAGATTTCTCAGGAGGCAGGTCAGGTGGTCTGGTATTCCCATCTTTTAAGAATTTTTCACAGTTTGTTGTGATCCACACAGTCAACGGCTTTGGCATAGTCAATACAGCAGAAGTAGAGGTTTTTCTGGAACTCCTTGCTTTTTCAATGATCCAACATGTGTTGGCAATGTGATCTCTGGTTCGTCTGCCTTTTCTAAATCCAGCTATTTCTTTAGATAGTTAATCAATGTCTTTAAATTATATTTGGAGAAGGAAATGGAAACACACTCCAGTATTCTTGCCTAGAATTCCATAAACAGAGGAACCAGGTGGGCTACAGTCCATGGGGTCACAGAGAGTCAGACCCATTGAGTGATTAACACACACACAAATGATATTACTACATTGGGAGGTGGAATCGTGTGAAAACATGCTCAGGACACAGGAATCTGGGCTTGGATTCTGACTCTAGCACTAGCTGTGTGCTCTGAGTAATTTACTTAACCTCTCTAGGCTTCGGTTTCCTTTCTTATAGGATTATTGTGAGAACAAAAAGTAAGTGAATTCATACCAAGCAATTGGAAAGGTGCCTGGTGCATAGTGGGGTGTCATCAACCACAACAGCTAATAAGTATTAGGTATTACATTTTTAATTTTCTTGATTTAAAAATTTGTATATTATTTATTTGTTTCTTACTAAGAAAAATAAGGATTTCATTTATTTTTATTCTTTTCTATACCCTTCCCCATCTTCTGCTTATATCATTATTTCTCTAGTTTTATATCCTCTATTAGGGAGCTTTGCACTTCTAAACACTTTATTTACACATTTATTTGTTATACTCTCAACTGGAGCTACAATGTCATTACTCCTGGCTTTGTAAACAACTCTTCCCTTCAGAGCTTCAGGTCCCAAGTTCTAGAAATGTATTTTAGTTTTTATATTGATTAACTGAATTGTTAAATATTATATATATCAACAATACTTTAGTTTTAAAACAGCATACAAAATAATCAAAATGGGAAAACCAGGACTTGGACATACATTAATTTACCTTAGATTTCCTTTAAAAAATCAAACAAGAGAGTTTACATATTTTAATACACTTTTTTAGAGCTAACTTGTACCAAAAAGCTGCACATTCTTCTGGGCAGAGCTTTAGTTTTTCCTGATGTTTCTAATTGGCTTCATTTTCACTCTTGCACTATTTATCTTCAACATTTCCTCCATTTCTTTCCAACTGTGCCTCATATGATACCAAGTCCCCTGTCCCTACAGACTCTGGACTTCTTATCCCATTCTGGACTGGTTTCTCTCTCAATCTGATGTGTGCCCAGCAGGAATCCTTGGATTCCCTTCTGGCTGGCTTGATGTTCCTGACTCCTGGATCCCACGTCTATCTCTCTTGTGGGTATCCTTTATCTTCCTCCATAATTACACAAACACACCACCTATTGTTTTTCCTTGCACCTCAACATCAAGTAACCTTCTAAAAGTCTGTGAGGAGTGAAGGCTGCTGTGAATGTGGGATGGGATGTGGGGTTGGTGAGCTTGTCCCCTGCTCTCCCCTCGGCCTCCCTCTCATCTTGCTCCCTCTCTGGGGCTCTGCCCAGCAGACCAGTCTTCTCTCCTGTGAACACGCTCCCTGTTTCTCTCCCTCTCCTGCACTCCTCTTTATTCAGCTATCACTTCTCCATCCAGTGAGTCTTCAAACATTTGTTGAACACTCTGGTCTCCTGTTGCCCCCATGCTTGTTTTTATTAGCAGCAGAGGGAGAAGAGGGAGGCTATGGTTCTTGAGCCCAGTGAGTGGGGAGGAATCCAGTCTACCAGGGGCAAGACGTCTGACCTTGGCCAAATCATAAAACTTCTGTACTTCAGCTTCCTTATCTGTAGATGGGGATACAATATACACATATCAAATGTTAATGGAATAACATACAAGTTATCATATGTAAAGTTTCAGAGCCAATACCAATGCAGAGCGATGACCACAAACACAAGTCACTCTTATCCGCGGCTGTTATTATACCAGTACGTACGTTGACTATCATTTCAGTCAGGTCTCAGGAGGAGGAGTTGACAAAGGCTCTTTTGCCTCCTGAAAACAGTAGTTAAATGTAATCAACATCTGCTTTCCTTCCTCTTCTCCCATGGCAAGATAATCACATGCAGAACCAAAATAAATTTTTTATATATAAAGACCTAAAGCTTTTTTTTCTTAAAGACCACTGAGAATGGGAAAGTCTGAAAGGATGGACACCCTCATATGTTATGAGTGCAAACATAAATTATGACAGTTTGTTTGCATAACAGTGTGGCTCTAGGTATGAAAATGTTTTAGGTATTGATGCCTTGTAATTTAGTAATTGTACTTCTAGAAATAGGTTAAGGGAACAGTCTCAAATGTGAGTGAAGTTTAATACAAAGAGAATGTTCCTTATTATTTACACAAAGTATTAGAGACAACCTAAAGTGCAATAGTCAGGGGAGGACAGGGCACCATTCAGGGTCCTCAGCCATGCAGGGCAGGGATACAGGAAGTGGGGTGGGGCTGGTGGGACTCCAGGCCCTTGGGAGATAAAGGCTCTTGCAGAAGCAAGGAAGACCTGGGCTGTCGGATTGCACCACCAGGAACTTTGTCAAGGCTGACTCGGGCCTGGGGAGCAAGACATCATTTAGAATGAGAAGAGTCATTTACCAATAAACATATATCCACAAGTAATTATTTTCATATATTAAATGGAGTAGAGCATAATCATCACAAACCTGGGATGTGGATCAGAAAGACTTGGGTTCAAATCCAGGCTCTGGCACCAGTGTGAAAAACTGGGCTGACCTAAAGTTAGATTAGTTTCAGGAGCCTGCACGTCATAGACACTGGATCAACATCACCTATTACCAGTTAGTAACAGAGTTGCTCCAACCTCATGTAGTTTCCAGAGTATTCCTTCCTATCTATTCTTCTGTCTCTGGATTTATTACTCCTATAACTTCACAGAGGACTGTGAAGAGGACTGTTTTCTCCTTGTACCCCAACAGGATAACAGGACTGTGACTCGGAGGAAGTTGGATGAAGATGAGTAACTTTCCTTAACTAGTGACCTACAGAGCCCAGGAGACAGAGAACCATGCTGGGTTAAGTCCCCGGTGGCACTAGTGGCCGTCTCAGGCAAACCCACCAGGGACCTCACCCTCACTGTTCCTTGAAGCCACTGCTCACTTGTGATTGAGCCCACAATCTGTTTTCTCTTTTCCAAGGGTGAGGTCACACCTCCTTCCAGCCTGACGGAAACAAGGAGCTGAAGGGAAATCTCTGAGACCCCGCTGCTGCTATCATGAGCTCAGAAAACCTCGGAGACTGCTTATGTAGGCAGCTGCCTCTTTTCTGGCCAGTTCCTACATGTGACCCAGAATTGAGGGTGGTTCCTCCAGGCAGAGTTAACCTACAGAGGAATCAAGAACCAAGAAGAGGAGAGATAAGCATCCTGGAGCCCCCTAGAGGGGCCATGTGGAGTTCCCCCAACAGGGGTGTGTCCACAGAGCCTCTTCCCCAGCCCTCTCCTTGGGAAGCCACTTGCTAGGTACTCACTTCCTCCCCCACTGCCCTCTAGCAAGTGACTCAGAAGTGAGGCCAGGACAGCCCATGGGGGGGGGGGGGGGGGCGGTGTGGGACAGCAGAGAGAGTCCCCAGGGCCAAATGGGGCAACGAGAGGAGGTCCCCCAGGGTCCCTGGAGCTCCTCCTGCCCTCTCCCTGGCCCAGCCTCCTCCTGCTCCCAGACCCTGGGGCATCACCACAGACACCATTCCTTCAGCTCTCACCCTGCCACCCACCCAGCCGCTCTGCAAGAGTCCGCGGACAGTGAACTGAACCCCAGTCTACCTTTGCCACCTCCCACCTGGAGGGGAAGGGTGACCGGGTTGTTCACAGGATCACATCTGGCTCCACCCCTCCTCCACCTGGCTGATCCCCTCCCCTGCCCATCCTGAGTGTCTCTGATTAGGATCCTCTCACATAGCAGTCTCACTCAATGGTGGGTGGTCCTAAACCCTTTTTAGAATGAGGTCACATTGGTTTACAATGTTCTATAAGTTCACGCGAACAGCACTGGACTTCTCCTTCTGTGTGTGCTGCGGTGTGCTGCTGCAGCCTCTGCTTAGCTGCGCAGTTGTTCTCGACGCTTTGCGACCCCCAGGACTGCAGCCCACCAGGCCCCTCTGTCCATGGGATTCTCCAGGGAAGGATATTGGAGTGGGTTTCCATGGTCTCCTCCAGCTGCAGCGTACTCACCACCAAAATTTAGCTGGGAAAATCCCTATGTCGCAGAATGAAGAAATCACAGGAGTTTAAAATAAGGAGGATTCATTCATGTCCAAGAAGTGTCTGACACTTGACCTTGGGTTCCACCTCTGAGCTTTCTGCTCACTGGCCTTGGGTTGTCTCTTCTGTCTGAGTCTCACTTCTTCTTCTGTGAAAAAAGAATAATGCCTCTGTGTGTTCATGTACCAGGAAACACATCTTACATCGTGTCCCAGCCCATATATATATATATATATACACATATCTCCTAGTTGCCTACATCTTACCTTCAGTTCCATAAACTCTAGATCCCTGAAATCACACAGGGATTTTGGTAACTCATTTGAGCAGTGATCTTGCCCTGTACTGATCCAACGTTAATTATTTTCATTACATTCTTTATCCCATTTAATGTGAATATTCTTTTGTTTCACTGCCAAAACACGAAAGCATTCATTTGCAGGGTGCTGCCAGTCTCTGCTAGAAGTAACTCACAAACACACAGGCCCTGTGTTCTCTCTGTTTGTGTATGTGGATGTGCTCGTCTGTTCAGTCGTGTTCCATTCTGTGTGACCTCATGGGCTGTAGCCCGGCAGGCTCCTCTGTTCTTGGGATTTTCCAGGCAAGAATACTGGGAGTGGGTTGCCATCTCCTATTCCAGGGGATCTTCCCAACCCAGTGATCGAACCCACGACTCCTGTGTCTCCTGCATTGGCAGGCCAATTCTTTACCACTGTACCACCTAGAAAGCCCTCGTTCTCTTTCTAAAAATTACAACTGTAGATTCCTGAAGACATCTAAATCTGAGGTTTGGAAGTCCAGCATCATCAAGGTAGTGGTGGTTTCTGGTGAGTCCTCTCCACCTGGCTTGCAATTCCTAACTACCCTCTAACTGTGTCCTCACATGGCCTTTCCTCTGGAGGAGGGGGCAGGAAGAGGGAGAATCTGGTGTCTTCTTGTCTAATAAAGGCAACAATCTTATTGGATTAGGGCCTCACACCTATGACTACATTTTACCTCAATTGTCTCTTTAAAGGCCAACCTTCAAATACATTCACTGGTGGTTAAAGCTTCAACATGTGAATTGGAGGGTGAGGGCGGGAAAAGCAGGTCCATCCATGACCCAGGTGACTCTACCAACAGTGCCCAGGTGATCACTCCTCAGGAAGATGAATTTTAACAATTTATACTAAATAGCATTAAAAAAAATTTTGCTCTAGAATTTGTTGTAGTTATCATATTATGATAACAAAAGCAGATCATTCTTAAGGCATAAACTTTGTTTATTAATTTAAAGAAAAATATATGATCCCCGTCACACATAGATACAATTCAGAATGGTTACTTCCGTGAGCTGTGAGCGAATCCAGTATCCTTGGCCTCTGAGGAGAAGACTTCAATCTGGAGCCAGAGACAAGGCTGGATCATTCAGAGCTTTTTCGTAGTAGAGTTTTATTAAAGTGTAAATGGGGTAGAGAAAGCTTCTAAGATAGACTTCTGAAGGGGACAGAAAGAGTGCCCCCTTGCTAGTTTTTAGCAAGGTGTTGTATACCTGATAGCAATCTGCTAATCAGATAAAAGAAATGACTCAGACAGAGAGTGTTGCACCAGGCTCCCCTCCCACAACATGCATTTTGAGATAGAATGGCACAAGGGGACTCACCTCTGGCCATAGAACAATTGACATGAATCTTGAAGAAAGGCAGATTTCCAAGCAAATGAATAGTTTCATTAACCCAGGTTAAGAAAAACATTTCCATGAGAAATACATGTTGGTTAGCTCAAGGTTTGAGAAAAAGTTAAGTTCAGGGGGCCCCAGGTGTCATCATGGCAACACAGGATTACAAGGAACCTTTTAATCTCATGTAGATAAGGGGGAAATAACAGCTGCCACTAGCAGTTTATTTCCTCCTGCCACTTGGGGAGCCCTGTCCTTCCTCCCTGACTGTTGTCCTTTATTTCCCCACTTTTCATTTAGGAGAATATGGCTACTAGGGAAAAGGCTGGGCAATTCTGTTCAGACTGCTTCGAGCTGGCCAAGTACACAGAGCCTAAATTGTTGAGGCAGCATGTTCTGCTTACCCTCATATTGAGGATCTTTGATCCAGGAGGCCCCAAGTAATAGTTGGAGAAGGCTGTGGTACTTGGAGGAGCTTGAACCACCATTTGTGACTTAAAAGCCTTCATGTGGCCAGAAACAAGTTGAATCAATTAATACATATATATTTGGGAACTATGCGCCTGATGTGCTAAGTCACTTCATCATGTACGACTCTTTGCAACCCTATGTACTGTATGTAGCCCGCCAAGCTCCTCTGTCCATGGGATTCTCCAGGCATGAATACTGGAGTGGGTTGCCATGCCCTTCTCCAGGGGATCTTCCTGACCCAGGGATCAAACCCACATCTCCTACATCTCCTGCACTGGCAGGCAGATTCTGTACCACTAGTGCCTCCTGGGAAGCCCAACTATGCACCTAGTATCATATCATACCAGAGATAAGGCTGATGTCCTCAGACAGTACATGGATCATTGGTAGTCAGTGATTAACCTAGTGAATAGCATAAAATATTGGGGAATATTGGGAAAACTAACAGATTTCTCTGGACATGGTTTATCTTGCCCTTCTGAGAGACCGGTAGATCTAGATGAGATTAGTTTAGAAAAGGGGTCTCATTTAGTTCAGAGAATCGTCAGAGTCCAGTATAGCTCTGGGTTAATCAGAGACTAAAGAACCTTTGTAAAGAGAACTAGGCTTGGGAATCAAGCAGTCTTCTTTTGAATTAGCATGTTTTAGTCAAAGGTATGGAATTAATGATAAGCATTGGTTAGGAATTTCTGTAATGTCCTCCAATGCCAAGTGACCACTAACATCCTATTTCCCACTATTCCTTGATGAGAGGTAGAAAGTGTAAAGAATATTCCCAGCTACAAAATAAAGTGTACTCCAATGCCTATGAATCCTAAGATAAATATGTTTTAAATAGAAGAAACCCGCTGAATCAAATGATGGCTAAGCAGAGCAAATGCAGTCTACATAAAACTAAGGTAAGAAACCTTTTAATTACACAGGAAATCAATGGCAGGATTAATGATTTTAAGAGAAGAATCATTTTTCCTGTAGCCCCACTGCTGTGAATGATATCTTCATGAGCCTGGGCCGCCTTCTCCAGTGAATACCGGGGACCTATTACTGGTCTCAACTAACCAATTCATCCCAGCTTGGAGGGCTGCTGCAAACTGCTGAAATTCGTCCTTGGAGGATGAAGGGAGAGCTACTCCTTTTATGCTAGATTCCTTTGTCATGGATCCTGTGGGTTTATTTCAATAGCACCTCTGCGGCCAACAACTATTACTCATCCTCTATGTGACAAAAAATTTAAATCTTCACTAAGTTTGACATTAGCAAACATTTCAATAATCACATCAACTCTTTTTTCACCAACAGATTTCTTAGTTTTATCAATATAATTAGCTTCTTTGTGATTAAACACTTCGTGAGCTCCATTTTGCCAAACAGTCTTTTGTCCTTCCTCAGTAGTAGCTGTGCCCAGAATCTTTAAGCCATAAGCTCTAACCATTTGGCCTGCTGCTCTTCCAGCTCCTCCACTAGCCCCAGGACACTTTCTCCAGCTTTCACATGGGCACTGTGGAGCAGACTCGATAAGCAGTAAAACATGAGATGCTGATGGCAGCTCCTTGTTTGAAGTCCAGTTTTTTGGGGAAGCGTGTTAACAGTGTGATGGGCTCCCAGAGCATACTCGGCGTAGCCCCCAGAGATGGTCCTGGTAGTGAATGTCACCTTTCTTGAAAAAAGATACATTCTCTCCAGCAGCTTCTACCATCCCAGCCACATCTCAGCTAGGAGTATAAGGTGGAGTGGTTTTATACTGTGAGTGCCAGAGAGAATATATACGTCCACTGGGTTTACACCACATGCTTGGACTTTGTTAGAACCTGGTGGTCTCCCAGAATTGCTACAGCAACATCCAACTGGAGCTTCAGCACTACGGGTCCACCAAATTCCAAAAGTCAAATAGCTCTCTTCAACTTCTGTCACCATGGTGATCTAGATACCTGTTCTAGAGTGGATTGTCAAAATCTGTGAGCCCTCCCCCAGGTTACACAAGGTTAAAAAAAAAAAAAAAAAAAAAAAAAAAGCTACCCAACACCATTTATGATCCACCACAAAATCTTCTGCGCTTTCCCAGTGAAATAAAGAATCTGCCAGCAATGTGGGAGATCTGGATTTTATCCTTAGGTTGGGAAGATCCCCTGGAGGAGGGAATGGCTACTCACTCTAGTATTCTTGCCTGGAAAACCCCATGGACAGAGGAGCCTGGCGAGCTTTGGTCCACAGGGTCACAAACAGTCAAATAGGACTGAGTGACTAACACTTTCCCTTTTTCTCTTCAGAAATTCTTCTAACCTTATTCCCTTTCCTTTCATCTAGATATTGAGATCTTCTTTGAGGATGTCGCTGAGTGTCTCTGGGACATACTCAGCAGAGAGGAACTGCTTCTCCTGCTGACTGAATTCCTGAGGAAAATTGAGGCGAAGGCTGGTTTGTCCAGGTAACCTCCACAGGTGGATCGGTGTGTCAGGAGGGTCACCCACACCCCGCGGCACCAGACTAGGTTTCTCCTAGCAGGCACACCTCCTCCAAGCAGGACCCTGTGGTGGGGGTCGAGGATGTTCCTTCTCAGTATCTCATGAGGAATGTTTCCTCCTTGTCATTTGCTGGCAGTGAACAACCTCAGGTTGAGAGAAGATGAAACCTGTAAGGAAGGGGCAGGTTATGTGACCTTAGACTAGTTACTGAGCTATTCTCTGCCTTTGCTTCATCATCTGTTCAGTTTTATTGTGAGGATACTGAGCTCTTGCATGCAACCGTCTTCCCATGTTGACTGATACAGAGTAGGTATTCAATCAGTATTAACATTTAAAAAGCTTGTTGGGAAGAGTTTTCTTTCTGGTGATGAGAACCAAGCAGAATTTCCTTTGGGGCAAGTCAGAAAATCCTGACGCCATCATGTGTATTACTCGGGCTTCTCCCTAGATAAAGCCTTTCTAGTCCCCATCTTAGGAACTGTACCAACCCTGCAGGATCCTGCTGGCCCACAAAGCAGAGAGGCTGGAGAGGAACTGGGTGGAGCTGATGGGATCCTGGATCTAGCCGTGCCCACCTCCTGGGTTCTGGGCTTATGTGTTAGAGTTTCAGATTTGCACGTGTCCAGTGGGAATAGTAATTCAATCTGATGGGCTATGGTGATGGCCTCAGAGTGAACTGCAGGGTCAGAGGTGGGGAACCAAGTGCAGTCATCTCATCCAAAGGTCCAGGAAGGCCCGGACCAGGGTCAGACCCAGGGGTCAGGGTGGAGCAGAAGGTCCAGGTTGGAGGACTAGTAGGCAGCCTTGCGAAGCAGGACCAGGACTAGAGTGAGGAGAGTGGGCCCCGAGGACACAGAACTGAAGGGAATGTGACTCTAACAGAGGTTCCGGGAGTGGGAGCGGGGACATTTCTTCCCTCCCTGACAGGATCCCCTCATGCTGGGCTAGAGGGCCCTGGGTGACCGTGACTTCACACCCTGCCTGGGACCTGGGCTCTCCCTCCATCTGGGACCCTCTTCTAATCTACGTGGACTTCCCCTGTCAGTGGGCAGGTCATGTGGCTCAGTGAGCCCTCCAGGGTCACAGTGAGTGGCTGTGATTGTGTGTCATCTGAGGGATTCTGAGGAGCCTTGTGCATCCCCACCCAAGAGGAAACACTTCCTCCACCAGCTGTGCAAGTGCCAGTCTCTTCAGGCTCAGCTGTTCAGATAGATGTTTCCGCCTCTTGAATCTTTAGAAGTTCCATAAAGTTGCACATGACCTTGGGGTGCTGGCTCATGAATTGTCACAAATTAACATGTGACACCTGAGAGGTCAGGGGTGCTGAGTGCTGGGTCAGGAGTCAGTGAGGTGGGCTGGAGAGTCCAAGAGGAACCAGCAACACATCTCCTGATCTCCAGGCAGCTGGGGCAATGGATGGACTCAGGGACCTTCTGCTGGGAAGGCCAAGGACACAAGCCTTAGAAGACAGCAGATGGCAGACTTAAAGACGGTTAAGGTGCCTCCTAGTTCTGACTTTGGGCTTTTTTTTTTTCTTCTACAAATTCTAAGTCATAGAGACAGCCAATCTGCAAAGGGTGAGGGCACAGTGCCCAGGACTATGCTTTCATTTGAACCAATGGCGTATTTAGGGGATCCTCAAAACCCCCCTCAGGTTTGAGAATTCCCTATAGAACAGACAGGACTCACTGAGAGCCATCATGATCCCAGTGTATTACAGGAAGCCTGTGGGTTTCCATCAGCCACAGGGCAGAGTCTGGGCGGATTTCACACCCAGAGCTTCTATTGTCCTCAGGATGCGTTACTATTCTGGAGCTTGGTGAGTGGCAGGGCACAGGGAACACTGCCTGCCAGGGACACTCGCCCGTTTAAAGACAAATTACCCTGACTTGTGGTCTCCAGCCCCTCCCAGAGTTCAGACGAATGTCCTAGAGTCCACCTCCTCCAGAGGCCCCATCACATGTCTCCTTGTCAGAATGAACAGTGGCCAAAAGGCCCAGGCAGACAAGGACACTGGTACCAGCCAGAATATTCTAGGGGCTTAGGGACCACTTTCCTGTAGCCAAGAGCAAAGATCAGGTTGACTCCTCACCACACACTGAGGCCCTTGAATGCAAGTTTCCTGCTCTAACACCACTTCTCTTCATTTCTCTGTGGAGTTCCCTCTCACCAACTCTTTCGAAGTGCTGGTGTTGCCCTGTCTCTGAGACATCTCTACAAAATGCGTTCTGTTTTTTTTCCTTTGGCTGAGCCACATGGCTTGTGGGGTCCTTGTTCCCTGACCAGGGACTGAGTCATGCCCGAGGCAGTGAGAGTGCAGAGTCATAACCTCTGGACCACCGGGGAATTCCATCCAATATCTCTCTTAAGTTACAAGTATCCTAAGGTGACTTTTGTTTATCTGTTAGAGGATTGAAGAAGTTTATGGAGCATCTACAAGGTATAAAACCTGTGTTTAATGTTGAAAGAGGAAATTTTACTTTTGTAAATTTCTCTTCTAATCGATTTATAGTACTATCTCTGTATGTATGCAGAATAGACATTTTTGAACCTATTTTACAGACAAGCAAACTGCCTTTCTAACCCTTTGACCTTCACGGTTACAGGAAAGACATGAATGCACTACATGGATATCTGAATGAATTGAAAAGAGACTTGGCTGGGAAGGACCAAGAAACGCTCCCAAAAGAGCAGCTGGATAGGAAGAGGTTTCTGAAGAAGTTTCCTCGGGTGACGCAGCAGCTGGTGGAGCTCATAAGCAAGCTCCAGGAGCTTGCAGACAATGTAGACAAAGTCCACAGGGACTGTACCATCTCCAACGTGGTGACCCACAGCACCGGCGCTTTATCTGGCGCCCTGACCATCCTTGGCCTGGCTCTGGCACCCGTGACAGCCGGGGCCAGTGTGGCGCTCTTAGCCACTGGGATAGGGCTGGGAGCAGCAAGTGCTGTGACGGCTGTGTCCACCAGCATCGTGGAACATGTAAGTAGGTCATCAGCAGAAAACAAAGCCAGTCAATTGATGTCAATTGCTGTCAAGAAATGGAAGGTGCTCCTAGAGGTACTCAAGAGCAACCCCCACATTGTTGTCACAACAGAGAAATTGGCAAAAGCCGAGAAACACCTTGAAAGAAATATCCATGCCATGGAGACAGGTGAAGCCAACCCTGACTCTGCAGCCAATGCAAACATCCTCGTGAGCCCTGGGAGAATCTCAGCCCCAGCCATCCAGCAGGTAGAGGCAGCTTTGAAAGGCACGGCTTCGGCAGTTACCAAAGGAGCCCGAATCGTGGGTGGGGCCACTGCAGGTGTCTTCCTCCTGATGGATGTGAGCTTCCTGGTGAAGGAGTCAATGCACCTGCATGATGGTGCAAAGACAGCATCAGCTGAAAACCTGCGGCAGCGGGTCAGGGAGCTGGAGAGGAAGTTGGAGGAGCTCACCCAGATCTATAAGCATCTGCAAGAGGACCCAACTCCACCACCCCCAGAGCACTGAGGGTCCAGGGACACATTCAGGGTCAAGGTGCGGAGGCACCTTGTTAGGGAAAAAAGGAGAGTGAGACAAAATTGTTGGAGCTGAGGGTTAGGAAACTGGCATTTCTGCAGCTGAGCACTGGAGGGAAGTGGTGAATGTAGGTGATAGATGGGGAGAGAGAAGGAGCCTGGATTAAGGGAGGAAGGGGGACTAGAGAATTGGTGGGGGCCAAGGGAGAAACCTCTTATTTTTTTCATACTATGAACTTTTTGTTTTGTTTTGAGGAACAGTCGAATAACAGTGGTGTGATAGTTTAAGGTGAACAGTGAAGAGACATAGCCATACACATACATGTATCCATTCTCCCCCAACTCCCTTCCCATCATAAACCACTTACTTTGAACTAAAGAAGTCACTGGGGGCAGAATAAAAGGAGAAGCAGGGGAACTAGCAACAAGAGACCAGAAATACAAAAGGGTTGAAAATGGGAGATAGAGAGGTAGGATTGTTCGGATCCAGAAGAAGCAACAGGGGCTGCTCTATTGCCCTTCCCAGGGTTTGATGCCCCATCAAGAAGAGTCTCCTCCTGGCGGTGGTCTCTAACCCTACTTCTCCAACAACTCACCTTTGATTCCAGCATTTTATCTCAATTAGGCTGTGACTTCTTTTGTCTGCTTGTTTCTTTAATTGAAGTAGAGTTGATTTACAATATTTTGTTAGTTCAGGTGTACATCGAAGTGATTCAGTTATACATAATCCATGTATATATCTCTATTCTTTTAAATTTTTTCATTACAGATTATTATAAGATACTGAATATTATTCCCTGTGCTATACGTAAAGTCCTTGTTTTTTTAATCTGTTTTATGTATGGTAGTGTGCATCTGTTAATCCCATACTCCTAGTTTACCCCTCTCTCTCTTTTGTAACAACAAGTTATGTTTTCTATGACTATGAGTCTGTTTTGGTTTGTTCATAAGTTCATTTGTACTCTCTTTTTTTGGCCATGCCAGGCAGTTTGTGGGATCTCAGATCCCTGATGTGGGATAACCGTGGCCATAGCAGCAAAACCACCAAATTCTAACCACCAGGGAACCACCAAGACTATTTCTTAGATTCTCCGTATAAGTGATATTATATGTCTGTCTTTTCTCCCTGACTTACTTCACTTAGTATGATCACCTCTAGATCCATACATGTTACTACAAAAGGCATTATTTCATGCTTTTTATGGCTGAGTAATATTCCATTGTTTGTATGTACCACATTGTCTTTATCCCTTCATCTGTTGACAGACATTTAAGTTACTTCCATGTTTTGGCTATTGTAAATAGTACTGCTATGAACATGGGGTGCATGTATCTTTTCAAATTGGAACTTTTTCTTTTCCAAATATATGCCCTGAAGTGCCCTGGATCACATGATAGCTCTATTTTTATTTTTTAAGGAACTTCTTTACTGTTTTCCATAATGGCCACACCAATTTACATTCCCAGCAACAGTGTAGGAGGCTTGCCTTTTCTCCACATCATCTCCGATATTGATTGTCTGTAGACTTTTACTTGATGGCCCATCTGATTGGTAAGGGGGTGATCCCTTATGGTAGTTTTGATTAGCATACACACAGGATGAGATGGTTGGATGGCATCACTGACTCAATGGAGATGACTTTGAGTAGACTCCGGGAGTTGGTGATGGACAGGGAGGCCTGGTGTGCTGTGGTCCATGGGGTCGCGAATGTCGGACAACACTGAGTGACTGAACTGAACTGAACTGAACTGAATAATTAGCAGTGTTCAGCCTCTTTACATATGCTGGCTAGCCATCTGTATATCTTCTTTGAAGAATGGTCTACATCGCACTTCAGGCAGTGACTTCTTGATGACAATGGTGGTGATGATGGTGGTGGCAGCGTCAGTGATGAGAACACAGTGGATGGAACATCTGACAAGTATCCAGGTGCCCTTTGAGTTCAGGGTGCACTGAGACCAGTGAAGTTCCCATGGAATTCCCAGTGTTGTGTAGGAACAGAGATTGATTTGGGAATAATAGAAAGATGAAAGCAGAAGGCACCAACAGGTCAAGGAACTATGCGGTGTGTCAAGGAGATCAACCAGCCTGGGGCCAGCAGATAAGGCCTCACTGACCCTCAATTTCCTCCTCAGTTGGGGATGTAGCTGAACAAGTTATTCTAGGACCATCTGCCTCTCTCCACATTGTGTTCTACAGACTTTAGTTCAGTAACTATGAGCTGATTCACTGAGGCTTCCTTGCATTGATTGATGAGTTCAGCTGGGCTCCGGATGCCTGACCTCCTTCCCCATGAGTCTGTCTCCCAGGGTCTCAGGGAGCATGTCCTCCATGGCTCCTCCTGCCTGCCTGCTGGGCTCCCATTCATTTCCCTCAGACCCTGAGCCCCACAGGCCCCGTGGAATGCCCGGGGGAAGCCCCTGTCGTCTGACTTGGGCTGAGCACGGGGATGCTCCTCCTCCAGCCCCGGGGACCAGGATGGACACAGGGCCCCCAAGGGTGACTGAGAGCAGACAGCCTGTGTGCAGGTGTGAGGGGGGGTCAGCCGTAAACAGAGGGGCAGAGTGACAGCACACGCCCAACCCAGGCTGCCTTCACGTTTCCGCCGGACTCCTGCAGGACTTTCCAGAACTGTTTTCCTATGTTTACCTCGGGGCACTGTCCTGCCTCACCTGTCTATTCCCCACATGGGTCGAGAATGAGTCTTAAGAATATTGATCTTAGCCCTAAGTGCTTCCCCTCCTCCATGGCGGCCCATGACTCTGAGCACAGATGCTGAAAGCCTCCCTGCAGCCTAGCCTGCTGGACCCTGTGGTCCCCCAAGGTCAGAGCTGGCCGCAAGGCTCACTCCATCTCCAGGAGCGGGACTGAGGGGCTGGGAGAAACGAACAGGAAGGAGGGAAAGTCCATCCAAGGCCATGTTCTGACCTGGTCACCCATTGGGGGTTGCACCTGCCAGGACCTTCTGAGGAGACTTCATGGGATGCCTCAGGCTCCTCCTCTCCAGGGAGAAGAGGGCAGCATCTGGGTGTTGCTCTCACCCCACGGGTCTGCTCCATGAGGCACTGACTCTCTGTGTTTCCATGTGTCGAGCATGTGAGCACTTAACAGGTTCCCATACCTGGAGCCCAGGACAGGAAGCCAGAGACCCGGGACCTGGAAATGATCCCAGGATGTCTCCTAAGTCCCTCCCCACGTGCTGCACAGCCTTCTCCACACTTCTGTCCAAACCTCCCTCGGAAGACTTTCCTCAGTGCCTCTGACTCCCTCTCAGCCCAGGTTTTCCTGAGGCTCCAACCGGTCCTCTCATTCCTTCTTTAAGATGTCAGCAGTCATCGCCATCGCCCGCCTGACCCTCAGACATGTGAGTTCATTCCTTCATCAGTTCTTCCTCAGTTCCTGGAGAATTCCCATCCTGCACAGACTTCTCTGGGCAGGTTTCAGGCACCAGGTACAGAACCATCAGTGTCCACGTCCATTGCCCTGGAGCCCCTAGAGCTGGACCCCATTGAGCTCACTGTGTGGCTGATGCAACTCCACGGTGATGCGTGTCAGGTGAGATCCCTGTCGTTCTGAGCAACAGAGACTGAGTCTGGCTAAGTGAGCACAGAAGAGCATGCACTGGGAGGGAAGAAGCCCAGGTCAGAGAACATAAAGATGTCCCCAACGTGCACAGTTCAGGGAGGACAGGAAGCAGGACAGGTCCCCCTCCAGGATCCCACAGTCTGGCCCCTGAGGTCCCGTGAGCAGGGGCTTAGGGCCAAACACCTGGAATCTCAGTGTTTCTAGTGTAATCAAGTTCCCAGGAGACAGAATAACTTGGGCCTGGGGACTGTATCCTTGGACTAATAATTCAGGGTGAAAGATGAGAAAGATGAATGAGTAACAGGGACCTGAACCCTGGGGGAAATTCTCAGGTACAGAGGCTCCAGATTTAGTGCTTCCTGGATGCACACATGCCCTCTTCTCAGACCAATGGATATGACTCTCCTCACACTGTTCTGGGTCCAATCACCCCACACACGACAGTAAGTGCCCCGCCCACTTCCCCAGCTGGAGACAAACATGAATCATAGGCACCTGCTGCATCTTGCAGTGATGTCAGGGGGGAAGGGCCCCGGCGTGATGCTAGTGCTTCTCCTGCTACATTGGGCCCCTTTCTCAGTATTCTGCATGTATGTTATATATGTGCAGGCAACAAGGAGGTGCAATAGAAACCCCGGCCTCCAGGAACATTGCCCCCCTGACACCAGTCTTCACTGGAATCCCACTCCCTGTTCCTCTTTGCTGCAGGGAAATTCACACCTGCGGATCCTGGGCTTGGGCCATTGCTGTGTCAGCACCATCACCTGGGTCCCCATCAGGACCTCACTGCCCCTCTGAGAGCAGGTGGTATCACCCCCATGGAGAACAGGAGGAAGCCGGGCCCAGAGACCAGAAGAGTGGCTGAGGCCCCTGCCTTGGAAGGGCCATTCTGGGTGGGCCCTCTGGGTGCCTTGAGCCTCCTCCCTGATCCATGTTGGATTGATTGGTCAGGAGAATGCAGGGTGTTCTGTTCCAGGAGGAAGTGAATCAAGCATGTGGTGTTTCTGTAGCACAGATCATCCTGGGCCCAGGGCAGTGTACCCACCCCCCTGGGAGCCCAGCCCATGCAGCTGTCTGTCCGCACGTGCTGTCCTGTCCCACGTGGGTGAGATGGGCAGGGAGGTGTGCTGCACACATGTGCCCGCCACCCAGGGCCTGCGTGCCTCCGGGCAGAACCTCTGCTGACAGTTTCATGTTTCTCTCATGCCTTGGTGCTGGGCATCTTTAAGATCCTGCGCCAATCTCTCAAAAATGCCTTGAAGTTCACATTAACTTGTTCTTTTGCAAAGGGTGCTGTTCTGGACCTCATACCGCTGATGACAGCTGACTCTGGGCAGAGCCCTCCATCCAAAGACAGTGACAGTGTTTTTGAAAGACAGCAGACGTGTTATGACCAACCATTCTTTAACCTGATCATTAAAGAAGCTGTATATTTCATTATGAAAGCACTACAACTAACAGTTCAGATTCAGGAAATGGGGTAAAACCTAGAGAAGTAAAATAATTCCCCCGTAAGATTATTGGACATCTCCCTACAGTACAGCTATGTTTTTAGAAGCAAACCTCAAACATCTTGTCATTTCTTCTGTACATACTTTAGTTTATCCCTATATTTTAAAAAGGTCTTTGCCTGGTGGCCAGACCCTAAAGAATCTGCCCACAATACAGGAGACCCAAGTTCATATCCCTCGGTCGGGAAGACTTCCTGGAGAAGGGAATGGCAACACACTCCAGTATTCTTGCCTGGAGAACTTCATGGACAGAGGAGTCTGGCCAGCTAAAGTCCATCACCCACATCCTGAGCAGAGGACCCGGGGAACACAGGAAGCCCACGCCTTTTGACTCCCCACTTGGTGTCCTGTCCATCTCCAGGCCAAGGTCTCCCCCAGGGCCTGGCACTGAGCCTGGCACTCAGAGGCAGGGTTTTTCACAAACCCTGATTCCTTGTAACTGAAAAACCTCCCCTTTACCCCTTCTCCCCAGCCTAGCACACTGTGGGCAGCTTCAAGGTGGCCAGGCCATCGGAGGGGAGGCTCTGACTCCCCTGTCCTCCTCCACCCGCTCTGCTTCCTCCAGTTTCCCAAAGTACTGAGCACCCCCAACACCCACCTTCCTCCTGGGCTCACTGCTCACGTCTCAGGAGCCCTCCCTGAGCTGAGCCCACCAGGATGGGTGCCGCCCTCCCTCTGCTCTGTTCAGGGGCCCTTGGCTGGGAGGAAGCCCTCAGACACACCTGCCTACACATCCAGGCTCTGCCCCTGCTTAACCTGCTGCCTTGGCCATGAGCTCACCTCTCTGAGCTTCCAGTTCCCTTCTGTCAACTAGTGACATCATGCTTTCTCAGACATTCATCCTGAGGACGGGGAGGTGGGCAGGGTCCTTCTCCCCTGCTTACCCAGGCGTCTTCCTCTGGCTGAGTGTCAACAAGATCCAGAATGTCTCAGTTGTGCAGATGTAGCCACCAGCTGTGCATCTCTGCAATGACCACACACACCCTCTGTGCCCAGATATACTCTGGGAAGCAGAACTGAAAGCAAAGCCCTCACTTCTGAGTGGTTCAAGTCAAACAAACACCCGGCCCAGCAGGCCACACCCTGAGACTATTTCCACCTCCAGCTGACCCCCTTAGAGAAAGAAGCCCAGTCCTGACATTCCTCAACCTTCTTGACACAGTCCACTCCGTCTCAGGCTCCATGAAGGAAGACCTGTCACCCCACACACTGTGAGTCCTTTGGCAAATCACTGCCCCCCCCCATTTCCATCTTCTCACCCCTCCAACCCTACACTCGCCAGCCTGCCTGCCTCATTCACCCTCGTGCCTCCAGCATGCGGTGCAGTCCTAGAGCAGACCAGTTCCTCAGTGCATACTGGTCATACTCTGCTGCTGAGCATCATGTCCAGGTGGCTTCCAGGATTCGCTCACACTTCTAGGTTCTTCTGTCAGGGACACCTGCTGCATCCAGCCGGGTGAAATGCTTTCTGCAAAGCCCAAATCTGGAATCACCTCCTCTGAGAAGCCCTCCGTAACCTCTCCTGTAGAGTCCACTGTTTCCTGTTCTGCTCCCATGGTGTCTGGAAAGGTGGCCTAAGGCCACCGTTCAGCCATTCTTCCCATGCCCTTCCCCTTCACCTTTTGATAAGATCCCTCTAGACTTAGCCCTGCTGGCAGGGAGGGAACTAGTGCCTTTAGTCCACATGAGGAGGGCCGGCCTTGGTGGTCACTTCCATTAAGTGGACGCAGAAGTTCATGGGAAGGGCTGAGAGCACGCTGCCCTTTTCTACCTCGGCTTATCTCCACCTGAAAACAGCTTTTTTTCTCTCCAAATGAAGGACTTTAATCAGAAAACCAGTGTCCTGGCAACTCAGAGAAGTCTACAACGGAGAGCTGGCCCTGCCCCCTGTTTGGTTCCTGAGCAAAGAGCCTCTGTGGACGGGGGGCTGAGTGTGTGCCAGGCATTGTGCTCGCCCCGTCCATGCTTTTCCTGTTGAACTCTCACACCAGCTCTAGGAGTGTTGGCTCCGTTTCACGGATGAAGAAATGGAGAATCAAGTTCCCACAGTCTGAGAGTCCTGCAGCTGGACTGCTGGTGAACTTCTCGGGTTGCCTCAGGCAGAAGTGACTGCAGTGGACCTGGATGCCCCATGGAGGCCCGCCTGCCCTTCCCTCAGGGCTGCTTCACCCCAGTTAATGTCCCTGGGCCATTATGGTCCCCACCATCCAGGATTGAGGGAGGGACAGAAGGTTATTCCATGAGGAGAGCCAACCATAGTTTGGTCTTAAAGCCAACTGTTACGTATCTCTTGTGTTTTGCAGGTAAGGGCGCTGAGAGGAGGGGACAGGTGGGCGCTTTGTTCCAGTAACGCAGGGACTTGTGTTTGGTGGGAGAGTGTCAGCAGCTCACGTCCTGCAAACATTCATTTGACACCCTGTTCCCAGGGCTCAGGGCTCAGGCCAGGACAGACGCCCCAGAGCCCAAGCACAGAGGAGTCAGGGGCTCACGGGCAGCCGCCCCGCCCACTGACCTGTGCAAGCCCGCCCCTCCCCCACAGGAGCCTCCGGGACACCAGGGCGCCTCCGCCCCAGGCTCGGGGTCCTTGGGGACAGCCGGCTCTGGGTGTCACCCCTACAGAAGAGACACAGGGAGGGACAGCGGGAGGCAGGAGTTTTTCCTGCAGGGAAAATCTGAGCACAGTCACCCCTACCGCCTGCTCACTTTAAGCCTCAGGCAGAAACACAGGAAGCAGGGGGGCGGGAAAGTCACGTGGCCTCCCCGGGGGACACCTGCCTACATGAGGGCGCCCAGGCCCCGCTTCCTCAGTGCCTCCACCACAGGCCAGCTGAGGGTTCTGAGCCGGTGGTGGGCGTCCCGGGACTCACTTCCCAGCCAGGTAGCCCCCGCATCAGGCCTGGAAGCCGATGATGGCGTCTGTGATCTTCAGGTCCTGCTCCTCACCCAGGTGGCCCAGCATGACTGCCCAAAGAAGACCTGCTCTGGCCCATGCGGTACAGATTGCTCTCAAGCTCCAGGGCCTTGATCTAGAAGAGGAGAGCTGGCCGCTGACCACATGCCACCCCAGCCAGCACAGAGTCCTAGAGAAAGGCCAAGGCCCTGGATCGGGCTTATGCTATGTGGACGGACTTCTGGTGCAGGGAAAGTGGGGTGGAGGGACACCAGGAAGGGGGCAGGAAGGGGCCAGCACGGGCCAGATAAGGAGTCAGACTTGCAAAGAAACACAGAACCTGGGCCCTGAAGGGATCTTACCTGCATGCATCTCTGTCCCCGTGCATTTCTAACAAAAGTGGCGGTGGACCTGGGGACTCCGGTACATTACTGTAGGTAATTAGAGAAAGTGTGTTTCTTTAAACAGGTAGTTTAAAATCAAGAGAGGCTTCGACATAGTTTAAAATCAAGAGGGGCTTCAACATACTTGGGAACGTAAGGAGCGAAGCAGGGGAAGTCAAGAAAGTGGGGCCAGGTGCAGGATGGCACACAAGGGCCACTAGTGGCTTGGGAGCAGTGCTGTGACAGGATGAATCTCTCATCAACAACTGTCATTGATGAGGAGGCTGGGCCCAGACTGGGTGTAACCCAGCATCCGAGTGTAACCAGTTGTTAGACACTCTGTGCAAGCAACACAGTTTGCCGAGAAGAATCAGCTTTATAGTCTAAGCCAGGACCTTCACAGGCTCAGGACACTCCTGTTCAATTAGGTCCAAGCCCTGGGATCCAGTCACTGGAGGCTGTGTGCCAGGTGGTGCGAAGTCAGCTCTGCCACTTGCTGCCCATGACTTTGGCAGTAACAAAGCCAACAATGCCTACAGGTGTGGCCCTCACCCAGCGGGCTGTGCCACACTCCCTACAATTCCCCAACCCTCACCCGCAGATATCCAGAGATGTCTGGAAAAGGCAGCCCCAGAGGCTTGGGAGGAGGGAAGGTGCTTGAGAGAGAGAAGCTCATATCAAAGATCTTGAAGCCAGTGATGTCCAGGATCCCGATGAACAAGACGTCCTGCCTCTTGGTCTTGACCAGAGCCTTGTTGATGCGCAGGACCAGCCAGTGGAACATGCGCTGATAGGTGGCCTTGGCCAAGGCCTTGGTGGCAAAATCAGCCTGCAGGGACACCCAGGGTGGGTGGCGGTGGGAGGCGGATGTGTCAAACACAGGGAGCCTTGAAATGCTCATTCCCTTTACCCCAACAATGTCATCTGCAGGGCCCAGCCCCAGAAAAACAGCCTCAAAGATGAGGAGAAAACTTCATACACAAATATGTTCACTGCAGTGTTATTTAAAATGAAGGAAGTTCACAAGAGCCTAAATTCCAATAATATAGGCAGAGCGAACTTACACATTTTCAAAGTGTTAGTCATTCAGTTGTGTTCAAGTCTTTGTGAAGCCATGGACTATAGCTGGCCAGACTCCTCTGTCCATGAAGTTCTCCAGGCAAGAATACTGGAGTGTGTTGCCATTCCCTTCTCCAGGAAGTCTTCCCGACCGAGGGATATGAACTTGGGTCTCCTGTATTGTGGGCAGATTCTTTAGGGTCTGGCCACCAGGCAAAGACCTTTTTAAAATATAGGGATAAACTAAAGTATGTACAGAAGAAATGACAAGATGTTTGAGGTTTGCTTCTAAAAACATAGCTGTACTGTAGGGAGATGTCCAATAATCTTACGGGGGAATTATTTTACTTCTCTAGGTTTTACCCCATTTCCTGAATCTGAACTGTTAGTTGTAGTGCTTTCATAATGAAATATACAGCTTCTTTAATGATCAGGTTAAAGAATGGTTGGTCATAACACGTCTGCTGTCTTTCAAAAACACTGTCACTGTCTTTGGATGGAGGGCTCTGCCCAGAGTCAGCTGTCATCAGCGGTATGAGGTCCAGAACAGCACCCTTTGCAAAAGAACAAGTTAATGTGAACTTCAAGGCATTTTTGAGAGATTGGCGCAGGATCTTAAAGATGCCCAGCACCAAGGCATGAGAGAAACATGAAACTGTCAGCAGAGGTTCTGCCCGGAGGCACGCAGGCCCTGGGTGGCGGGCACATGTGTGCAGCACACCTCCCTGCCCATCTCACCCACGTGGGACAGGACAGCACGTGCGGACAGACAGCTGCATGGGCTGGGCTCCCAGGGGGGTGGGTACACTGCCCTGGGCCCAGGATGATCTGTGCTACAGAAACACCACATGCTTGATTCACTTCCTCCTGGAACAGAACACCCTGCATTCTCCTGACCAATCAATCCAACATGGATCAGGGAGGAGGCTCAAGGCACCCAGAGGGCCCACCCAGAATGGCCCTTCCAAGGCAGGGGCCTCAGCCACTCTTCTGGTCTCTGGGCCCGGCTTCCTCCTGTTCTCCATGGGGGTGATACCACCTGCTCTCAGAGGGGCAGTGAGGTCCTGATGGGGACCCAGGTGATGGTGCTGACACAGCAATGGCCCAAGCCCAGGATCCGCAGGTGTGAATTTCCCTGCAGCAAAGAGGAACAGGGAGTGGGATTCCAGTGAAGACTGGTGTCAGGGGGGCAATGTTCCTGGAGGCCGGGGTTTCTATTGCACCTCCTTGTTGCCTGCACATATATAACATACATGCAGAATACTGAGAAAGGGGCCCAATGTAGCAGGAGAAGCACTAGCATCACGCCGGGGCCCTTCCCCCCTGACATCACTGCAAGATGCAGCAGGTGCCTATGATTCATGTTTGTCTCCAGCTGGGGAAGTGGGCGGGGCACTTACTGTCGTGTGTGGGGTGATTGGACCCAGAACAGTGTGAGGAGAGTCATATCCATTGGTCTGAGAAGAGGGCATGTGTGCATCCAGGAAGCACTAAATCTGGAGCCTCTGTACCTGAGAATTTCCCCCAGGGTTCAGGTCCCTGTTACTCATTCATCTTTCTCATCTTTCACCCTGAATTATTAGTCCAAGGATACAGTCCCCAGGCCCAAGTTATTCTGTCTCCTGGGAACTTGATTACACTAGAAACACTGAGATTCCAGGTGTTTGGCCCTAAGCCCCTGCTCACGGGACCTCAGGGGCCAGACTGTGGGATCCTGGAGGGGGACCTGTCCTGCTTCCTGTCCTCCCTGAACTGTGCACGTTGGGGACATCTTTATGTTCTCTGACCTGGGCTTCTTCCCTCCCAGTGCATGCTCTTCTGTGCTCACTTAGCCAGACTCAGTCTCTGTTGCTCAGAACGACAGGGATCTCACCTGACACGCATCACCGTGGAGTTGCATCAGCCACACAGTGAGCTCAATGGGGTCCAGCTCTAGGGGCTCCAGGGCAATGGACGTGGACACTGATGGTTCTGTACCTGGTGCCTGAAACCTGCCCAGAGAAGTCTGTGCAGGATGGGAATTCTCCAGGAACTGAGGAAGAACTGATGAAGGAATGAACTCACATGTCTGAGGGTCAGGCGGGCGATGGCGATGACTGCTGACATCTTAAAGAAGGAATGAGAGGACCGGTTGGAGCCTCAGGAAAACCTGGGCTGAGAGGGAGTCAGAGGCACTGAGGAAAGTCTTCCGAGGGAGGTTTGGACAGAAGTGTGGAGAAGGCTGTGCAGCACGTGGGGAGGGACTTAGGAGACATCCTGGGATCATTTCCAGGTCCCGGGTCTCTGGCTTCCTGTCCTGGGCTCCAGGTATGGGAACCTGTTAAGTGCTCACATGCTCGACACATGGAAACACAGAGAGTCAGTGCCTCATGGAGCAGACCCGTGGGGTGAGAGCAACACCCAGATGCTGCCCTCTTCTCCCTGGAGAGGAGGAGCCTGAGGCATCCCATGAAGTCTCCTCAGAAGGTCCTGGCAGGTGCAACCCCCAATGGGTGACCAGGTCAGAACATGGCCTTGGATGGACTTTCCCTCCTTCCTGTTCGTTTCTCCCAGCCCCTCAGTCCCGCTCCTGGAGATGGAGTGAGCCTTGCGGCCAGCTCTGACCTTGGGGGACCACAGGGTCCAGCAGGCTAGGCTGCAGGGAGGCTTTCAGCATCTGTGCTCAGAGTCATGGGCCGCCATGGAGGAGGGGAAGCACTTAGGGCTAAGATCAATATTCTTAAGACTCATTCTCGACCCATGTGGGGAATAGACAGGTGAGGCAGGACAGTGCCCCGAGGTAAACATAGGAAAACAGTTCTGGAAAGTCCTGCAGGAGTCCGGCGGAAACGTGAAGGCAGCCTGGGTTGGGCGTGTGCTGTCACTCTGCCCCTCTGTTTACGGCTGACCCCCCCTCACACCTGCACACAGGCTGTCTGCTCTCAGTCACCCTTGGGGGCCCTGTGTCCATCCTGGTCCCCGGGGCTGGAGGAGGAGCATCCCCGTGCTCAGCCCAAGTCAGACGACAGGGGCTTCCCCCGGGCATTCCACGGGGCCTGTGGGGCTCAGGGTCTGAGGGAAATGAATGGGAGCCCAGCAGGCAGGCAGGAGGAGCCATGGAGGACATGCTCCCTGAGACCCTGGGAGACAGACTCATGGGGAAGGAGGTCAGGCATCCGGAGCCCAGCTGAACTCATCAATCAATGCAAGGAAGCCTCAGTGAATCAGCTCATAGTTACTGAACTAAAGTCTGTAGAACACAATGTGGAGAGAGGCAGATGGTCCTAGAATAACTTGTTCAGCTACATCCCCAACTGAGGAGGAAATTGAGGGTCAGTGAGGCCTTATCTGCTGGCCCCAGGCTGGTTGATCTCCTTGACACACCGCATAGTTCCTTGACCTGTTGGTGCCTTCTGCTTTCATCTTTCTATTATTCCCAAATCAATCTCTGTTCCTACACAACACTGGGAATTCCATGGGAACTTCACTGGTCTCAGTGCACCCTGAACTCAAAGGGCACCTGGATACTTGTCAGATGTTCCATCCACTGTGTTCTCATCACTGACGCTGCCACCACCATCATCACCACCATTGTCATCAAGAAGTCACTGCCTGAAGTGCGATGTAGACCATTCTTCAAAGAAGATATACAGATGGCTAGCCAGCATATGTAAAGAGGCTGAACACTGCTAATTATTCAGTTCAGTTCAGTTCAGTTCAGTCACTCAGTGTTGTCCGACATTCGCGACCCCATGGACCACAGCACACCAGGCCTCCCTGTCCATCACCAACTCCCGGAGTCTACTCAAAGTCATCTCCATTGAGTCAGTGATGCCATCCAACCATCTCATCCTGTGTGTATGCTAATCAAAACTACCATAAGGGATCACCCCCTTACCAATCAGATGGGCCATCAAGTAAAAGTCTACAGACAATCAATATCGGAGATGATGTGGAGAAAAGGCAAGCCTCCTACACTGTTGCTGGGAATGTAAATTGGTGTGGCCATTATGGAAAACAGTAAAGAAGTTCCTTAAAAAATAAAAATAGAGCTATCATGTGATCCAGGGCACTTCAGGGCATATATTTGGAAAAGAAAAAGTTCCAATTTGAAAAGATACATGCACCCCATGTTCATAGCAGTACTATTTACAATAGCCAAAACATGGAAGTAACTTAAATGTCTGTCAACAGATGAAGGGATAAAGACAATGTGGTACATACAAACAATGGAATATTACTCAGCCATAAAAAGCATGAAATAATGCCTTTTGTAGTAACATGTATGGATCTAGAGGTGATCATACTAAGTGAAGTAAGTCAGGGAGAAAAGACAGACATATAATATCACTTATACGGAGAATCTAAGAAATAGTCTTGGTGGTTCCCTGGTGGTTAGAATTTGGTGGTTTTGCTGCTATGGCCACGGTTATCCCACATCAGGGATCTGAGATCCCACAAACTGCCTGGCATGGCCAAAAAAAGAGAGTACAAATGAACTTATGAACAAACCAAAACAGACTCATAGTCATAGAAAACATAACTTGTTGTTACAAAAGAGAGAGAGGGGTAAACTAGGAGTATGGGATTAACAGATGCACACTACCATACATAAAACAGATTAAAAAAACAAGGACTTTACGTATAGCACAGGGAATAATATTCAGTATCTTATAATAATCTGTAATGAAAAAATTTAAAAGAATAGAGATATATACATGGATTATGTATAACTGAATCACTTCGATGTACACCTGAACTAACAAAATATTGTAAATCAACTCTACTTCAATTAAAGAAACAAGCAGACAAAAGAAGTCACAGCCTAATTGAGATAAAATGCTGGAATCAAAGGTGAGTTGTTGGAGAAGTAGGGTTAGAGACCACCGCCAGGAGGAGACTCTTCTTGATGGGGCATCAAACCCTGGGAAGGGCAATAGAGCAGCCCCTGTTGCTTCTTCTGGATCCGAACAATCCTACCTCTCTATCTCCCATTTTCAACCCTTTTGTATTTCTGGTCTCTTGTTGCTAGTTCCCCTGCTTCTCCTTTTATTCTGCCCCCAGTGACTTCTTTAGTTCAAAGTAAGTGGTTTATGATGGGAAGGGAGTTGGGGGAGAATGGATACATGTATGTGTATGGCTATGTCTCTTCACTGTTCACCTTAAACTATCACACCACTGTTATTCGACTGTTCCTCAAAACAAAACAAAAAGTTCATAGTATGAAAAAAATAAGAGGTTTCTCCCTTGGCCCCCACCAATTCTCTAGTCCCCCTTCCTCCCTTAATCCAGGCTCCTTCTCTCTCCCCATCTATCACCTACATTCACCACTTCCCTCCAGTGCTCAGCTGCAGAAATGCCAGTTTCCTAACCCTCAGCTCCAACAATTTTGTCTCACTCTCCTTTTTTCCCTAACAAGGTGCCTCCGCACCTTGACCCTGAATGTGTCCCTGGACCCTCAGTGCTCTGGGGGTGGTGGAGTTGGGTCCTCTTGCAGATGCTTATAGATCTGGGTGAGCTCCTCCAACTTCCTCTCCAGCTCCCTGACCCGCTGCCGCAGGTTTTCAGCTGATGCTGTCTTTGCACCATCATGCAGGTGCATTGACTCCTTCACCAGGAAGCTCACATCCATCAGGAGGAAGACACCTGCAGTGGCCCCACCCACGATTCGGGCTCCTTTGGTAACTGCCGAAGCCGTGCCTTTCAAAGCTGCCTCTACCTGCTGGATGGCTGGGGCTGAGATTCTCCCAGGGCTCACGAGGATGTTTGCATTGGCTGCAGAGTCAGGGTTGGCTTCACCTGTCTCCATGGCATGGATATTTCTTTCAAGGTGTTTCTCGGCTTTTGCCAATTTCTCTGTTGTGACAACAATGTGGGGGTTGCTCTTGAGTACCTCTAGGAGCACCTTCCATTTCTTGACAGCAATTGACATCAATTGACTGGCTTTGTTTTCTGCTGATGACCTACTTACATGTTCCACGATGCTGGTGGACACAGCCGTCACAGCACTTGCTGCTCCCAGCCCTATCCCAGTGGCTAAGAGCGCCACACTGGCCCCGGCTGTCACGGGTGCCAGAGCCAGGCCAAGGATGGTCAGGGCGCCAGATAAAGCGCCGGTGCTGTGGGTCACCACGTTGGAGATGGTACAGTCCCTGTGGACTTTGTCTACATTGTCTGCAAGCTCCTGGAGCTTGCTTATGAGCTCCACCAGCTGCTGCGTCACCCGAGGAAACTTCTTCAGAAACCTCTTCCTATCCAGCTGCTCTTTTGGGAGCGTTTCTTGGTCCTTCCCAGCCAAGTCTCTTTTCAATTCATTCAGATATCCATGTAGTGCATTCATGTCTTTCCTGTAACCGTGAAGGTCAAAGGGTTAGAAAGGCAGTTTGCTTGTCTGTAAAATAGGTTCAAAAATGTCTATTCTGCATACATACAGAGATAGTACTATAAATCGATTAGAAGAGAAATTTACAAAAGTAAAATTTCCTCTTTCAACATTAAACACAGGTTTTATACCTTGTAGATGCTCCATAAACTTCTTCAATCCTCTAACAGATAAACAAAAGTCACCTTAGGATACTTGTAACTTAAGAGAGATATTGGATGGAATTCCCCGGTGGTCCAGAGGTTATGACTCTGCACTCTCACTGCCTCGGGCATGACTCAGTCCCTGGTCAGGGAACAAGGACCCCACAAGCCATGTGGCTCAGCCAAAGGAAAAAAAACAGAACGCATTTTGTAGAGATGTCTCAGAGACAGGGCAACACCAGCACTTCGAAAGAGTTGGTGAGAGGGAACTCCACAGAGAAATGAAGAGAAGTGGTGTTAGAGCAGGAAACTTGCATTCAAGGGCCTCAGTGTGTGGTGAGGAGTCAACCTGATCTTTGCTCTTGGCTACAGGAAAGTGGTCCCTAAGCCCCTAGAATATTCTGGCTGGTACCAGTGTCCTTGTCTGCCTGGGCCTTTTGGCCACTGTTCATTCTGACAAGGAGACATGTGATGGGGCCTCTGGAGGAGGTGGACTCTAGGACATTCGTCTGAACTCTGGGAGGGGCTGGAGACCACAAGTCAGGGTAATTTGTCTTTAAACGGGCGAGTGTCCCTGGCAGGCAGTGTTCCCTGTGCCCTGCCACTCACCAAGCTCCAGAATAGTAACGCATCCTGAGGACAATAGAAGCTCTGGGTGTGAAATCCGCCCAGACTCTGCCCTGTGGCTGATGGAAACCCACAGGCTTCCTGTAATACACTGGGATCATGATGGCTCTCAGTGAGTCCTGTCTGTTCTATAGGGAATTCTCAAACCTGAGGGGGGTTTTGAGGATCCCCTAAATACGCCATTGGTTCAAATGAAAGCATAGTCCTGGGCACTGTGCCCTCACCCTTTGCAGATTGGCTGTCTCTATGACTTAGAATTTGTAGAAGAAAAAAAAAAAGCCCAAAGTCAGAACTAGGAGGCACCTTAACCGTCTTTAAGTCTGCCATCTGCTGTCTTCTAAGGCTTGTGTCCTTGGCCTTCCCAGCAGAAGGTCCCTGAGTCCATCCATTGCCCCAGCTGCCTGGAGATCAGGAGATGTGTTGCTGGTTCCTCTTGGACTCTCCAGCCCACCTCACTGACTCCTGACCCAGCACTCAGCACCCCTGACCTCTCAGGTGTCACATGTTAATTTGTGACAATTCATGAGCCAGCACCCCAAGGTCATGTGCAACTTTATGGAACTTCTAAAGATTCAAGAGGCGGAAACATCTATCTGAACAGCTGAGCCTGAAGAGACTGGCACTTGCACAGCTGGTGGAGGAAGTGTTTCCTCTTGGGTGGGGATGCACAAGGCTCCTCAGAATCCCTCAGATGACACACAATCACAGCCACTCACTGTGACCCTGGAGGGCTCACTGAGCCACATGACCTGCCCACTGACAGGGGAAGTCCACGTAGATTAGAAGAGGGTCCCAGATGGAGGGAGAGCCCAGGTCCCAGGCAGGGTGTGAAGTCACGGTCACCCAGGGCCCTCTAGCCCAGCATGAGGGGATCCTGTCAGGGAGGGAAGAAATGTCCCCGCTCCCACTCCCGGAACCTCTGTTAGAGTCACATTCCCTTCAGTTCTGTGTCCTCGGGGCCCACTCTCCTCACTCTAGTCCTGGTCCTGCTTCGCAAGGCTGCCTACTAGTCCTCCAACCTGGACCTTCTGCTCCACCCTGACCCCTGGGTCTGACCCTGGTCCGGGCCTTCCTGGACCTTTGGATGAGATGACTGCACTTGGTTCCCCACCTCTGACCCTGCAGTTCACTCTGAGGCCATCACCATAGCCCATCAGATTGAATTACTATTCCCACTGGACACGTGCAAATCTGAAACTCTAACACATAAGCCCAGAACCCAGGAGGTGGGCACGGCTAGATCCAGGATCCCATCAGCTCCACCCAGTTCCTCTCCAGCCTCTCTGCTTTGTGGGCCAGCAGGATCCTGCAGGGTTGGTACAGTTCCTAAGATGGGGACTAGAAAGGCTTTATCTAGGGAGAAGCCCGAGTAATACACATGATGGCGTCAGGATTTTCTGACTTGCCCCAAAGGAAATTCTGCTTGGTTCTCATCACCAGAAAGAAAACTCTTCCCAACAAGCTTTTTAAATGTTAATACTGATTGAATACCTACTCTGTATCAGTCAACATGGGAAGACGGTTGCATGCAAGAGCTCAGTATCCTCACAATAAAACTGAACAGATGATGAAGCAAAGGCAGAGAATAGCTCAGTAACTAGTCTAAGGTCACATAACCTGCCCCTTCCTTACAGGTTTCATCTTCTCTCAACCTGAGGTTGTTCACTGCCAGCAAATGACAAGGAGGAAACATTCCTCATGAGATACTGAGAAGGAACATCCTCGACCCCCACCACAGGGTCCTGCTTGGAGGAGGTGTGCCTGCTAGGAGAAACCTAGTCTGGTGCCGCGGGGTGTGGGTGACCCTCCTGACACACCGATCCACCTGTGGAGGTTACCTGGACAAACCAGCCTTCGCCTCAATTTTCCTCAGGAATTCAGTCAGCAGGAGAAGCAGTTCCTCTCTGCTGAGTATGTCCCAGAGACACTCAGCGACATCCTCAAAGAAGATCTCAATATCTAGATGAAAGGAAAGGGAATAAGGTTAGAAGAATTTCTGAAGAGAAAAAGGGAAAGTGTTAGTCACTCAGTCCTATTTGACTGTTTGTGACCCTGTGGACCAAAGCTCGCCAGGCTCCTCTGTCCATGGGGTTTTCCAGGCAAGAATACTAGAGTGAGTAGCCATTCCCTCCTCCAGGGGATCTTCCCAACCTAAGGATAAAATCCAGATCTCCCACATTGCTGGCAGATTCTTTATTTCACTGGGAAAGCGCAGAAGATTTTGTGGTGGATCATAAATGGTGTTGGGTAGCTTTTTTTTTTTTTTTTTTTTTTTTTTTAACCTTGTGTAACCTGGGGGAGGGCTCACAGATTTTGACAATCCACTCTAGAACAGGTATCTAGATCACCATGGTGACAGAAGTTGAAGAGAGCTATTTGACTTTTGGAATTTGGTGGACCCGTAGTGCTGAAGCTCCAGTTGGATGTTGCTGTAGCAATTCTGGGAGACCACCAGGTTCTAACAAAGTCCAAGCATGTGGTGTAAACCCAGTGGACGTATATATTCTCTCTGGCACTCACAGTATAAAACCACTCCACCTTATACTCCTAGCTGAGATGTGGCTGGGATGGTAGAAGCTGCTGGAGAGAATGTATCTTTTTTCAAGAAAGGTGACATTCACTACCAGGACCATCTCTGGGGGCTACGCCGAGTATGCTCTGGGAGCCCATCACACTGTTAACACGCTTCCCCAAAAAACTGGACTTCAAACAAGGAGCTGCCATCAGCATCTCATGTTTTACTGCTTATCGAGTCTGCTCCACAGTGCCCATGTGAAAGCTGGAGAAAGTGTCCTGGGGCTAGTGGAGGAGCTGGAAGAGCAGCAGGCCAAATGGTTAGAGCTTATGGCTTAAAGATTCTGGGCACAGCTACTACTGAGGAAGGACAAAAGACTGTTTGGCAAAATGGAGCTCACGAAGTGTTTAATCACAAAGAAGCTAATTATATTGATAAAACTAAGAAATCTGTTGGTGAAAAAAGAGTTGATGTGATTATTGAAATGTTTGCTAATGTCAAACTTAGTGAAGATTTAAATTTTTTGTCACATAGAGGATGAGTAATAGTTGTTGGCCGCAGAGGTGCTATTGAAATAAACCCACAGGATCCATGACAAAGGAATCTAGCATAAAAGGAGTAGCTCTCCCTTCATCCTCCAAGGACGAATTTCAGCAGTTTGCAGCAGCCCTCCAAGCTGGGATGAATTGGTTAGTTGAGACCAGTAATAGGTCCCCGGTATTCACTGGAGAAGGCGGCCCAGGCTCATGAAGATATCATTCACAGCAGTGGGGCTACAGGAAAAATGATTCTTCTCTTAAAATCATTAATCCTGCCATTGATTTCCTGTGTAATTAAAAGGTTTCTTACCTTAGTTTTATGTAGACTGCATTTGCTCTGCTTAGCCATCATTTGATTCAGCGGGTTTCTTCTATTTAAAACATATTTATCTTAGGATTCATAGGCATTGGAGTACACTTTATTTTGTAGCTGGGAATATTCTTTACACTTTCTACCTCTCATCAAGGAATAGTGGGAAATAGGATGTTAGTGGTCACTTGGCATTGGAGGACATTACAGAAATTCCTAACCAATGCTTATCATTAATTCCATACCTTTGACTAAAACATGCTAATTCAAAAGAAGACTGCTTGATTCCCAAGCCTAGTTCTCTTTACAAAGGTTCTTTAGTCTCTGATTAACCCAGAGCTATACTGGACTCTGACGATTCTCTGAACTAAATGAGACCCCTTTTCTAAACTAATCTCATCTAGATCTACCGGTCTCTCAGAAGGGCAAGATAAACCATGTCCAGAGAAATCTGTTAGTTTTCCCAATATTCCCCAATATTTTATGCTATTCACTAGGTTAATCACTGACTACCAATGATCCATGTACTGTCTGAGGACATCAGCCTTATCTCTGGTATGATATGATACTAGGTGCATAGTTGGGCTTCCCAGGAGGCACTAGTGGTACAGAATCTGCCTGCCAGTGCAGGAGATGTAGGAGATGTGGGTTTGATCCCTGGGTCAGGAAGATCCCCTGGAGAAGGGCATGGCAACCCACTCCAGTATTCATGCCTGGAGAATCCCATGGACAGAGGAGCTTGGCGGGCTACATACAGTACATAGGGTTGCAAAGAGTCGTACATGATGAAGTGACTTAGCACATCAGGCGCATAGTTCCCAAATATATATGTATTAATTGATTCAACTTGTTTCTGGCCACATGAAGGCTTTTAAGTCACAAATGGTGGTTCAAGCTCCTCCAAGTACCACAGCCTTCTCCAACTATTACTTGGGGCCTCCTGGATCAAAGATCCTCAATATGAGGGTAAGCAGAACATGCTGCCTCAACAATTTAGGCTCTGTGTACTTGGCCAGCTCGAAGCAGTCTGAACAGAATTGCCCAGCCTTTTCCCTAGTAGCCATATTCTCCTAAATGAAAAGTGGGGAAATAAAGGACAACAGTCAGGGAGGAAGGACAGGGCTCCCCAAGTGGCAGGAGGAAATAAACTGCTAGTGGCAGCTGTTATTTCCCCCTTATCTACATGAGATTAAAAGGTTCCTTGTAATCCTGTGTTGCCATGATGACACCTGGGGCCCCCTGAACTTAACTTTTTCTCAAACCTTGAGCTAACCAACATGTATTTCTCATGGAAATGTTTTTCTTAACCTGGGTTAATGAAACTATTCATTTGCTTGGAAATCTGCCTTTCTTCAAGATTCATGTCAATTGTTCTATGGCCAGAGGTGAGTCCCCTTGTGCCATTCTATCTCAAAATGCATGTTGTGGGAGGGGAGCCTGGTGCAACACTCTCTGTCTGAGTCATTTCTTTTATCTGATTAGCAGATTGCTATCAGGTATACAACACCTTGCTAAAAACTAGCAAGGGGGCACTCTTTCTGTCCCCTTCAGAAGTCTATCTTAGAAGCTTTCTCTACCCCATTTACACTTTAATAAAACTCTACTACGAAAAAGCTCTGAATGATCCAGCCTTGTCTCTGGCTCCAGATTGAAGTCTTCTCCTCAGAGGCCAAGGATACTGGATTCGCTCACAGCTCACGGAAGTAACCATTCTGAATTGTATCTATGTGTGACGGGGATCATATATTTTTCTTTAAATTAATAAACAAAGTTTATGCCTTAAGAATGATCTGCTTTTGTTATCATAATATGATAACTACAACAAATTCTAGAGCAAAATTTTTTTTAATGCTATTTAGTATAAATTGTTAAAATTCATCTTCCTGAGGAGTGATCACCTGGGCACTGTTGGTAGAGTCACCTGGGTCATGGATGGACCTGCTTTTCCCGCCCTCACCCTCCAATTCACATGTTGAAGCTTTAACCACCAGTGAATGTATTTGAAGGTTGGCCTTTAAAGAGACAATTGAGGTAAAATGTAGTCATAGGTGTGAGGCCCTAATCCAATAAGATTGTTGCCTTTATTAGACAAGAAGACACCAGATTCTCCCTCTTCCTGCCCCCTCCTCCAGAGGAAAGGCCATGTGAGGACACAGTTAGAGGGTAGTTAGGAATTGCAAGCCAGGTGGAGAGGACTCACCAGAAACCACCACTACCTTGATGATGCTGGACTTCCAAACCTCAGATTTAGATGTCTTCAGGAATCTACAGTTGTAATTTTTAGAAAGAGAACGAGGGCTTTCTAGGTGGTACAGTGGTAAAGAATTGGCCTGCCAATGCAGGAGACACAGGAGTCGTGGGTTCGATCACTGGGTTGGGAAGATCCCCTGGAATAGGAGATGGCAACCCACTCCCAGTATTCTTGCCTGGAAAATCCCAAGAACAGAGGAGCCTGCCGGGCTACAGCCCATGAGGTCACACAGAATGGAACACGACTGAACAGACGAGCACATCCACATACACAAACAGAGAGAACACAGGGCCTGTGTGTTTGTGAGTTACTTCTAGCAGAGACTGGCAGCACCCTGCAAATGAATGCTTTCGTGTTTTGGCAGTGAAACAAAAGAATATTCACATTAAATGGGATAAAGAATGTAATGAAAATAATTAACGTTGGATCAGTACAGGGCAAGATCACTGCTCAAATGAGTTACCAAAATCCCTGTGTGATTTCAGGGATCTAGAGTTTATGGAACTGAAGGTAAGATGTAGGCAACTAGGAGATATGTGTATATATATATATATATATGGGCTGGGACACGATGTAAGATGTGTTTCCTGGTACATGAACACACAGAGGCATTATTCTTTTTTCACAGAAGAAGAAGTGAGACTCAGACAGAAGAGACAACCCAAGGCCAGTGAGCAGAAAGCTCAGAGGTGGAACCCAAGGTCAAGTGTCAGACACTTCTTGGACATGAATGAATCCTCCTTATTTTAAACTCCTGTGATTTCTTCATTCTGCGACATAGGGATTTTCCCAGCTAAATTTTGGTGGTGAGTACGCTGCAGCTGGAGGAGACCATGGAAACCCACTCCAATATCCTTCCCTGGAGAATCCCATGGACAGAGGGGCCTGGTGGGCTGCAGTCCTGGGGGTCGCAAAGCGTCGAGAACAACTGCGCAGCTAAGCAGAGGCTGCAGCAGCACACCGCAGCACACACAGAAGGAGAAGTCCAGTGCTGTTCGCGTGAACTTATAGAACATTGTAAACCAATGTGACCTCATTCTAAAAAGGGTTTAGGACCACCCACCATTGAGTGAGACTGCTATGTGAGAGGATCCTAATCAGAGACACTCAGGATGGGCAGGGGAGGGGATCAGCCAGGTGGAGGAGGGGTGGAGCCAGATGTGATCCTGTGAACAACCCGGTCACCCTTCCCCTCCAGGTGGGAGGTGGCAAAGGTAGACTGGGGTTCAGTTCACTGTCCGCGGACTCTTGCAGAGCGGCTGGGTGGGTGGCAGGGTGAGAGCTGAAGGAATGGTGTCTGTGGTGATGCCCCAGGGTCTGGGAGCAGGAGGAGGCTGGGCCAGGGAGAGGGCAGGAGGAGCTCCAGGGACCCTGGGGGACCTCCTCTCGTTGCCCCATTTGGCCCTGGGGACTCTCTCTGCTGTCCCACACCGCCCCCCCCCCCCCCATGGGCTGTCCTGGCCTCACTTCTGAGTCACTTGCTAGAGGGCAGTGGGGGAGGAAGTGAGTACCTAGCAAGTGGCTTCCCAAGGAGAGGGCTGGGGAAGAGGCTCTGTGGACACACCCCTGTTGGGGGAACTCCACATGGCCCCTCTAGGGGGCTCCAGGATGCTTATCTCTCCTCTTCTTGGTTCTTGATTCCTCTGTAGGTTAACTCTGCCTGGAGGAACCACCCTCAATTCTGGGTCACATGTAGGAACTGGCCAGAAAAGAGGCAGCTGCCTACATAAGCAGTCTCCGAGGTTTTCTGAGCTCATGATAGCAGCAGCGGGGTCTCAGAGATTTCCCTTCAGCTCCTTGTTTCCGTCAGGCTGGAAGGAGGTGTGACCTCACCCTTGGAAAAGAGAAAACAGATTGTGGGCTCAATCACAAGTGAGCAGTGGCTTCAAGGAGCAGTGAGGGTGAGGTCCCTGGTGGGTTTGCCTGAGACGGCCACTAGTGCCACCGGGGACTTAACCCAGCATGGTTCTCTGTCTCCTGGGCTCTGTAGGTCACTAGTTAAGGAAAGTTACTCATCTTCATCCAACTTCCTCCGAGTCACAGTCCTGTTATCCTGTTGGGGTACAAGGAGAAAACAGTCCTCTTCACAGTCCTCTGTGAAGTTATAGGAGTAATAAATCCAGAGACAGAAGAATAGATAGGAAGGAATACTCTGGAAACTACATGAGGTTGGAGCAACTCTGTTACTAACTGGTAATAGGTGATGTTGATCCAGTGTCTATGACGTGCAGGCTCCTGAAACTAATCTAACTTTAGGTCAGCCCAGTTTTTCACACTGGTGCCAGAGCCTGGATTTGAACCCAAGTCTTTCTGATCCACATCCCAGGTTTGTGATGATTATGCTCTACTCCATTTAATATATGAAAATAATTACTTGTGGATATATGTTTATTGGTAAATGACTCTTCTCATTCTAAACGATGTCTTGCTCCCCAGGCCCGAGTCAGCCTTGACAAAGTTCCTGGTGGTGCAATCCGACAGCCCAGGTCTTCCTTGCTTCTGCAAGAGCCTTTATCTCCCAAGGGCCTGGAGTCCCACCAGCCCCACCCCACTTCCTGTATCCCTGCCCTGCATGGCTGAGGACCCTGAATGGTGCCCTGTCCTCCCCTGACTATTGCACTTTAGGTTGTCTCTAATACTTTGTGTAAATAATAAGGAACATTCTCTTTGTATTAAACTTCACTCACATTTGAGACTGTTCCCTTAAGCTATTTCTAGAAGTACAATTACTAAATTACAAGGCATCAATACCTAAAACATTTTCATACCTAGAGCCACACTGTTATGCAAACAAACTGTCATAATTTATGTTTGCACTCATAACATATGAGGGTGTCCATCCTTTCAGACTTTCCCATTCTCAGTGGTCTTTAAGAAAAAAAAGCTTTAGGTCTTTATATATAAAAAATTTATTTTGGTTCTGCATGTGATTATCTTGCCATGGGAGAAGAGGAAGGAAAGCAGATGTTGATTACATTTAACTACTGTTTTCAGGAGGCAAAAGAGCCTTTGTCAACTCCTCCTCCTGAGACCTGACTGAAATGATAGTCAACGTACGTACTGGTATAATAACAGCCGCGGATAAGAGTGACTTGTGTTTGTGGTCATCGCTCTGCATTGGTATTGGCTCTGAAACTTTACATATGATAACTTGTATGTTATTCCATTAACATTTGATATGTGTATATTGTATCCCCATCTACAGATAAGGAAGCTGAAGTACAGAAGTTTTATGATTTGGCCAAGGTCAGACGTCTTGCCCCTGGTAGACTGGATTCCTCCCCACTCACTGGGCTCAAGAACCATAGCCTCCCTCTTCTCCCTCTGCTGCTAATAAAAACAAGCATGGGGGCAACAGGAGACCAGAGTGTTCAACAAATGTTTGAAGACTCACTGGATGGAGAAGTGATAGCTGAATAAAGAGGAGTGCAGGAGAGGGAGAGAAACAGGGAGCGTGTTCACAGGAGAGAAGACTGGTCTGCTGGGCAGAGCCCCAGAGAGGGAGCAAGATGAGAGGGAGGCCGAGGGGAGAGCAGGGGACAAGCTCACCAACCCCACATCCCATCCCACATTCACAGCAGCCTTCACTCCTCACAGACTTTTAGAAGGTTACTTGATGTTGAGGTGCAAGGAAAAACAATAGGTGGTGTGTTTGTGTAATTATGGAGGAAGATAAAGGATACCCACAAGAGAGATAGACGTGGGATCCAGGAGTCAGGAACATCAAGCCAGCCAGAAGGGAATCCAAGGATTCCTGCTGGGCACACATCAGATTGAGAGAGAAACCAGTCCAGAATGGGATAAGAAGTCCAGAGTCTGTAGGGACAGGGGACTTGGTATCATATGAGGCACAGTTGGAAAGAAATGGAGGAAATGTTGAAGATAAATAGTGCAAGAGTGAAAATGAAGCCAATTAGAAACATCAGGAAAAACTAAAGCTCTGCCCAGAAGAATGTGCAGCTTTTTGGTACAAGTTAGCTCTAAAAAAGTGTATTAAAATATGTAAACTCTCTTGTTTGATTTTTTAAAGGAAATCTAAGGTAAATTAATGTATGTCCAAGTCCTGGTTTTCCCATTTTGATTATTTTGTATGCTGTTTTAAAACTAAAGTATTGTTGATATATATAATATTTAACAATTCAGTTAATCAATATAAAAACTAAAATACATTTCTAGAACTTGGGACCTGAAGCTCTGAAGGGAAGAGTTGTTTACAAAGCCAGGAGTAATGACATTGTAGCTCCAGTTGAGAGTATAACAAATAAATGTGTAAATAAAGTGTTTAGAAGTGCAAAGCTCCCTAATAGAGGATATAAAACTAGAGAAATAATGATATAAGCAGAAGATGGGGAAGGGTATAGAAAAGAATAAAAATAAATGAAATCCTTATTTTTCTTAGTAAGAAACAAATAAATAATATACAAATTTTTAAATCAAGAAAATTAAAAATGTAATACCTAATACTTATTAGCTGTTGTGGTTGATGACACCCCACTATGCACCAGGCACCTTTCCAATTGCTTGGTATGAATTCACTTACTTTTTGTTCTCACAATAATCCTATAAGAAAGGAAACCGAAGCCTAGAGAGGTTAAGTAAATTACTCAGAGCACACAGCTAGTGCTAGAGTCAGAATCCAAGCCCAGATTCCTGTGTCCTGAGCATGTTTTCACACGATTCCACCTCCCAATGTAGTAATATCATTTGTGTGTGTGTTAATCACTCAATGGGTCTGACTCTCTGTGACCCCATGGACTGTAGCCCACCTGGTTCCTCTGTTTATGGAATTCTAGGCAAGAATACTGGAGTGTGTTTCCATTTCCTTCTCCAAATATAATTTAAAGACATTGATTAACTATCTAAAGAAATAGCTGGATTTAGAAAAGGCAGACGAACCAGAGATCACATTGCCAACACATGTTGGATCATTGAAAAAGCAAGGAGTTCCAGAAAAACCTCTACTTCTGCTGTATTGACTATGCCAAAGCCGTTGACTGTGTGGATCACAACAAACTGTGAAAAATTCTTAAAAGATGGGAATACCAGACCACCTGACCTGCCTCCTGAGAAATCTGTATGCAGGTCAGGAAGCAACAGTTAGAACTGGACATGGAACAATAGACTGAGCTCCAAAGAATTGATGCTTTTGAATTGTGGTGTTGGTAAAGACTCTTGAGAGTCCCCTGGGCTGCAAGGATATCCAATCAGTCCACCCTAAAGGAAGTCAGTCCTGAATATTCATTGGAAGGACTGATGTTGAAGCTGAAACTCCAATCCTTTGGCCACCTGATGAGAAGAACTGACTCCTTGGAAAAGACCCTGTTGCTGGGAATATTGAAGGCAGGAGGAGAAGGAGACAACAGAGGATGAGATGGTTCGATGGCATCACCGACTCGATGGACATGACTTTGAGTAAACTCTGGGAGTTGGTGGTGGACAGGAAGACCTGGCATGCTGCAGTCCATGGGGTTGCAAAGAGTTGGACATGACTGAGTGACTGAATGGAACTGAAAGAAGTAGCTTTTCATTGGGAAGGAATGAGTAGAGCCCTCTGTACAAATTGATGTTTTTTTTAACAATATGCACTTAGGATTTTGATTGTTTAACTCTAAGACTGCTACTAGTGAAGTTGCTCAGTGGTGTCCAACTCTTTGCGATCCCATGGACTATAACCTACCAACTTCCTCCATCCATGGAATTTTCCAGCCAAGAGTACTGGAATGGGTTGCCATTTCCTTCTCCAGGGGATCTTCCCAATCCAGGGATTGAACCCAGGTCTCCCACATTGCAGATAGATGCTTTACCATCTGAGCCACCAGGGAAGCCCTAAGACAGCAGAAGTCACTTTATAGTATTCAGTAACCCACAAGAATGGGGTGGTTTCTAGCACCACCACCTTAAGGATGATGGAAGCAGTTGAATTAAGTGCCAACAAGAAATAGGTGTGACTCTTGCTGTGACACCTGTCAGTGCAGGAGGCGTGTTCGTGTTGATGAAACCAAGTTCTCTAGAAAAGTAGGCATGAAAACAGGGTCAAACCAGAATAATGAGAGTGAACTGTGATCTTCAACAGATATTGTCCAGCAGCATCTTGTCCACCCACATGTGCACCCATGGGCTTCTGTCCATCAAAGGAAGGAAGACCCCTTGCAAGAGAGGCATTCACAGGCCAGCATCTCTGTTCCTGCAAAGGCGAGGATGCTCTTGAAGATGTTCAGAGAAGTCAGAAGGGCACCCACATATAAAAGTAATAATAATAATAGTATAATAATAATAATAGTAATAATAATAATAATGAAAGGTAATGGTACTATAAATATATTTCATTGGGCCTTTTTGAGTCTGTGAAAGGCCATGTGTTCATAATAATAATCAAATGAGAGGACTTTAGATAAAGTATGATCAAAAAGGGAGACATAAAGTTGAAAAACTGCACTAGTGGTAATGCAGGAGATGAAAAATGCAAGAGATGTGGATTCAGTCCCTGAGCTGGGAAGATCCCCAGGAGAAGGAAATGGCAACCCACTCAAGTATTCTTGCCTAGGAAATCCCATGGAGAGGAGCCTGGTGGGCTACAGTTCATGGGGCTACAAAGAGTTGGATAGGGCTGAGCTGGTCTCTTTCTTTTCTTTTCATAGTGTAAAAAAGAGTAAGTATAACAGGAAATATTTTGTTGTGAAATAAATTTAATAAGAAGAGCTGTCTCGAAGTCTGTGGGGATATTCCCTTCTGTTTATTTACATGAATGTTTATAAAGGATTGAGAAAGAAAGAATCCCTGACATCCAAAAGCTGGCCTGGTATCACCACAGGGTGATGTTCTTTTCCTCTTGGATGTAAAGGCTCTCACAGAACTCCAGCCTCACACAGGGCCGCCTCGAGAGCAGGAGCGAAGGAGACAGCAGACACGCATCATTCACCCTCACCAAGGAAACACCCCTCCCTTGGCTGAAGGGCACGACTGCTCCTTCTCTACCAATTGCACCTTTATCCTCGCTCTGGTCCCCAACTCCATAGATGGAGTTACTGAGACCCACCCTGGTAGAACTGTCCCCTGTTCTCGGCAGTTACTGAGACTCACACTGGTAGAACTGACCCCTGTTCTCGGCAGCACCCAGTCTAGAGTTGCCCCATGTCTTTAGAGCCTCCCCCAAATCCCCTCCCCTACGCCCCATCCTAGGATCTATCTTTCTATCACCTTCTCTCTGTGATGCCCAGGGTTGTCCCTAAGGAAGAGTAACCATCAGCTTGTCCACTAGCCAGTGTGCCTGGTGGCAGAGGCTAGAGGCACCGACCTTGTGGATGGGAGAGTATTCACAGAGGTAGGCCTGCCTCCAAGCAGGTGGGAGAAGAGAACTGGCTACTCCCCTGCCTCCTTCTTTGCCTAAAAGCTGCAGGACCCCAGGAAGCAGGGCAGCCAATTGAAATCATGAAACATGAGAAGGAAAATTCAAGCCAGAAAGAAGAGGAGAGCTCCAGCAGAAGGGCCAGCTCCTGGATGAGACCAAAGAATTGTAAATGCATCATGACCCTTGACTTATCCTTCTGTCCTTCCCTCCCATTCTTGTCCTGGTCCTGACCCCTGTCTTGGGCCTCAGCTGGGTGTGGATGTTGGACGGTGCTCCCTTCTGCTGGATTTCTATTGCGGGCGTCTTCCTCTGTTAGCCTCCAGGTCACTTCCTGGAAAGGCTGTTTCTGGGAAAATTGAGGACTGTGGGGAAGCCTGTCCCTGCCCAACCGCATGGCCAGACAGAGAGCCCTCCCATCCCCGTGGGCAGACAGAGATTCTACCAAACATCCCCCTGCACGTGGTGCAGCTCATACTCTATGGGCAGGGATAGGAGGGGTAAAGGCAGGGTCAGATTCAGAGTCCTTAGCCCATCACCAGGCCCTCCTGATGCTCCTCCTCCTGTCTTCCTCACCCTCCTGACTCCACAGGGCCTGGTCCAGGGGCCTGGAGGACTCCCAGCTCCCTGGACTCTGATTCCCCCCGAGACTCCAGGCCTTTGCTCAGGTTGCTCCTCCCCCTGCAATGCCTTGCCCCACCTGCCTCACCAGGTGAAATGTTACCTGTAATTAGAGTTTCCACTCCAAAGCCTCCTCCCCCTGCTGCCTCCGCCAGTTCCTCTCCAGGCCCCTCTGGAATCTTGCACTTTCCTTGTTGCGGGTCTGTTTGTGTGGAGTTTCTTCAGCTCCCAGCACTGGGCAGCTGCCCTGTCTCTTCTCTGCTGCTCCTCCTGCTCCAGGGCCTCAGGGGCTCCCTCCACCCTCCCGGGCACAGCCTGGCTAGAATACGAGGTGTGGGACCCATTAGTGGGACATGAAGCAACCAGTTTCGTAAAAACACAGCACCACACTTTTACCTGCGGTGGAGTGCTTCCATTTGTTTTCCTTGTCTGTCTTGATAAAAGTTCTTTATAAATAGTGTTATCACATTTCGGAGCATTTCCATTTATAGTCATCCTGCACTTTCCAGAAGATCACCCTCTACCAGTAAACTGTGATGTGAGACCTACGTCATCTATGCTCTATGTCATCTTGGTTTAGGAAAGCTTTTGTAGGAACAAACACACAGCTGCCTCCACATCCAGGCTCTGCTGCTGCCTAACCTGTGCCTCGGGCCATGACCTCACGTCCCTGAGCTTCCATTTCCCTTTTTCTTTAAAGTAGTGAAAATTATCCCCTTCTCAGACAGTCGTCCTGAGAATGGGGAGATGGGCAGGGCTCCTACGCCCCTGCTTACCCAGGAGTCTTCCTCTGCCCAAGTGTGAACAAGATCCAGTTGTCCTCAGCTCTGCAGATGCAGCTGTCTTCTGTGCGTCTCTGCAATAATCACACACTTTCAGGCCCCAGATATACCCAGAGAAATGAAAGGAAAAGTGAAAACTTCTTCTCTGAGTTGCTCAAGTTAACAACACCCTGCCCACCCTGGCCCCACCCTGGGCTATTCTCACCTCCTGCTGACCCCTTAGAGAAACAACCCCAGCCCTACATTCCACGACCTTCTTGACACAGTCTTCCCCGCCTCATCTCCTTGAAGGAGAACTGTCACCCACACATTGTAAGTCCCTTGGCGAACCACTCCCCACTCCATCGCCATCTTCCCACCCGCTCAGTCCTCTCCACCCTCACGCTGTCGCCAGCCTGCCTGCCTTATTCACCTTTGTTCCACCAGCACATGGTCATACTGCTGCTGCAGAGGGCTATGCCCATGTGGCTTCTAGGATTTGCTCATGCAGATCCTACTGCCAGGGACGCCTGCTGCAACCAACCTGGTGAAATCACACTCGCCCTGTAGAGCCAAAACCTCACATCACCCCCTCTGAGAAGCCCTCCAGGGCCTCCCCTGCAGAGTCCACTCTCCCCTGCTGTGCTCCCATGGTACCTGCGAGAAGGGCCTAAAGCCACCCCTCAGCCACTCTGTCCATGCCCACCCCCACCCTTTGATCAAGTCCCTCTGGACTTGGCCCTGCTGACAGGGACAGAACTAGTGCCTTCCAGTCCCAGCAACTCACCTGAGGAGGCTCAGCCTTGGTGGTCAAAGCCATTTGGATGGATGCCAAGTTCCTAGGAAGGGCTGAGAGCATGCTGCTTTTTTCTCCCCTGGCTTATTTCTATTTGACACAGTTCTTTTTTCTCCAAGTGGAGCACTTTGAGAGGAAGGCTAGTGACCTGGCAACCTAGAAAAGTCTACAACAGAAAACCAGTCTTAATTTCTGTTTGGCTCCTAAGCAAAGAGCCAAGGTGTATGGAGGGCTGAGAATGTGCAGACTCTGTGCAGGCACCATCCACACCATTCCTGTCCATACTCTCACATCATATCAAAACAGTTTCAGCTCCATTTTTCAGATTAAGAAACAGAAGAACAGGACCCACAGCCTGAGAGTCATGCAGCTGGACTGCCGGTGGACTTTCCTTTTTAGCCCCAAGCAGTACGGGCAGCAATGGGCCTAGACCCCTCATGGAGACCCACCTGCCTGACATCAGGGCTGCTTCACCCCAGATAATGCCCTGGTCATCATGGCCACCTCCTCTCAGCTTTTGAGGGAGGACCAGAGGAGTGATGGGTGGTATCCCATGATGACCACACACTAGATTTTGATATTACAATCACCCTGGAAATTAGGCCAGCAATCTGATCTCATTTTGCTGATAAACAACCAAGGGGAGGGGCAAGGTGTGGTAGAAGCCCATGGTAGAAGCCACAATTCAAGCCAAGATTGTCATTTGCCTATTGTAAATGCCACTCTGTGTTTAAAGTACTTTTTGTTTTCAACTATCTTTTTTCCAGTAAACTCCCTCCTACTGATACTTCTCTCTTCCACTAGCATGAGTTTATCTGGACAGTCAAGCAAAACCACCATGAGATGCAGAACTCAGCTAATTCATATGTGTGGGAACCATGTTTTACTGCTTTCTCCGAAACATCTCCTGGAACTTAATCTTACTCATTCTCTCTTCTTTGCTTGCTCTTTCTCCCTGCCTTAAGTTAGATGTTCTGGTGGACACATCAGCATTAGTTAGATGCTGTTCTGCACACAGAACAAACCCCCTTATCTTCAAAGTCCTTTCCTTATGACTCTAATGTAATTACCTCTGGACCTCCAAGAGGAGGTTTCCTTAATCTTAGAATTCTGGTCTCTTCCTTGCCTTACTGCTCTTACTTAATAATTACAAGATAAGTTATCTATAAATATGCACACTGCATTATCCCAGAGAGTATCTCTTCTGCGAGACACTCTCATAATCTCATGTGTTTGTGAGAATTATTCAGTGCGCTGTTGCCACAACTGGCGCCTGATCAGGGGCCACACCCATGCAAGGAAAAAGGATGTCTGCTGATCCAGGTAGGGACTTTGGCCTCTGAGGCTAGAGATGGAACAAAGTCGTTAGACACGCAGTACTTTTGCTTTCTGCTTTGGGTAATTCTCTTTCTTCTGTTTCTTCTCAACAGCTTTCACATTATCATCAGCTTTCCTTTCTGCTTGCTGCCGCTGGTTGTAAGGTTTCTGTTTCACTCTTAACTAAACCCCTTATGGTGATTTATACTCGTTGTCCTTGGTATCCACAAGAAGATTCTTTGAAAGTGTCTCATTGGGAATGAGTAGGTCATTGGTTGAGAAAGTTGTGAATGCACAGCATCTAAGTACTTGGAATTTATGTTGTATTGGGTTTCTGCCTTAGAAAAGTGAGAAATTCCTTGGACTGATCCTATTCCTCTGCCAGAGGCACCTCTACCTCCTTCTTTTAGTATGTTTAAACCCAGCTGAATAGCATCAACAAAGACTACTTTACCTGCTCATGAATCTGCTCAAGGACTTACTCAATCACTTCCTAATGTTTCTCAGCATTCTATGTTAGAAAACATGGTCAGAGAAGGTTTAAAGAAGGAAGGAACTGTAGATGCCTTCCCCAGGACAATGACATCTCTAGTTCATTTATTAATGGGATCATAGAAAGCATAGGTGGTGAATACCAAATGACTCCCTGGGATTGGAAGGCACTTTTAAAAATGGTTTTACCTACTGCTCAATACTCCTTATTGTTCCAAGAATATAGAGATTACTGTACTGTGCTTGCTTTAAACAATCTTCAAACAAAGCATCCCTGTTACCATAGACATGCTTGTGGGAGAAGGACAACACATAACTGTGGCTGCTAACACCAAAACGGACGCTTAGGCTTTTACAGAAGCCCCCAAAGCTGCTCATTAACCTCGTCTTTGTTTACCCGATCTTACAGTCCAACGGGAATCCTTTTCTACTATAAAACAAGGAGCAAATGAACCTTACATAGCTTTGTAGACAATTACAAAATGCTCAGTTAGTTCAGTTCAGTTGCTCAGTCATGTCCGACTCTGTGTGACCCCATGGACTGCAACACACCCGGCTTCCCTGTCCATGACCAACTCCTGGAGTTTGCTCAAATTCATGTCCATTGAGTTGGTGACGCCATCCAACCATTTCATCCTCTGTCGTCCCTGTCTCCTCCTGCCTTCAATATTTCCCTACATCAAGGTCTTTTCTAAGGAGTCAGGTGTTTGCATCAAAATGCTATTGACCGACAAATTGGATATTTGGAGACTCGGAAGGTATTAATACTGCAATTAATTATTGAAAATGCAAATGAAGATTGTAAATGAGCCTTGCAGCCCATTGGTAATTTACCAACAACTAATATGGCAGAAACATTAAAAGCCTGTCAAAATATAGGAACAGAATCCCATAAAGCTGCTATGCTGGCCACTGCATTATTTCCTCAAAAATATTTTAACTGTGGCAAACCTTGGACATATGCCAAAAAATTGCCATTCTGGTAAAAGGAACCTTCTCTAAAATGTCCTCATTGCAATAATGGCTTCCACTGGGCTAAGCAATCCCATTCCAAATTCATTAATAAGGGGCAGACTCTGTCAGGAAACTACCAGAGAGGTCAACCCCAAGCTCCGTGACAAAAACAGGGGACAAACAAAAAACAGACTTGGAATGTGAATGCCCCTAATGGAATCCCGATAATCCCTTTCTGAACACCAAGAGAGCTCAAAACAAAAGCTAACCTCAGATTTAAATGCTGCCACAACCAGCAGTACAGGATTGGACCTTGTTATTACTGAAAGTTGTACTTTTGATATGATTGATGATAATGTATTCCTACAGAAGTCTATGGCCCTTTACATAAAGGTATAGTTAGATTTATTTTAGGCCACTCCAGCATAACTGTGAAAGGTATTCATATTTTACCAGGAGTAATTGATTCTGATTACACAGGCAATATTCAAATTATGGCTCTCTCACATAGTTATCAGACAGTAGAGAAAGGGACAAAACTTGCACAGTTATTACTCGTGTCTTATTTTGTGCCCTCAACAGAGAAACAAATTAGGAAAGGAGGTTCTGGATCTATAAATGCAGCCTACGGGACCATGCTGATTAACTCTAACTGCCCCAGATTAACTCTAAAAATTCAAGACCTTTCTTTCAAGGGCTTAGTAGACACAGGAGCTGATGTAACTATCATCACGAAACAAGATGTCCCTCTGACTGGTCTTTAAAAAGGGCCCATGGACAAATGTTAGGTGTTGGGGGATTCCAAAAACCATCAAAGCACCGTTCCAAAAATCTGTACAGATTCAGAAGGGCATGTAGCTATTACCTGTTCTAACATCATGACTATTCCTACAATTTTATGGGGACAAGATATATTAAAACAATATCAATTAATACTACAGACACATTCATCGTAAGGGCCACTGCTTTTATACCACCATTACAAATTATCTGGACTGAGCACCCTCCTCCCCCACCAGTCTGGACTGAGCAGTGGCCCATGACAAAAAAAAAGAATATGACAAAAAGCATATAGAACAATTGATTAAAGAACAGTTAAATGCAGGAGATACAGAAGAGAATCTTCCATGAACCCATGGAATACTCCCATCTTTATTATCCCCTGAAAATATCAGGAAAATGGCATTTAAATCATGATTTAAGAGCAACTGATGCTCCAATGCAATTGTTGGGTTCATTACTACCAGGTATTCCAAACCCCTCTCTAATTCCAGATGATCACACTATAATAGTTACAGATCTTAAGGACTGCTTTTTTTTTTTTTTTTTACCATACCCTTACATCCTGAAAATAATCAGAAATGTGCACTTTCAGCTCTTAATGTAAATCATCATCATCCTTTACAATGGTATCAGTGGAAACACTTACCTCAAGGTATGATAAATAGCCCCACCATGTGTCAAAGATTTGCAGATTTAACTCTGCAACCATTATGACAACAACTTCTCAATGCCTATATTTGTCATTATATGGATGACATTCTTTTAGCTCAGTCTTTGCCACAAAAATTAACAGAAATTCTCTCTTCATTACAGACATATTTGAATTCACAGGGGTTAATAATAGCTCCAGAGAAATTTCAACACATTCCCCCATGGAAATATCCTGTCTTTCAAATTTTACAAAGAACAATTACTCCTTTATAATTTTCTTTCAAGTTTCCAGAACCATTAATGCTTCATTATTTATAGCAATTCTTGGGTCACTTAAATTGGATACAACCTAGCTTAAGTATCCCAACATATGCAATGCTTCCTTTCTTTCAATTATTCCTGGCAAATGAAGACCCTATCTAACCCTGCTGTTTTTCTCTTCAATATTATGCTTTACTAAAACAATTCAGCACTGCTTATGCTAAACATTTTCTTGGCAGGTGTGTTCACATCCTCTTTCACTGATTCTTCTTTCTACAAAACATACTCCTACAGCAATACTTGCCCAAATCTTACCTAAAGAGATAAAAATCATTGAATGGCTACATAATCCTAATCAACCAAAATACCATTTTCTTCCCTATCTACAGGTGAGACTACAATTGTGACAGCAAGGACACTTATGTCTCTGTCACTTTACTGGCACAGATCCACAATTTATGTAGGAATATCTAAAGAAAACATGGAATTATTATATCAAACTAATGAACGATTTCAAATAGCCATATCATATTTTACAGGGGAGTTTATTTACAACATGTCAATGGATAAAAGAATTTCTATTTTACAATTAATGCCCTTTTCTTTACATCTTATTATCTCTAAACATCCTATTCCTAACGTGCTTACCCTCTATACAGATGGCAATCAAACTCAAGGAATAGTAACCTTGAAAGAAACATCAAATGGAAAAAGATCCTTACCAACCCCCAAGTTGGTGAATTAGCTGCTGTCTTGCTCGCTTTACAAACCTTCTCACAAACTTCCTTTTATCTCTTAACAGGTTCTTTTCCATTGTTAATATCATTCAACACTTGCCAGATTCTATTTTAAATACCTCTATCGATAAACAATTACTTTCCCTCTTTATTTCTATTTAAACTCTTTTAACTAAAAGATAACATCCTTTTTTATAACTCATGTTTTAGGACATACACAGTTTCCCGGAATTCTCACTTTGGGGAATCAAAAGTTGACTCATCTCTCTGCCTTCTGGGATCATTATTTAGCAGACCTTTCAGTCACATCAATTCTTCCACCAGGGTGGCAAGGCACTATGTAAACAATTTGCTTTAACCCTACAGGAGGCCAACCTGCCCCACATGTCAATTATTAACTCCTTCTCTCTCAGCAGCTGGAGTTAACCCTCACAATCTTTCTTCTAATGAGTTATGGCAAATGAATGTGACTCATTATTTTCCATTTAAACCATTTCACTTTGCACATGTAACTATTGATACTTTTTCAGGCTTTTTGTGGGCTACTGCACAACAAGGAGAACAAGCACGTCATGTGCGAGCTCACCTTCTTGAATGTTTTGCTCTTTTAGGACATCCTCAAGCCATTAAAACTGATAATGCTCCAGCAAAAACATCTCACAAACTTTGGGATTTCTTTCATCTATGGGATATTAAACACATCACAGGTATTCCCCACAACTCTACCGGACAAGCCATTATTGAATGTGCAAATGGGCTACTGAAATTATTTTTAAATAAACAGAAAAGGAAAGAATTAACCCCTCCCAGGAAATGATTGTATATTGCCCTATTCACTCTTTTTTTTCCATTTATTTTTATTAGTTGGAGGCTAATTACTTTACAATATTGTAGTGGTTTTTGCCATACATTGACATGAATCAGCCATGGATTTACATGTGTTCCCCATCTTGAACCCCCTTCCCACCTCCCTCCCCATCCCATCCCATGACCCTCTGGGTCATCCCAGTGCACCAGCCCCAAGCACTTGTCTCATGCATCCAACCTCACTCTTAATCACTCTTAGTCAATTTCCAAAAAATTTTTCACAATAAGCTGCTGCTAGACATTTTTCTCCTCCACATTCATAAGAATACCCTCTAGTACTTTTTAAACAACCACCCGCTCCTATTTGGCAAGGACCTGTTAAATTACTAATATGGGCAAGGGGATATGCTGCTTTTCTGTCTTCATCAGGTCCACTTTGGATCCTTGCCTGTTGTGTGAAACCTTATCATGAGTTGGCACCAAGGATTTCAAGATCCATTACCAGAGTTCCATCTGTTGATCACCCAGAAGACTCCTGGCATGTCTCCTCCAAAAACACAGAGGAATAATCAGCTACCAGCCACTGACATTACATGGGGTGACAACAAATGTCTTACTTCAAGAGCTGAAATAGCACTTGTTAATACTGGCACACCTGTTACTCCTAAAAGTCCATGATAACTGTTACCACAACAGCTGCTATTGCAGCAACTGCTGCCACTGCCCTTTCTACATCCTTAAAAACCGCCCACCAAGTACAGACTTTTATGACTAATATAACTTTCGACTTTACTGAACAAGTAGAAACTGATCTAATGATTTTTATCTCGACTTGCAGCTTTGGACACCACAGTTTTGTGGCTCAGTGAACATCATTGTGCTCTTTGGACTCAATCACAATTAGACTGTGATAGTATATTTTCTCATGTGTGTGTTACACCTTATTTTCTCATAATTATTCTGAAACCTGGAATGATTTGTGTCAACAACTAGATCCAAAATCAGACCCTATACTCAAAGACTTTGTCCTACACTTACAACACATCCTTCGTCAACAGATTCAATCCCTTCAACAACACTGTTCGGATGTTACTATTCAAACCTTCTTAGATATAGCCACATGACTCAACCCAAAGAACTGGTTCTCCTTCCTAAATCTAAAATCTTGTTTTTTTCCCTTTCATCTTATTTATAATATTGCTTTGTGTCTTATTTCTAGTCAGAATATTGTTGCATTTTCTTGACTCACCCGCACTGAGGTGATGCTAACACTGTTCCTCCCAAAAGAAGATCAAAGAAACATTCATTAAAGAAAAGAAGAAGACGGGAATTATGGGGACCATGTTTTACTGCTTTCTCAGAAATATCTCCTGTAATTTAATCTTACTCATTCTCTTTTCTTTGCTTACTCTTTCCCCCTTCCTTAAGTTAGACATTCTGACATGTCAGGACTAGTTAGATGCTGTTCTTCACACAGAACAAACCCCCTTATCTTCAAAGTCTTTTCTTTATGATTGTAATGTAATTAGAGTCATAAAGAAACCAGAGATCAAATTGCCAACATCCATTGGATCATTGAAAAAGCAAGAGAGTTTCAGGAAAACACCTACTTCTGCTTTATTGACCACACCAAAGCCTTGACTGTGTGGATCACAACAAACTGTGGAAAATTCTTTAAGAGATGGGAATCCCAGACCACCTGACCTGCCTCCTGAGAAATCTGTATGCAGGTGAAGAAGCAACAGTTAGAACTGGACATGAAACAACGGACTGGTTCCAAATTGGGAAAGAAGTATGTCAGGCTGTATACTGTCACCCTGCTTATTTAATATATATGCAGAGTACATCATGAAAAATACCAGGCTGGATGAAGCACAAGCTGGAATCAAGATTGTTGGGAGAAATATCAATAACCTCAGATATACAGATCACACCACCCTTATGGCAGAAAGCGAAGAGGAACTGAAGAGCTTCTTGATGAAAATGAAAGAGGACAGTGCAAAAGTTGGCTTAAAACTCAACATTCAAAAGACTACGATCATGGCATCTGGTCCCATCACTTCATGGCAAATAGATGGGGAAACAACGAAAACAACAACAGACTGTTGGAGAAGGCTCTTGAGAGTCCCTTGGATTGTGAGGAGATCCAACCAGTCCATCCTAAAGGAGATCAGTCCTGAAATTTCATTGGAAGGACTGATGCTGAAGCAGAAGCTCCAATACTTTGGCCACCTGATGAGAAGAACTGACTCATTTGAAAAGACCCTGATGCTGGGAAAGATAGAAGGCAGGAGAAGAAGGGGATGACAGAGGATGAGATGGTTGGATGGCCTCACTGACTCGATGGCCTCTCTTACTTAAGTTTGAGTAAGCTCTGGGAGTTTGTGATGGACAGGGAAGCCTGGCGTGCTGCAGTCCATGGGGTTGCAAAGAGTCAGACATGACTGAGTGACTGAACTGAACTGAATGTGATTACCTCTGGGACTCCAGGGGAAGGCTTCCTTAATCCTAGAATTCTGGTGTCTGCCTTGCCTTACTGCTCTTAGTTAAAGATTACAGGATAAGTTATCAGTAAATATGTGCTCAGTGTTTTCTCAGAGAGTGTCTCTTCTGCGAGTTCCCCCTGCACTGTCCCTCATAATCCTGTGTGTTTGTGAGAACTAGTCAGTGTGAAATCACTACATGCATCCGTAATCATGCCAAGTACTTTGCATGCATGATCTCAGTTTCCTCAGAATAACATTGAACAGATGAGGAAACTAAGGCAGAGAGTAGCTCAATAACTTGTCCAAGGTCACATAACCTGCCCCTTCCTTGTAGGTTTCATCTTTTCTCAATCGGAGGACATTCCCTGCCAGCAAATGACATGGAGGAAACACTCCTCCTGGAATCTTGAGGAGGAACATTTGAGATCAATAGAGCTAGTACCTACCTGAGGCAGTCACATTTGGTAAGTAAGTGCTTTTATATGAGAGTGCTGGGCAGGTGCCCTAACACAGCACAGGGAAGTGGGGATTCAAGTGGAGGGGAGAGGTTTCCAGTTAAACTAACACATTCCTGGTAGAGGGGACAGCACACACTGGGTAGGATCTACTGTGTGGCAGGCACTGGCCCAGGCCAAGGACACACATTTTATTTGATCCTCATAAAAATACAGGGAAATATTCTTCTCATTTCACAGGTGAGGTTAGGTAAGGTGCTCCAGGTCACACAGGTGAGAGATGGCAAAGGCCAGGTTGGGGTTCAGTTCAGGGTCCACTGACCCTCACAGAGTGGCAGGGCTGGCAGCAGGGCAAGAGCTGGAGGAAACAGCTTCTGTGGTGATGCCACAGGGTCTGGGAGCAGGAGCAGATTTGGACCAAAGGGAGATGGCAGGAGAAGCCCCATCTGTCCTCGGGGACGCCCTCTGCTGTCCTCCCTCCCCGTGAGCTGTCCTGGCCTCACTTCTGAGTCCTTGTTGGGTGGTGGGAGGAAGTGAGCACCTTGGACTTGGCTCCCTGAGTAGAGGACCCAGAAGGAGGCCTTGGGGACACACCCCTAGTTACAGGACTTCCCCGACCCCTGTGGGCAGCTGGAGGTTGCTTATTCATCCCCTTCTTGGTCCTTGATTCTTCTCTGGGTTAATTCAGCCAGTTGGCACCACCTCAGCTCTGGGTCACAAGTAGGAACCATCCAGATAAGAGACAGCTGATTACCTGAACAGTCCCCCAGGTCTTCTGAGTTCATGGTGGCAGCATTGGGGTCTCAGAGATCTCCCTTCAGCTCCTTGTTTGCGTCAGGCTGGAAGGAGGTGTGGCTTAACCCTTGGGGAAGAGAGAACAGACTATGGGCTCGATCATGAGTGAGCAGTAGCTGCAGGAAGCAGTGGGAGGCAAATTTTTGGTGGGTTCCCCTTGGATGGCCACAAGTGCCACCGGGGACTTAACCCCATGTGGTTCTCTGTCCCCTGGGCTCTGCTGGCCACTAGTTAAGGTAGGGCTCCCCTGGTGGCTCAGACAGTTACTCATGTTCCCACCAGCCCCCTCCAGGCCAAGTCAGTGTCCTGCTCTCCTTGGGGCACAAGGAGAATGTAGTCAGACAGGAGACAGCTATTTGCAAGGCTATAGGGACAATGAAACCAGAGACAGAAGAAAAGATAGGAGGGGAATGCTCTGGGAATGAAGTGAGGTTGGGAACACTTGTGTTTACTAATTGGTAAAAACTAATATTGATCTAGTGTCTATGATGTGCAGACTCCTGAAACTCACCTAACCTTCGGTAAGCCCAAGTTTTCACACTGCTGCCAAAGCCTCGACCTGAACCCTAGTCTTTCTGATCCAAATCACATGTTTGTGATGACTATGCTCTACTCCCTATAATATACAAAAGTATTTACTCATTGAAAGTGAAAGTCTTAGTTGCTCAGTCGTGTCCGACTCTTTGTGACCCCCATGGACTGTAGCCCTCCAGGCTTCTCCATCCATGGGATTTTCCAGGCAAGAATACTGGAGTTAGTTGCCATTTCCTTTTCTAGGGGATCTTCCCAACCCAGGGATCGAACCCGGGTCTCCCACATTGCAAGCAGACTCTTTACAATCTGAGCCACTAGGGACGTCAATTTATTCATGGATATATATTAATTGGTAAATGACTCTTTTCATCCCAAAATGATGTCTTGCTCCCTGTGTTTAGTCTCTGCCTTGATCAAGGTCCTTGTACCTCAGCTCTCACAGCCCACGCCCTCCTTGCTTCTGCAAGAGCCTTTATTCTACATGGGCCTGGAGCCCCAAGATCCCCGCCCCATCCCTGCAGCCCTGCCCAGGGAGGCTGAGCACCTCTGATGGGACCTAATCCTCTCTGCTGTCGTCCCCTGATTGCTAAATTTTTGGCTCTTTCTAATTATTTATGTAAATAATAGTGTAAAGAACACTTTTCTTGTAGAAAACTTTACTTGCATTTGACTATTTCCTTAAGCTATTTCAGGAGTAGAATAACTATATCTGAGTATATCAACATGTAAAATTTTTTATACTTAGAGCCACACTGCTTTGGAAAGAAATAACACCAACTTACATTCACACTCATGGTATGCGATGTGTCCAGCTTCTCAGTCTTGCTAGTTCTCAGTTGTTTGTTTAAGTAGCAGATCTTTATATAGAGAGAATCTCTTTTGATTCTGGTTGTGATTATCTTGTGTTGGGAGACGATGAAAGAAAGTAAATGTTGCTTATGTTTATGTACTATTTTAAGAATTCAGTAAAGCACTTCTTAATGACCCCTCCTGAAACCTCCGGGCTGAAATGATAGCTAAGGTCCTTATAGTAACAGCTACTGATAAGAGTGGTTTGTGTTTCTGATTTTGCTCTGCACTGGTATTTGCTCCAAGACTTCATAAATTATAAATCATATTTTCTGGTAACCCAGCAGTCTGTACCCTTGTATCCCTGTTTACAGCTAAGGAAGCTGAAGCATAGATGTTTTGTGATCTGCCCAAGATCAGAAACCTTGTTCAGCATAGGCTGGGTTCCAACCCTCTCTCTGGGCTCAAGAACTCATACCTGACCTCTTCTCACTCTGTGGGTACTTTTATAAAATCATGGATGGAGGTAATAGGAGCCCAGAGTCTTTAACACATATTTGAAAACTGATTGGATGGAGAAGTGATAACTGAATAGAGAAGAGTAAAGGGAGAGAAACAACGAGAGTGTGTAGGGGCAAGAAGAATGCTCTGCTGGGCAGAGTCCCAGAGAGGGGGCAAAATGGGAGGGAGCTAGAGAGGAGAGCAGAGGATAAGCTCACAGGCCCTATGTCCCATCCTATATTCACAGAAGCCTTAAGTCTGCAACAGAGGGAGGAAATCAGAAAGGAAAGACTCCAGAAAAAATTTTCTGTCCTATGGAAATCACAGGTCCTCATCCAATCACTCTACAAAAATGCTTGCCAGTCAACCCTTCTCCATCTTAATATGAATGGGCAATCCAGGATCAGATGTATGAGAAATATGACAACCTGGAATAAATGACTAAGATAAATGATAAAAATGACATCAGAAGAAACAGAATTTTTTTTAAATTATTTATTTATTTGGCTGAGCTGGATCTTAGTTGTGGCATGCAGGATATTTTAGTTGTGGCATATGAACTCTTTGTTGAGTTTGTGGAATCTAGTTCTCTGACAAAGGATGGAACACAGGCTGCCTGTGTCGGGAGCATGGAGCCTTAGCCACTGGACCAGGGATGTCATGAAGCAGAGAATTTTGAAAACTCAAACCCATGTCTCAAGAAGATTAGAAAGATATTTTATTCATAAATTGAGAACAAAATGCATGGGAAAGGGAAATAAATAATGAAACAAACAAAACAGATCTTGGAAATTAATAAAGTGTTTACAAAACAACTGTAAAGATAGATTGGAAAGAAAGTCAAAGGAAGCTTGTGGAAAATTAAGCAAACAAATGGCAGAAGAAATGGAGCTAAATGAGGAATAGAAAGGTTGCCATCCACAGTTGTTTCTGAGAAAGTTATTTGCAAGTGAGCTGCAGGAGAAAAAAGGGGTGTGCGTGTGTGTGTTTATAGAGTGAGCTGAGGAATAACCATGAAAGACATGGATCTGGCAATCAGGGCTATCAACCCAGAGAGAAGAGAATCAAAGGATCACAGCTGGGTGTGCACCAGACCTAGAGAGCTACCAGTCCAGAATGGGATAGAATGGGATAAGAAGTCCAGGAGTTTGTGGAGACAGGGGACTTGGTATCATATGAGCACAGGTGGAAAGAAATGTAGGAAATGGTGAAGATAAACAGTGCAAGGGGTGAAAATAAAAAGCAATTAGAAACATCAGGAAAAACTAAGCCATGTAAAAACCATATGCAACTGTATGGTAAAAGTTAGCTCTACAGAAAATATTTAAAACATCACAGAAATGTTAACACTCTTCTTTGATTTTTAACTTTTTGAACAAAACTGAACATTTACTTTTTTTTTAATGTGCTGCATGGCTTGTGGGATCCTAATACATTGGCGGGAATGGAGAAGAAAAAGAGGAAGAAGAAGAAACAAAAAGCTTCTTCTCAATCATTCAATCAATCCTGAAACCCAAAGGAATCTAAAAGTAAACCAGAAAGAAAGAAAGAAAGAAAAAAACCTACAAACATATTGGAAGAAATGAAAACATAATGTGAATATACTAAGTTAAGGAAACTTTTCTCACCAGGACACAAATCCCTGAAACCAGTGGATCTCTTAAAAATTAAAAATTGCAAAGGACACCATAAATCAGATCAGAATACAAGAGACCTGGAGACAGCGTTTGCAATATTTGCAGTAGATAAGGGTGAACATCTTCAACAGCCATAGTAGCTACAAACCCACATAAGCAGACTGAAATCAGCTTTTTAAAAATAAGAAATCTGAACAAACAATTCCCCAGGAAGTGACTTGCCCACAGTATCTGGGGGCAGACACAGCTCTCCATGGGCAGAGCGGAGGCCAAGACCAGGCCTTCTGACACAGGTATATAGGTTGGGAATGTGATTTCATTATGTTTTTAAAACTGATAAAATTTTACATTTTATTCTTTATTTTTTGTTTCAGCTGGGCCTCCTGGCGTGTGGATCTCAGTTCACTGACCAGGGATGGAACCAACACCTTCAGGGTAAACATGGAGTCTTAACCACGGGGCTGCCAGGAAAGTCCTAGGAATGTGAATTTAATAACCCCAAAGTTTCTAGGCTTTTCTCTGCCTATCTGAACACATAGATCTAAGGTCATGCCCCTCTTGTTATACTGACATGTCTACAGTTTGGCTTTTTACCTTAATATTGCAGCACTGGGATCATAATGTGACATAGTGCAGTAAGCCCTTTTCACTTCCTCCATTGAGAGCCATCCTCTCCTGCACAGGACCACCCATCACCCACAGTCCTGAGCTGAGGGCCTGGCGAGTACAGAAAGACAAGGGTCTGGGGCTCCCTACTCGGTCTCCTGTCCCTCCCCTCTCAGGCCTCAGTGTCCCCCCAGGGCTTAACACTGAGCAGGCACTCAGAGACAGATTAGTGATAAACCTGGATTCTTTGTTTCTCAAAAGGAACCCTTTCTCTCATCAGCCTCAGCACAGCACCTGGGGACAGCCTCAAGGTGGCCAGGGCACAGGAGGAGAGGGTCTGAGCAGCCTCCAGCTATGTGTCTCTAAATAGCCAGACACACCTCTGAACCCAGACCTGAAGAAGGAAAGGGGAAAGTGAATGCCCTCACGTCTGAGTGGCTCAAGTCAAACAAACACTCTGCCCACCAGGCCCCACCTTGGGCTTATCCCACTCTCCCTGCTGACTTCTTTAGAGAAACAATCCCAGTCCTGACATGCCAGGTCCTATCAGGTCGGCACATCCTACCTTGGGCTCCGAATAGGCAGACCTGCCAACAACAGACTGTGAGACCTTTGGCCAATCACTCCCTCACCACATGGTGTCTTCCCAGCACCCTCTGTCCCCTGCATCAGGCCTTGCAGCCCTGACGGAGGTCAGGTGGACCTCCATGGGGGGAGTCCAGGCCCACTGCAGCCCCTTCTGCTTGACAAAAAGTCCACCACCTGCAAGACCCTCAGACTGTAGGAACATTATCTCCTCTGTTACTTCATCTGTAAAACAAAGCCAACAATTCTTAGAGTTGATGTTTCAGGTTAAACAGGAAATACATGGACATGCTCAGCTCTTCTTTTTGCTCAGGATCCAAACAGGAAACACAGCTAGTTTATGTTTTAGACTTTTTGAGTCAGGGCACTAGCCTTCCTGTAAAAGTCCTCAATTTGGAGAGAAGTATATCTGTTGTCAAGTAGAAATAACCTGGGTTAGAATTAGCAGTATGCTATTAGTCCTTCCCACAAATTTCTGCTATTGTTGTTGTTGTTATTTAGTTGCTAGGTCATGTCCAACTCCTGTGACAAAATGGATTGTAGCCTGCCAGGCTCCTTCTGTCCATGGGATTCCCCAGGCAGGAATACTGGAGTGAGTTGTCATTTCCTTCTCCAAGGGATCTTCCTGACCCAGGGACTGAACCTGTATCTCCTGCATTGGTAGACGAATTCTGTACCACTGAGGCACCTGGGGTCCCCCAGGAACTTCTTCATTCATCCAGGGGCATGGACCACCAAACCTGGGCCTCCTTGAATGTGTCACTGGGCCCCAAAGGCCCTGGTGCAGTCCATGCCATCAAGACCAAGTCTACAGGTACCTGATCAAAAGGGATAGAGTTGGGACATGGACAAAATGGCTGAGGAGTGGCCTTAGGCCCCTCTCCCAGGTACCATGGGAGCAGAGCAGGGGAGAGTGGACTCTGCAGGGGAGGTCCTGGAGGGCTTCTCAGAGGAGGTGATTCCAATTTGAGTTTTACAGGATGAGCATGATTTTTCCAGGTGGTATAAGCAGGTGTCCCTGGCAGAGGGTCCTAGAACCCACATGGGCCTGGCAATCAGCGGCAGCAGTATGACCTGTATGTGGTGAGCAGCTGGTATGTTCAGGAACTGTGCCATGTGCCGGTGGCACGAAGGTGAATGAGGCAGGCAGGCTGGTAAGTGTGTGTGGGGAGGGAGGAGGGATACAGAGGGAATGCTGGGAAGATGCTCACGGGCAGGGGGAGTGATTGGCCAAGAGCCTCATGGTCTGTTGGTGGCAAGACTTCCTTTTCAGAGCCTAAGGCAGGATGTGCTGACCTGATAAGAACCTGGCATGTCAGGACTGGGCTTATTTCTCTCAGGGGGTCAGCAGGGAGGGTGGGATAAACCCAGGGTGGGGCCTGGTGGACAGAGTGTTTGTTTGACTTGAGCCACTCAGAAGTGAGGACATTCACTTTCCCCTTTTCTTCTCCAGGTATATCTGGGTCCAGAATTTGTGTGTAGTCATTGCAGAGAGGCACATCTGCAGATCTGAGAACACTGGATCTTGCTCACATTCGGCCAGAGGAAGACTCCTGGGTAAGCGGTGGGGTAGGACCTCACCCACCTCCCTATCCTCAGGATGAATGTCTGGGGAAAGGATGATTGTCACTAGCTGACAGAGAAAGGAAATGGAAGCTCAGAGAGCTCATGGCCAAGACGGCAGGTTAAGCAGGGGCAGAGCCTGGATGTGGAGGCAGGTGTGTCTGAGGGCTTCCTCCCATCCCCCTGGGCCCCTGAACAGTGCAGAGGGAGGGAGACCCTGCTCGGGTAGGCTCAGCTCGGGATGTGGACTCCTGAGACGTGAGTGATGACCCCAGAAAGAAGGTGAGTGTTGAGGGTACACAGTCTGTTGGGAAATTTGTAGGAGGCAGAGGGGATGGAGGAGGTCAGATCCTCTCCTCCTTTGGCCTGGCCAACTTGAGGCTGCCCCCAGGTGCTGTGCTGAGGCTGATGGGGAAAGGGTTCCTTCTGACATACAAGGAATCCAGGCTCATCACCACCCTGTCTCTGAGGGCCTGCTCAGTGCCTGACCCTGGGGGACACCGAGCCCTGAGAGGGGAGGGGCAGGAGACCAAGTGGGGAGACCCAGGGCTTTGGCTTCCTGTGCTTGCCAGGCCCTCAGCTCAGTGATCCTCTGCGGAGGAGGATGGCCCTGATAGAAGAATTGAGAAGGGCTTACTGCACTATGTCTGTGTTATGATCCCAGTTTTGCAATATTAAGATAAAAAAAGCCAAACTGTAGACATGTCAGTATAACAAGAGGAGCATGACCTTAGATCTATGTGTTCAGACAGGCAGAGACAAACCTAGAAACTTTGGGCTTATTAAATTCACATTCCTAGGACTTTCCTGGCAGTCCCGTGGTTAAGACTCCAAGTTTCCACTGAAGGTCGTGTTGGTTCCATCTCTGGTCAGGGAACTGAGATCCCACATGCTAGGAGGCCCAGCTAAAACAAAAAATAAAAGTAAAAAGAGAATAAAGTGTACACTTTTATCAGTTTTAAAAATTTAATAAAATCACATTCCCAAACTAAATACCCATGTCAGAAGGCCTAGTCTTGGCCTCTGCTCTACCCACAGAGAGCTGTGCGACCCTGCGCAAGACACCTCCTGCGGAATTGCTTGTTAAGATTTCTTACTTGTTTTTAAAAAGCTGATTTCAGTCTGCTCATGTGGGTTTGTAGCTCCTATGGCTGTTGAGGATGTTCACCCTTACAATATCTTGATGATGTTGTAAATAATGCAAACACTGTCTCAAGGTCTCTTGTATTCTGATCTGGTTTATGGTGTCCTTTGCAATTTTTTTTTTTCTTTATTAGTTGGAGGCTAATTACTTCACAACATTTCAGTGGGTTTTGTCATACATTGATATGAATCAGCCATGCAGATACATGTATTCCGCATCCCGATCTCCCCTCCCACCTCCCTCTCCACCCGATTCCTCTGGGTCTTCCCAGTGCACCAGGCCCGAGCACTTGTCTCATGCATCCCACCTGGGCTGGTGATCTGTTTCACTATATACATGCTGTTCTTTCGAAACATCCCACCCTCACCTTCTCCCACAGAGTTCAAAAGTCTGTTCTGTACTTCTGTGTCTCTTTTTCTGTTTTGCATATAGGGTTATCATTACCATCTTTCTAAATTCCATATACATGTGTTAGTATGCTGTACTGTTCTTTATCTTTCTGGCTTACTTCACTCTGTATAATGAGCTCCAGTTTCATCCATCTTATTAGAACTGATTTAAATGAATTCTTTTTAATGGCTGAGTAATATTCCATGGTGTATATGTACCACAGCTTCCTTATCCATTCATCTGCTGATGGGCATCTAGGTTGTTTCCATGTCCTGGCTATTATAAATATTGCTGCAATGAACATTGGGGTGCACGTGTCTCTTTCAGATCTGGTTTCCTCAGTGTGTATGCCCAGAAGTGGGATTGCTGGGTCATATGGCAGTTCTATTTCCAGTTTTTTAAGAAATCTCCACACTGTTCTCCATAGTGGCTGTACTAGTTTGCATTCCCACCAACAGTGTGAGAGGGTTCCCTTTTCTTCACACCCTCTCCAGCATTTATTGCTTGTAGACTTTTGGATAGCAGCCATCCTGACTGGCGTGTGATGGTACCTCATTGTGGTTTTGATTTGCATTTCTCTGATAATGAGTGATGTTGAGCATCTTTTCATGTGTTTGTTAGTCATCTGTATGTCTTCTTTGGAGAAATGTCTGTTTAGTTCTTTGGCCCATTTTTTGATTGGGTCATTTATTTTTCTGGAATTGAGCTGCAGGAGTTGCTTGTATATTTTTGAGATTAATCCTTTGTCTGTTGCTTCATTTGCTATTATTTTCTCCCAATCTGAGGGCTGTCTTTTCACCTTACTTATAGTTTCCTTTGTTGTGCAAAAGCTTTTAAGTTTCATTAGGTCCCATTTGTTTAGTTTTGCTTTTATTTCCAATATTCTGGGAGGTGGGTCATAGAGGATCTTGCTGTGATTTATGTCGGAGAGTGTTTTGCCTATGTTCTCCTCTAGGAGTTTTATAGTTTCTGGTCTTACATTTAGATCTTTAATCCATTTTGAGTTTATTTTTGTGTATGGTGTTAGAAAGTGTTCTAGTTTCATTCTTTTACAGGTGGTTGACCAGTTTTCCCAGCACCACTTGTTAAAGAGGTTGTCTTTTTCCCATTGTATATCCTTGCCTCCTTTGTCGAAGATAAGGTGTCCATAGGTTCGTGGATTCATCTCTGGGCTTTCTATTCTGTTCCATTGATCTATATTTCTGTCTTTGTGCCAGTACCATACTGTCTTGATGACTGTGGCTTTGTAGTAGAGTCTGAAGTCAGGCAGGTTGATTCCTCCAATTCCATTCTTCTTTCTCAAGATTACTTTGGCTATTCGAGGTTTTTTGTATTTCCATACAAATTGTGAAATTCTTTGCTCTAGTTCTGTGAAAAATACCATCGGTAGCTTGATAGGGATTGCATTGAATCTATAGATTGCTTTGGGTAGAATAGCCATTTTGACAATATTGATTCTTCCATTCCATGAACATGGTATGTTTCTCCATCTGTTTGTGTCCTCTTTGATTTCTTTCATCAGTGTTTTATAGTTTTCTATGTATAGCTCTTTTATTTCTTTAGGAAGATATACTCCTAAGTATTTTATTCTTTTTGTTGCAATGGTGAATGGGATTGTTTCCTTAATTTCTCTTTCTGTTTTTTCATTGTTAGTATATAGGAATGCAAGGGATTTCTGTGTGTTAATTTTATATCCTGCAACTTTACTATATTCATTGATTAGCTCTAGTAATTTGCTGGAAGAGTCTTTAGGGTTTTCTATGTAGAGGATCATGTCGTCTGCAAACAGCGAGAGTTTCACTTCTTCTTTTCCTATCTGGATCCCTTTTACTTCTTTTTCTGCTCTGATTGCTGTGGCCAAAACTTCCAACACTTTGTTGAATAGTAGTGGTGAGAGTGGGCACCCTTGTCTTGTTCCTGATTTCAGGGGAAATGCTTTCAATTTTTCACCATTGAGGGTGATGCTTGCTGTGGGTTTGTCATATATAGCTTTTATTATGTTGAGGTATGTTCCTTCTATTCCTGCTTTTTGGAGAGTTTTAATCATAAATGAGTGTTGAATTTTGTCAAAGGCTTTCTCTGCATCTATTGAGATAATCATATGGTTTTTATCTTTCAATTTGTTAATGTGGTATATTACATTGATTGATTTGTGGATATTAAAGAATCCTTGCATTCCTGGGATAAAGCCCACTTGGTCATGGTGTATGATTTTTTTAATATGTTGTTGGATTCTGTTTGCTAGAATTTTGTTAAGGATTTTTGCATCTATGTTCATCAGTGATATTGGCCTGTAGTTTTCTTTTTTTTGTGGCATCTTTGTCTGGTTTTGGAATGAGGGTGATGGTGGCCTCATAGAATGAGTTTGGAAGTTTACCTTCTTCTGCAATTTTCTGGAAGGGTTTGAGTAAGATAGGTGTTAGCTCTTCTCTAAGTTTTTGGTCGAATTCAGCTGTGAAGCCATCTGGTCCCGGGCTTTTGTTTGCTGGAAGATTTTTGATTACAGTTTCGATTTCCTTGCTTGTGATGGGTCTGTTAAGATCTTCTATTTCTTCCTGGATCAGTTTTGGAAAGTTATACTTTTCTAAGAATTTGTCCATTTCATCCAAGTTGTCCATTTTATTGGCATAGAGTTGCTGGTAGTAGTCTCCTATGATCCTTTGTATTTCAGTGTTGTCTGTTGTGATCTCTCCATTTTCATTTCTAATTTTGTTAATTTGGTTCTTCTCTCTTTGTTTCTTAATGAGTCTTGCTAATGGTTTGTCAATTTTGTTTATTTTTTCAAAAAACCAGCTTTTAGCTTTGTTGATTTTTGCTATGGTCTCTTTAGTTTCTTTTGCATTTATTTCTGCCCTGATTTTTAAGATTTCTTTCCTTCTGCTAACCCTGGGGTTCTTCATTTCTTCCTTCTCTAGTTGCTTTAGGTGTAGACTTAGGTTATTTATTTGGCTTTTTTCTTGTTTCTTGATGTAAGCCTGTAATGCTATGAACTTCCCCTTAGCACTGCTTTTACAGTGTTCCATAGGTTTTGGGTTGTTGTGTTTTCATTTTCATTCATTTCTATACATATTTTGATTTCTTTTTTTATTTCTTCCATGATTTGTTGGTTATTCAGAAGCGTGTTATTTAGCCTCCATATGTTTGAATTTTTCATAGTTTTTTTCCTGCACGGTGGTCAGAAAAGATGAGTGGAATGATTTCAATTTTTTCGAATTTTCCAAGACCAGATTTATGGCCCAGGATGTGATCTATTCTGGAGAAGGTTCCGTGTGCACTTGAGAAAAAGGTGAAGTTGATTGTTTTAGGGTGAAATGTCCTATAGATATCAATTAGGTCTAGCTGGTCCATTGTGTCATTTAAGGTTTGTGTTTCCTTGTTAATTTTCTGTTTAGTTGATCTATCCATAGTTGTGAGTGGGGTATTAAAGTCTCCCACTATTATTGTGTTACTATTAATTTCCTCTTTCATACTCGTTAGCGTTTGCTGTACATATTGCGGTCCTCCTATGTTGGGTGCATATATATTTATAATTGTTAGATCTTCTTCTTGGATTGATCCTTTGATCATTATGTAGTGTCCTTCTTTGTCTCTTTTCACAGCCTTTATTTTAAAGTCTATTTTATCTGATATGAGTATTGAGACGCCTGCTTTCTTTTGGTCTCCGTTTGCGTGAAATATTTTTTTCCAGCCCTTCACTTTCAGTCTGTATGTGTCCCTTGTTTTGAGGTGGGTCTCTTGTAGACAGCATATAAGGGGTGTTGTTTTTGTATCCATTCAGCCAGTCTTTGTCTTTTGGTTGGGGCATTCAACCCATTTACATTTAAGGTAATTATTGATAGGTATGGTCCCGTTGCCATTTACTTTGTTGTTTTGGGTTCACGTTCATACAACCTTTCTGTGTTTCCTGTCTAGAGAAGATCCTTAAGCATTTGTTGAAGAGCTGGTTTGGTGGTGCTGAATTCTCTCAGCTTTTGTTTGTCTGTAAAGCTTTTGAATTCTACTTCATATCTGAATGAGATCCTTGCTGGGTACAGTAATCTAGGTTGTAGGTTATTCTCTTTCATTACCTTCAGTATGTCCTGCCATTCCCTTCTGGCCTGGAGGGTTTCTATTGATAGATCAGCTGTTATCCTTATGGGAATCCCTTTATGTGTTATTTGTTGTTTCTCCCTTGCTGCTTTTAAGATTTGTTCTTTGTGTTTGATCTTTGTTAATTTGATTAATATGTGTCTTGGGGTGTTTCACCTTGGGTTTATCCTGTTTGGAACTCTCTGGGTTTCTTGGACTTGGGTGGCTATTTCCTTCCCCATTTTAGGGAAGTTTTCAGCTATTATCTCCTCGAGTATTTTCTCATGGCCTTTCTTTTTGTCTTCTTCTTCTGGGACTCCTATGATTCGAATGTTGGGGCATTTCACATTGTCCCAGAGGTCCCTGGGGTTGTCCTCATTTCTTTTGATTCTTTTTTCTTTTTTCCTCTCTGCTTCATTTATTTCTACTATTTTATCTTCTACATCACTTATCCTATCTTCTGTCTCTGTTACTCTACTTTTGGTTCCCTCCAGAGTGTTTTTGACCTCATTCATTGCATTATTCATTTTTAATTGACTCTTTTTTATTTCTTCTAGGTCTTTATTAAACATTTCTTGCAACTTCTCAATCTTTGTCTCCAGGCTATTTATCTGTAACTCCATTTTGTTTTCAAGATTTTGGATCATTTTTATTATCATTATTCTAAATTCTTTTTCAGGTAGATTCCCTATCTCCTCCTCTTTTGTTTGACTTGGTGGGCATTTTTCATGTTCCTTTACCTGTTGGGTATTTCTCTGCCTTTTCATCTTGTTTAGATTGCTGTGTCTGGAGTGGGCTTTCTGTATTCTGGAGGTCTGTGGTTCCTTTTTATTTTGGAGGTTTTACCCAGTGGGTGCGGTTGGACGATTGGCTTGTCAAGGTTTTCTGGTTAGGGAAGCTTGCGTTGGTGTTCTGGTGCATGGAACTTTATTTCTTCTCTCTGGAGAGCAATGGAGTGCCCAGTAATGAGTTTTGAGATGGGTCTATGTGTTAGGTGTGACCTTGGGCAGCCTGTATGTCGACGTTCAGGGCTATGTTCCTGCGTTGCTGGAGAATTTGCATGGTATGTCTTGCTCTAAAACTTATTGGCTCTTGGGTGGTGGTTGGTTTCAGTGTAGGTATGGAGGCTTTTGGACGGTCTCTTATTACTTAAAGTTCCATGTAGTCAGGAGTTTTCTGGTATTCTCAGGTTTTGGGCTTAAGTCTCCTGCCTCTGGTTTTCAGTTTTATTCTTCCAGTAGTCTCATGACTTCTCCAACTATACAGCACTGATAATAAAACTTCTAGGTTAATGGCGAAAAGATTCTCCCCTGTTAGGGACACCCAGAGAAGTTCACAGAGTTACATGAAGAAGAGGAGAGGGAGGAGGGAGATAGAGATGAGCAGGAGGAGAAAAAGGGGGACTCAAGAGGAGAGAGGCAGATCTATTCAGTTGTCTGTTCCCCGAGTGTTCTCCGTAGCCCAGACACCCACAGAGATTCACAGAATTGGATTGCGAAGAGAAGGGGAAAGGAGGAAATAGAGGTGTTCTGAGGTAGAAAACAGAGTCAAGATTGGTAGAGAATAATCAACACACTCCTGAATAAAAATGGGAACTGAATATTGGATTCTTAAATGTTCACAATTTATATCATATACTGAAAAACAAAAATTAAAAATCTAGAGTAGAGGTTAGACTCTTAAAAATACTATATTAAAAACAAAAACCAAGACACACAAAAAAGTTTTTAGAAAGATATATGAAGCTCGGTTTAAAAATAGGGCTTCTCTTCTTTTTTTTTTTTTTTTGTCAGGTTATAGTGTATTGAAAATGAAAATTAAGGAGTAGTAGAGGAGTAATAGAGGACTTTAAAAAGAAATAAGAGAAAAAGAAAAATAGAAAATAGAATAGAAAAAGGAAAAAAAAAAAGAAAAAAAAATTTCCCTAATTAAAAAAATCGTAAAAATCTATGAAAAAGAAAGTTAAGGAGTAATGGGGGAGTAATAGGGAATTTTAAAAGAAAATAAAACAGAAGAAATAAAAAAGAAAAACTTAAAAAAAATTTTTTTCCTTACTTAAAAAAAAATAAAAAATAAAAGTAAAAATATATCTAGGAATTTCTCTGGAGCTCGGTCAGTGTGGGTTCGGCTCAGTTTCAGATAGCTCCTCATTCCAGCTTACACTTCTTGGTATCTACAGGCCCCTTTTGGTGTAGTCCGTGTTTTCTACAGGGATTTTAATCTGTTGCACCAGTCCCTTCTGAAGCGGTTCCCTTTGTTTATTTGGCTTCTGTTTGCCAGTCTCCTCAGCGCCTCATTTCCGCCCTGACACAAGCGGGCGGAGGTGGACTCTTATTCAGGTAGCTAGTTCCGTCGTGCTGCGGGGAGGGGCTGGCGCTGCTTTCTCTGTCTGCGCTGCTCGGGCTCCCAGCTGCTCTATATGGAGTGTGCCCTGCGCTGCGCGCGGTTCCAGCCCTTGGGTGTTCCACAAAAGTGCGGAATAAAAAGCTGCACCTGCTTTTTGTGCCTTCCCCGTCAGAGCGGTTCAGGCAGCCAGGGGCTTGACGGGTGCACTCTCCCCGGGTGTGGCACACCTACTCCCTTCCGCGGTCCCAGCCTCAGTTTCCGCCGGTGCCAGTCGGGTGCGTGCGCCTTCTGCCCTCCGTGTCCCCAGCCGCAGCCCCCGCCCGTGCCGGTCAGGTGCCTGCGCCCTCTGTCTCGCTGCGACCCTCCCGGTGGATGTCGACCATCCAGAATCTCAGGAGGTCTTTGATTAGAAACTGGAGGTCTGTTTGCAGTGCAGTAGGGGATGAGGTCCTTGGGGCCGAGCCTGCCCCTTTCCCCTCCCCCCTGCCTCCAGCCTCCGGTGGGGCTGGACTGGTCCGAAGCCTGCGAGCTCTTCTCTGGACTTGCTCGGTCCCTTTGTTCTGCGCATGGCCGGCAGTGTGTTTGGGCCGCTTAATTTTCTCTCTCTCTTTTGCTATCCCACAGTTTAAGTTGGTAACTCACAAAAGCTCCCTCCGATTGTTCTCAGGGCACTCAGGCCCAGTCCTTACCCTAAGCAATGCTGCCCGCTCCTCTCCATTCCACCCCCACTTGCTGGTGGCGGATGCGGGCATCTGGGGTACTTTTCTGCTGGGAGTTGCTTTTAGGCTCGTAATCTGTGGGTTATATTTATTGGTCCCCTCCGAGTCAGGTTGCCCTCTGAAATTCAAACACTTCCCCCAGACCCGCCAGTGCGAGTGTTTCCTGGTGTCTGGAAACTTCCTCTATTAAGACTCCCTTCCTGGGACGGATCTCCGTCCTTAGCTCTTTTGTCTCTCTTTTTATCTTTTATATTTTGTCCTACCTCTTTTTGAAGACAATGGGTTGATTTTCTGGGCGCCTGATGATCTCAGCTAGCGGTCAGAAGTTGTTTTGTGAAGTTTGCTCTGCATTCAGTTATTCTTTTGATGAATTTGTAGGAGAGAAAGTGGTCTCCCCGTCCTAATCCTCTGCCATCTTGGCTCCTCCCCCTGCAATTTTTAATTTTTAAGAGATTCACTGGTTTCTGGGATTTGTGTCCCGGTGAGAAAATTTTCCTCAACTCAACAGTATTTTACCAGTATGCTTTCATTTTTTGTCTAGTATGTTTGTAATTATTTTTTCCTTTCAGGTTTGCATTTAGATACCTTTGGGATTCAGGATTGATCATTATTTTTTGTTTCTTCTTATTTTTCTTCCCCATTCTACCTATCCCCTCCTTCCATTGTCTCCTCCTCCTCTCTTGCTCTCCTTCCCTCCTTGCCTGTCTCCTTCTTCTTCTCCTTAAAGCAGGACATATTTAACAGGTACCTACTGCAGTCAAAAGGAACACACTCTTTTGTGAGGTTTAGCGTATGGCCATACATTTGGGAGGGAACAGGCTTCTCCAGGTTCCTCCCCTCTTCCTCCCACCAACAAATGACCAATTAGAGACTAACAGAACAGGATGCCCAGGATAGTAGCCCAGCAGAGGGAGCACCGTCCAGCATCCACAGGCATCTGAGACCCCAGACAAGGGTCAGAACCAGAACAAGAATGGGAGAGAAGGACGGAGGGATGAGGTCAAGGGTACAGCCACATTTACAAGTGTTTGGCATGATCTGAGGGCAGTTTCTTCTGGTGATACCCTCCTCCTCTCTCTGCCTTGGCACTTGGTCCTTGTGTTTCATTATTTCAGTTGGCTACCCTGGCTCCCGGGGTCAAACAGCTTCCAGGCAGAGAAGGAGGCAGGGTACCAGCCAACTCTCCTCTCCCACATGCTTCAAGAGGAGCCTGCCTGTATGAATTCTCTTCCATCCACATGTCAGTACATCCAGTCTCTGTCACCAGACACACTTCCTAGCAAGCAAGCTGAGGGTTAGGTTACTCTTCCTGAGGGAGAACCCTGGGCATCACAGAGGAAGGTGTAGAAAGAAAGATTCTAGGATGGGGCTCAGGTGAGGCGATTTGAGGGAGACTCTAAGGAAATAGGGCCACTCTAGGTTGGGTGCTGCAGAGAACGGGGGGCAGTTCTACCAATGAGAGTCTCAGTAACTTCATGTATGGAGACCAGAGCGAGGATAAAGCTGTAATGGGTAAAGAAGGAGCAGTCGTGCTTTTCAGCCAAGGGAGGGGGCGAGGTGTGGGTGAGGGCGCAGTGATGGGTGTTTGCTGTCTCCTTTGCTCCTGCTCTCAGGGTGACCCTGTGTGAGGCTGGAGTTCTGTGAGAGCCTTTACATCCAACAGGAGAAGAGCATTGCCCTCTTGTGACAACAGGTCAGTCTCGGGATGTCAGGTTTTTTCTTGTTTTATTTCTCAAAACTTTATAAATGCTCACATGAATAAACCGAAGGGGAAACAGCTGTAGAATGCAAGACTCCTCTTCTTATTAAATTCAATTAAGAGTTAAACACTTCCCATTATACTAATTCTTATTCCCAACAAAACTACTATTTTAATATCTAACTTTGGTGGTATATATATAATTTTTCTTTTGTATTGAGTAGAGTTAATTTAACAGTATTGTTAGTTTCAGGTGTACAAAGTGATTCAGTTATACATATATGTGTATCTATTCTTTTTCAAATTCTATTCCCATTTAGGTTATTAGAGAACACTGCACAGAGTTGTGTGTGCTATACAGTAGGTCCGTGATGGCTATCCTACATTTGGCAATGTGTACACGTGAATCCTTTTTGGATATATTTTTTCTGAAATGTTCTCATTTTAATATTATTATGGACTAATGGCCTTTAACAGACTCAACCTTGTCCAATTAAACAAGATAATATTTATTTTCCATTAGAATGATGATGATGATTCTATATGGGTGCCCCCTGTCACCACTGCTCTGAGCATCTTCAAGAGCATCCTTGCCTTTGTAGGAGCAGAGATGTGGGCCTCTGGAATTCACCTCCCTTGCAAGGGATCTTGCTTCCTTTGAGTGGGCAGAAGCCCATGGATGCACATGTGTGTGGGCAAGATGCTGCTGGACAATATGTCTGTTTAAGGTCATAGTTCACTCTGATTATTGTGTTCACTCTGGTTTATGTGTGTTATCATCCCTACGTTTTTAGAGAACTTGGTTTCATCAACATGAACATGTTTCCTACATTGACAGTTGTCACAGCAGGAGTTAGGATTCTTTCTTATTTGTACTTCACCTGATTCAGAAAACTAAGATCATGGCATCCAGTCCCATCACTTCATGGGAAATAGATGGGGAAACAGTGGAAACAGTGTCAGACTTTATTTTTCTGGCCTCCAAAATCACTGCAGATGGTGATTGCAGCCATGAATTTAAAAGACACTTACTCCTTGGAAGGAAAGTTATGACCAACCTAGATAGCATATTAAAAAGCAGAGACATTACTTTGTCAGCAAAGGTCCATCTACTCAAGGTTATGGTTTTTCCAGTGGTCATGTATGGATGTGAGAGTTGGACTATAAAGAAAACTGAGTGCAGAAGAATTGATGCTTTTGAACTGTGGTGTTGGAGAAGACTCTTGAGAGTCCCTTGGACTGCAAGGTGATCCAACCAGTCCATCCTAAAGGAGATCAATCCTGGGTGTTCATTGGAAGGACTGATGTTGAAGCTGAAAACTCCAACACTTTGGCCCCCTGATGCGAAGAGCTGACTCATTTGAAAAGACCCTGATGCTGGGAACGATTGAGGGCAGGAGGAGAAGGGGATGACAGAGGATAAGATGGTTGGATGGCATCACCGACTCAATGGACATGGGTTTGGGTGGACTCCGGGAGTTGGTGATGGGCAGGGAGGCCTGACGTGCTGTGGTTCATGGGGTCGCAGAATTGGACACGACTGAGCAACTGTACTGAACTGAACTGATTGCTCCCACCATTTTAAGGGGTGGCAACGGACGCAACCTAATTCTTGTGGATTACTAACTACTATAAAGTGACTTCTGCGGTCTTAAAGTTTAAAAAAATCTGAAATGCTAAGTGCATATTGTTAAAATAAATCAATTTCTACAGAGAATTCTGCTCATTCCTTCCCAAGGAAAAGCTTTTTTCTTTGGATAATTAATTAATATCTTTAGATGATATTCTTACATTGGGGGACAGAATAGTGTGAGACTGTTTGCTACAGAGATAGGAACCTGGACTCGAATTGCTGGTTCTGGCACTTGCTGGGCACTTTGAGTACGTTACTTAATCTCTCTGGGCTTCTCTTTCCTTTCTTTTTTTTTCCCCAATTATTTTTATTAGTTGGAGGCTAATTACTTTACAGTATTGTAATGGTTTTTGCCATACATTGACATGAATCAGCCATGGATTTACATGTGTTCCCCATCCTGAACCCCCCTCCCGCCTCCCTCCCCATCCCATCCTTCTGGGTCATCCCAGTGCACCAGCCCCGAGCACTTGTCTCATGCATCCAACCTGGACTGGCGATTTGTTTCACACTTGATAATATACATGTTTCAATACTGTGTGGAATATTACTCAGCCATTAAAAACAATGCATTTGAATCAGTTCTGATGAGATGGTTAAAACTGGAGCCCATTATACAGAGTGCAGTAAGCCAGAAAGATAAACACCAATACAGTATACTAACGCATATATATGGAATTTAGAAAGATGGTAATGATAACCCTATATGCAAGACAGAAAAAGAGACACAGATGCAAGGAACAGACTTTTGGACACTCTCCTTTCTTAAAGGGTCATTGTTAGAACTAAAAGTGATTGAAAGCCTACCAAGCACTTGGAATGTTGCTTGTTGCAAAGAGGGGAGTCATCAACCACAATATCTAATAAATGCTAGGTACTGCATTTTCCTTTCTCTTGATTTAAAATTTTTGATATTTAATTACTTACCAAGAAAGATAATTTCAGTTATGCTAATCCATTTTCTTATACCTTTCCTCATCTTCTCATAATATCATTATATCACTAGATTTATATACTGTATCAGAAATCTTTGTAGTTGTAAGCACTTTATTTAAACTTATTTCTGAGGTCCTCAGGTGCAGCCAGTATTTCCTGACTCACTCTGGTGAAAGAACTTTGAAAATGGAAAATTTTTGAAAACTCAAACCCACATGTCAAGAAGATTAGAAAGATATTTTATTCATAAAGTGAGAACAAGATGCATGGAAAAGAGAAATAAATAATGAAACAAACAAAGAAAGGAAATATTAATCCTTTCCTTCCTTCAGGGCTTCATCTCCCAACATTTAGCAGTGTACTTTAATATTCATATTGATTGACAACAAATCCATTAGTTCTCATATTTAAATGCTCTGTTTTGGGAATATTCTGGCAGTCCAGTGGTTAAGACTCTACTTTTACTGCCATGGACCAGGGTTTGATATCTAGTCACGGTGTTAAGATCCCACAAGCCATGCAGCGCAATGACACACACATATATATATATGTGTGTGTGTGTGTGTGTGTGTGTGTGTGTGTGTACATATATATATGTAAATGCTAAGTTTTGTTCAAAAAATTAAAAGTCAAACAAGAGTGTTAACATTTTTAAATGCCAACATTTCCTCCATTTCTTCAAACTATGCCTCATCTGGTACCGTGTCTCCTGTCCCTACAGACTCTGAACTTCTTATCCCGTTCAGGACTGGTTTCTCTCTAGGTCTGCTGCATGCCCAGCTGTGATCCCTGGATTCCCTTCTCTCTGGGTTGATGTTCCTAATTCCTGGATCCACATCTTTCATAGTTATGCCTTATCTCACTCCATAAAAACACACACCTTTTTTCCTCCCTACAGCTCACTCCCAAATAACTTTCTTAGAAACAACTGTGGATGGTAACCTTTCTATTCCCCATTTAGCTCCATTTCTTCTGTCCTTTGTTTGTTTGATTTTCTGCAAGCTTTCTTTGACTTTCTTTTCCCTTCTTCTTTTATAGTTATGTTACAAACACTTTATTAATTTCCAAGATCTACTTTTTGTTTGTTTCATTATTTATTTCCCTTTTCCATGTATCTTGTTCTCATTTTATGAATAAAATATCTTTCTAATCTTGAGACATGGGTTTGAGTTTTCAAATTTTTTCAACTTTCAAAATTCTCTGTTTTGTGACTTCCCTGGTGGTCCAGTGGCTAAGATTCCATGCTCCCAATGCAGGCGGCCTGGGTTCCACCCCTTGTCAGGGAACTAGATTCCACAAGCTCAAGAAAGAGTTCATGTGCCACAACTAAAATATCCTGTGTGCCACAACTAACATCCAGCTTGGCTGAATAAATAAATAATTTTTTTTAATTATATGTTTCTTCTGATGTCATTTTTATCTGTTTATCATAGTCCTTCTTTTCCAGGTTGTCATATTTCTCATATGTCTGATCCTGGGTTGCCCATTCATATTAAGATGCAGGAGGGTTGATTGGCATATTTCTGTAGAGTGATTGGATGAGGACCTGTGATTTCCATAAAACAGAAATTTTTTTTCTGGTGTCTTTCCATCCTGATTTCCCCACTTTGTTGCAGACTTAAGGCTGCTGTGAATATGGGATGCACCATGGGATTGGTGAACTTATCCCCTGATCTCCCCTCTGGCTCCCTCTCATCTTGGTCCCTCTCTGGAACGCTGCCCAGCGGACCATTTTTCTTGCCTCTACTCACTCTTGCTATTTCTCTCCTTCTGCTTTTCTCTATTCAGCTATCACTTCTCCATTCACTCAGTCCTCAAATATGTATTGAAGACTCTAGGCTCCTATTGCCACCATTCATGGTTTTTTTTTTTGTTTTTTTTTTTTTTTTTTTAGCCACAGAGTGAGGAGAGGCAGAGTATGGGTTCTTGAGCCCAAGAGTGGGTTGGAACCCAGTCTACGCTGAACAAGGTTTCTGACCTTGGGCAAATCACAAAGCATCTATACTTCAGTTTCCTCAGCTATAAACAAGGATACAAGGGTACAAACTTCCAGCTTATCAGAAAATATGCTTTATAATTTATGAAATCTTAGAGCAAATACCAGCACACATCAAAATCAGAAACACAAACCACTCACATCAATAGCTGTTACTCTAACTATAAGGACATTTACCATCATTTCAGCCAGGTTTCAGAAAGGGTAGTTAATAAGAGCCCTTTTGAATTCTTAAAATAGTACATAAACATAAGCAACATTTGCTTTCATTTGTCATCTCCCAACACAAGATAGTCATAACCAGAATCAAAAGAAATTCTCTCTATATAAAGATTTGCTACTTAAAACAGACAACTGAGAACTGGCAAGACTGAAAGGCTGAGTATGAATGTAAATTGGTGCAGTATCTTTCCAAAGCAGTGTGGAAAGTGCTTAGATGTTGATAAGCCCAGACACAGTTATTCTACTTCTGAAACAGCTTAAGGAAAAAGTCAAATGCAAGCAAAGTTTTCTACAAGAAGAGTGTTCTTTGCCCTATTATTTACATAGATAATTAAAAAGAGTCCCAGATTTAATAGTCAGGAGAGGACAGCAAAGAAGACTGGGCCCCATCAGAGGTCCTCAGTCACCCAGGGCAGGGTTGCAGGGATGGGGCGGGGATCATGGGGCTCCAGGCCCTTGTAGGATAAAGGCTCTTGCAGAAGCAAGGAGGGCATGGGCTGTGGGAGCTGAAGCACCAGGTACTTTATCCCAAGACAGAGACTTGAGCACCGGGAGCAAGACATCACTTTGGAATGAAGAGACTCATTTACCAATTAACATATATCCACAAGTAAATATTTTTGTATATTATAGGGAGTAGAGCATAGTCATCACAAACATGCAATTTACATCAGAAAGACTTGGGTTCAAATTGAGGCTCTGGCACCAGAGTGAAAACTTGGGTTGACCTAAGTTTAGGTGAGTTTCAGGGGCCTGCGTGTCATAGACACTGGATCAATATCACCTATTACCAATTATTAAACACATGTTCCCAACCTTGCATAATTTCCAGAATATTCCTTTCTGTCTGTCCTGTCTCTGGTTTCACTGTTCCTAGCCTCACAAGTGGCTTTCTCCTCTCTGATTACTTTCTCTTTGTGCCCCAACAGAAGAGCAGGACTCTGACTCCACCTGGAGGGAGCTGGTGGGAGGATGAGTAACTTTCCTTAACTAGTGGCCAGCAGAGTCCAGGGGCCAAAGAACCACTCTGGGTTAAGTCCCTGGTGGTACTCATGGCCATCCCAGAGGAAATAACCATAGACCTTGCCCCTCTCTCTTCCCCAAGGGTGAAGCCATACCTCCTTCCATCCTGATGCAGAGAAGGAGCTTAAGGGAGATCTCTGAGACCCTGCCGCTGCCACCATAAGCTCAGAAGATCTGGGGGACTGCTCAGCTGGTCACCTGTCTCCTATCTGGCTGGTTCCTACTTATGACCCAGAATTGAGGTGATGCCAATGGCCAAAATAAACTAGAGAGGAATCAAGAACCAAGAAGAGGATGGATAAGCATCCTTGAGACCCTAGAGGAGTCAGGAGAGCCCAGCAGCCAGGGGTCCACCCACAAGGCCCTCTGCCAGGCCCTCTGCTCAGGGAGCCAAGTCCAAGGTGCTCACTTCCCCCACCACCCAACAAGTGATGCAGAAGTGAGGCCAGGACAGCCCATGGGGAGGGAGGACATCAGAAGGAGCCCTCGAGGCCAGACGGGGCTTCTCCTGCCCTCTCCGTTTGGTCCGAACCTCCTCTTGCTCCCAGCCCCTGGGGCCTCACCACAGAAACCAGCCCAGCTGCTCTGTGAGAGTCAGCAGACCCTGAACTGAACCCCAATCTGGCCTTTGCCATCTCCCACCTGTGTGATGTGGAGCACCTTACCTGACCTCACCTGTAAAATGAGAAGAATATTGCCTTATATTGTGATGAGGATCAAATATAATGGATGTCCATGGCCTGGGCCACATAGCAGGTCCTGTAGAGTGTGATGCTGTCCCCTCTACCTGGAATGTGTTAGTTTAGGTGGAAACCTCTCCCCCCTCCACAATATCCCTGCCCCGTGCTGAATTGGGACACTTGGCCAGTGCTCTCGTATACAAGCACCTGCTTACCAAGTGTGTCTGGCCTCAGAGAGGTGCTCGTCCTATTGTTCTCAAATGCCCATGCAGACAGCCAGGTGTTCAATTTCTTTCCCACTCACCTCCACCCGAATCATTCAACACACAGATTTAGCGCTCTGGGTTCCCTCCGTGTGAGCTGGGATTCTTTCTCCCTTAGTGACACAGGGAAAAGAGAAAAGTTAACAACTTCATGCTATGGGATAGAAAGAGAGAGTGAGAGATCTTGTGACTCTTCTTCTGGTAAGGACATCAATCTTATTGGAATAGACCACACACTTATGGCCTCATTTCACTGTAATTACTGCCTTAAAGGCCCCTATCTTCTAATACAGTCATTACAACTGGGTCTGGACTTTAACTTTTTTTTTTTCTTTTTTTCCCCAATTATTTTTATTAGTTGGAGGCTAATTACTTTACAATATGGTAGTGGTTTTTGCCATACATTGACATGAATCAGCCATGGTTTTACATGTGTTCCCCTTGGGGCTGGTGGACACAGTCCACCTGTAACCCCAGGTGAATCCATCAGCAGTACTCCAGATGACTGCTGCCCAGGATGGTGAACTTTAACCACTTTATGTTGCTGTTGTTCGCCACCCCATGGACTGCAGCCCACCAAACTTCCCTGTCTTTCACCATCTCCTGGAGCTTTCCCAAACTCATGTCCATTGAGTTGGTGATGCCATCCAACCGTCTCATCCTCTGTTGGCCCCTTCTCCTTCTGGCTTCAATCTTTCCCAGTATCAGAGTCTTTTCTAATAAGTTGGCTCTTCACATCACAATACCATTTACCTTCCACCATAATTTCTTCTAATTTTTTTTCCTGACTAGAGAGCCAAATGGAGAAGGAAATGGCAACCCACTGCAGTATTCTTGCCTAGAGAATCCTGTGGACAGAAGAGCATGGAGGGCTGGTGTCCATAGGGTCGCATAGAGTCGGACACGACTGAAGTGACTTAGCATAAATGCATGCGTTGGAGAAGGAAATGGCAACCCACTTCAGTGTTCATGCCTGGAGAATCCCAGGGATGGATGAGCCTGGTGGGCTGCCGTCTATGGGGTCGCACAGAGCCAGACACGAGTGAAGTGACTTAGCAGCAGCAGCAGCAGAGAGCCAAAGCTTTTCTGAGCCTGTCATTAGGTATTTCCAGGAAAGAGTGAGCTGGGAGGAACTGCCTTTCCTGCTCACTGAAGAGGAAGACTGTGAGAACTTTGTGACTAAGGCTGGTTTCTCCAGGTAACCCACAAAGTTGTGCCAGAAATCTCACCCAGATCCTTCCCAACTCAGGCTAGTTTCCTCCTGGCAGGCACACCTCCTCCAGGCAGGATCCCATGTTTGGGGTTGAGGATGTTCCTCCTCAGGATTCCAGGAGGAGTGTTTCCTCCATGTCATTTGCTGGCAGGGAATGTCCTCTGATTGAGAAAAGATGAAACCTACAAGGAAGGGGCAGGTTATGTGACCTTGGACAAATTACTGAGCCTTAGTTTCTCTGCCAAGTTACTCTGCCTTAGTTTCCTCATCTGTTCAATTTTATTCTGAAGAAACTGAGATCATGCATGCAAAGTACTTGGCAAAAGTGCGGATACAAGTGGTGATTTCGCACTGAATATTCTCACAAACACACAGGATTATGAGAGACGGTGCAGGGGCAGCTCACAAAAAAGACACTCTCCAAGAAACACTGATCCCGTATTTATTGACAATTTATCTCGTGATCTTTAACTAACAGCAGCCAGGCAAGGCAGAGACCAGAATTCTAGGGTTAATGAAGCCTCATCCTGGAGGTCCAGAGGTAATCACATTAGAATCATAAAGAAAGGACTTTGAAGATAAGGGGGTTTGTTCTGTGTGCAGAACAGCATCTAACGAATGCTGACGTGTCAGTCAGAACGCCCAACATAAGGGAGGGGGAAAGAGAAAGCAAAGAAAGAAACTGGGTAAGATTAAATTCCAGGAGACATTTCTGAGAAAGCAGTAAACCATGGTTCCCACACATATGGATTAGCTGAGTTCTGCATCTCATGGTGGCTTTGCTTCACTGTCCAGATAAGCTCATGCTAGTGGAAGAGAGAAGTATCAGTAGGAGGGAGTTTACTGGAAAAAAAAAAATTGAAAACATAAAGTAACTTTAAACAAGGAGTAGAGTTTACGATAGGCAAATGACAACCTTGGTTTGAATCGTGGCTTCTGCTGTGAGTTGAGGAAAGAAAGCCCCCACCTCGCCCCTCCCCTTGGTTGCTTATCAGCAAAATGAGATCAGATTCCTGACCTAATTCCCAGGGTGTCTGTAACACCAAGTCTAGTGTGTGGTCATCATGGAATACCACCCATTGCTCCTCTGGCCCTCCCTCAAAAGCTGACAGAAGGTGACCATGACGACCGGGGCCATTTTCTGCGATGAAGCAACACTGATGTCGGGCAGGTGGGCCTCTACGAGGGGTCCAGGCCCATTGCTGCCCCTGCTGCTGGGGGCTAAAATGAAAAGTCCACCAGCAGTCCAGCTGCATGACTCTCAGGCTGTGGGTCCTGTTCTTCTGTTTCTTAATCTGAAAAATGGAGCTGAAACATCCTAGAGCTGATGTGAGAGTCTGGACAGGAATGGTGTGGATGCTGCCTGCACAGAGTCTGCACATGCCCAGTTCTTGATACACCTAGGCTCTTTGCTCAGGAACCAAACAGAAGTTAAGACTGGTTTTCTGTTGTAGACTTTTTTGAGTTGCCAGGTCACTAGCCTTCCTCTCAAAGTCCTCCACTTGGAGAAAAAAGAACTGTGTCAACTAGAAATAAGCGAGGGGAGAAAGGAGCAGTGTGCTCTCAGCCCTTCCCACGAACTTGGCATCCATCCAAATGGCTTTGACCACCAAGGCTGAGCCTCCTCAAGTGAGTTGCTGGGATCGGAAGGCACTACTTCTGTCCCTGTCAGCAGGACCAAGTCCTGAGGGACTTGATCAAAGGGTGGGGGTGGGCATGGACAGAGTGGCTGAGGGGTGGCTTTAGGCCCTTCTCGCAGGTACCATGGGAGCACAGCAGGGGAGAGTGGACTCTGCAGGGGAGGTCCTGGAGGGCTTCTCAAAGGAGGTGATGTGAGGTTCTGGCTCTACAGGGCGAGTATGATTTCGCCAGGTTGGTTGCAACAGGAATCCCTGGCAGCAGGATCTGCATGAGCAAATCCTAGAAGCCACATGGGCATAGCCCTCTGCAGCAGCAGTATGACCATGTGCTGGTGGAACAAAGGTGAATAAGGCAGGCAGGCTGGCGACAGCGTGAGGATGGAGAGGACTGAGCGGGTGGGAAGATGGCTGTGGAGATGGGGAGAGGTTTGCCAAGGGACTTAGAATGTGTTGGTGACAGTTCTCCTTCAAGGAGCTGAGGCAGGGAAGACTGGGTCAAGAAGGTCGTGGAATGTAGGGCTGGGGTTGTTTCTCTAAGGGGTCAGCAGGAGGTGAGAATAGCCCAGGGTGGGGCCAGGGTGGGCAGGGTGTTGTTAACTTGAGCAACTCAGAGAAGAAGTTTTCACTTTCCCTTTTGGTTCTCAGGGTATATCTGGGCCCCATAATTGTGTGGTCATTGCAGAGATGCCAGAAGGTGGCTGTAACTGCAGAGTAGAGAACAACTGAATCTTGTTCACACTCGGCCAGAAGAAGACTCCTGGGTAAGCAGGGGAGTAGGAGCCCTGCCCATCTCCCCATTCTCAGGACGACTGTCTGAGAAAAGGGTGCTCCTCACTACAGAAGAAAGGAAATGGAAGCTCAGGGAGGTGAGGTCATGACTCAAGGCACACGTTAAGCAGCGGCAGAGCCTGGATGTGGAGGCAGGTGTGTGTTTGTTCCTACAAAAGCTTTCCTAAACCAAGATGACATAGAGCATAGATGATGTAGGTCTCAAATCGCAGTTTACCGGCAGAGGGTGATCATCTGGAAAGTGCAGGATGACCATAAAAGGAAATGCTCAGAAATGTGATAACACTATCAGAAAGAACTTTTATCAAGACAGACAAGGAAAACACATCTAAGTACTCCACCACAGGTAAAAGAAGTGTGGTGCTGTGTCTTCATGAAGCTGGGTGCTTCATGTCCCAGTAATGGGTCCCACACCTCGTATTCTAGCCAGGCTGTGCCCGGGAGGGCGGAGGGAGCACAGGCCCTGGAGCAGGAGGAGCAGCAGAGAAGAGACAGGGTACCTGCCCAGTGCTGGGAGCTGCAGGAAATCCACACAAATAGACCCACAACCAGGAAAGTGCAAGATTCCAGGGGGGCCTGGAGAGGAACTGGTGGAGGCAGCAGGGGGAGGAGGCTTTGGAGTGGGAACTCTAATTACAGGTAACATTTCACCTGGTGAGGCAGGTGGGGAAGGCATTGCAGGGGGAGGAGCAACTTGAATGAAGGCCTGGAGGCTGGGGGAGTCCAGGGAGCTGGGAGTCCTCCAGGCCCCTGGACCAGGCCCTGTGGAGTCAGGATGAGGGTGAGGAAGACAGGAGTAGGAGCATCAGGAGGGCCTGGTGATGGGCTAAGGACTCTGAATCTGACCCTGCCTTTACCCCTCCTATCCCTGCCCATAGAGTATGAGCTGCACCACGTGGAGGGGGATGTTTGGTAGAATCTCTGTCTGCCCACGGGGAGAGGAGGGCTCTCTGTCTGGCCAAGCAGTTGGGCAGGGACAGGCTTCCCCACAGTCCTCCCTTTCCCCAGAAACAGTCTTTCCAGGAAGTGACCCGGAGGCTAACAGAGGAAGACACTCGCAATAGAAACCCAGCAGAAGGGAGCACCGTCCAACATCCACACCTGGCTGAGGCCCAAGACAAGGGTCAGGACCAGACAAGAGTGGGAGGGAAGGACAGAAGGATAAGTCAAGGGTCATGATGCATTTACAATTCTTTGGCCTCATCCAGGAGCTGGCCCTTCTGCTGGAGCCCTCCTCTTCTTTCTGGCTTGAATTTTCCTTCTCATGTTTCATGATTTCAATTGGCTGCCCGGGCTCCTGGGGTCCTGCAGCTTTGAGTCAAAGAAGGAGGCAGGAGAGCAGCCAGCTCTCCTCTCCCACCTGCTTGGAGGCAGGCCTCCTCTGTGAATACTCACCCATCCACAAGGTCGGTGCCTCTAGCCTCTGCCACCAGGCACACTGGCTAGTGGACAAGCTGATGGTTACTCTTCCTGAGGGACAACCCTGGGCATCACAGAGAGAAGGTGATAGAAAGATAGATCCTAGGATGGGGCTTAAGGGAGGGGATTTGGGGGAGCCTCTAAAGATATGGAGCAACTCTAGACTGGGTGCTGCCGAGAACAGGGGTCAGTTCTATGAGTGTGAGTCTCAGTAACTCCATTTATGGAGTTGGGGACCAGAGTGAGGAGAAAGGTGCAATTGGTATAGAAGGAGCAGTCATGCTTTTCAAGCAAGGGAGGGGTGTTTCCTTGGTGGGGGCACATGATGCGTGTTTGCTGTCTCCTTCACTCCTGCATCGGGGTGACCCTGTGTGAAGTTGGAGTTCTGTGAGAGCCTTTACATCCAAGAGGAAAAGAACATCACCCTGTGGTGATACCAGGCCAGCTTTGGGATGTCATGGGTTCTTTCTTTCTCAATCCTTTATAAACATTCATGTAAATAAACAGAAGGGAATATCCCCACAGACTTCGAGACAGCTCTTCTTATTAAATTTATTTCACAACAAAATATTTCCTGTTATACTTGCTCTTCTTTACACCATGAAAAGAAAAGAAAGAGACCAGCTCAATCCTATCCAACTCTTTGTAGCCCCATGAACTGTAGCCCACCAGGCTCCTCTCCATGGGATTTCCTAGACAAGAATACTTGAGTGGGTTGCCATTTCCTTCTCCAGTGGATCTTCCCAGCTCAGGGACTGAATCCACATCTCTTGCATTTTTCATCTCCTGCATTACCACTAGTGCAGTTTTTCAACTTTATGTCTCCCTTTTTGATCATACTTTATCTAAAGTCCTCTCATTTGATTATTATTATGAACTCATGGCCTTTCACAGACTCAACAAGGCCCAATGAAATATATTTATAGTACCATTACCTTTCATTATTATTATTATTATTATTATTATATGTGGGTGCCCTTCTGACCACTTCTCTGAACATCTTCAAGAGCATCCTCGCCTTTGCAGGAACAGAGATGCCGGCCTGTGGATGCCTTCCCTGCAAGTTATCTTGCATCCTTTGATGGACAGAAGCCCATGGGTGCACATGTGGGTGGGCAAGATGCTGCTGGACAATATATGTTGAAGATCACAGTTCACTCTCATTATTCTGGTTTGACCCTGTTTTCATGCCTACTTTCCTAGAGAACTTGGTTTCATCAACACGAACATGCCTCCTACACTGACAGTTGTCATAGCAAGAGTCACACCTATTTCTTGTTGGCACTTAATTCAACTGCTTCCATCATCCTTAAGGTGGTGGTGCTAGAAACCACCCCATTATTGTGGGTTACTGAATACTATAAAGTGACTTCTACTGTCTTAGGGCTTCCCTGGTGGCTCAGATGGTAAAGCATTTGCCTGCAATGTGGGAGACCTGGGTTCGATCCCTGGATTGGGAAGATCCTCTGGAGAAGGAAATAGCAACCCACTTCAGTACTCTTGGCTGGAAAATTCCATGGATGGAGGAACTTGGTAGGTTATATAGTCCATGGGGTCGCAAAGAGTCGGACACCACTGAGCAACTTCACTAGTAGCAGTCTTAGAGTTAAAACAATCAAAATCCTAAGTGCATAGAGTTAAAAAAACATCAGTTTGTACAGAGGGTTCATCTTTCCCAAGGAAAAGCTATTTTTCAGTTCAGTTCAGTCACTCAGTCATGTCCAACTCTTTGCAACCCCATGGACTGCAGCACGCCAGGCCTTCCTGTCCATGACCAACACCCAGAGTTTACTCAAACTCACGTCCATTGAGTTGGTGATGCCATCCAACCATCTCATCCTCTGTCATCCCCTTCTCCTCCTGCCTTCAATATTCCCAGCAACAGGGTCTTTTCCAATGAGTCAATTCTTATCAGGTGGCCAAAGGATTGGAGTTTCAGCTTCAACATCAGTCCTTCCAATGAATATTCAGGACTGAGTTCCCTTAGGATGGACTGATTGGATCTCCTTGCAGCCCAGGGGACTCTCAAGAGTCTTTACCAACACCACAGTTTAAAAGCATCAATTCTTCGAAGCTCAGCTTTCTTTATAGTCCAACTCTCACATCCACACGTGACTACTGGAAAAATCATAGCTTTGACTAGATAGGCCTTTGTTGGCAAAGTAATGTCTCTGCTTTTTAATATGCTGTCTAGGTTGGTCATAACTTTTCTTCCAAGAAGCAAGTTTCTTTTAATTTCATGGCTCCAATCACCGCCTGCAGTGATTTTGGAGCCCCACAAAATAAAGTCTGTCACTGTTTCCATTGCTAGTCCATCCATTTGCCATGAAGTGTTGGGACCAGATGCCATGATCTTAGTTTTCTGAATGTTAGTTTTAAGCCAACTTCTTCACTCTCCTCTTTCACTTTCATCAAGAGGCTCTTGAGTTCTTCTTTGCTTTCTGCCATAAGGGTGGTGTCATCTGCATACTTGAGGTTCTTGATATTTCTCCTGGAAATCTTGATTCCAGCTTGTGCTTCATCCAGCCCAGCATTTCTTATGATGTACTCTGCATATGAGTTAAACAAGCAGGGTCACAATATACAGCCATGATGCACTCTTTTTCCGATTTGGAACCAGTCTGTTGTTTCCAGTCCAGTTCTAACTGTTGCTTCCTGACCTACATACAGATTTCTCAGAGGGCAGGTCAGGTGGTCTGGTAATCCCATCTTTTAAGAATTTTTCACAGTTTGTTGTGATCCACACACTCAAAAGCTTTGGTATAGTCAATACAGCAGAAGTAGATGTTTTTCTGGAACTCTCTTCTTTTTTAATGATCCAGCGGATGTTGGCAATGTGATCTCTGGTTCCTCTGCCTTTTCTAAATCCAGCTATTTCTTTAGATAGTTAATCAATGTCTTTAAATTATATTTGGAGAAGGAAATGGAAACACATTCCAGTATTCTTGCCTAGAATTCCATAAACAGAGGAACCAGGTGGGCTACAGTCCACGGGGTCACAGAGAGTCAGACCCATTGAGTGATTAACACACACACAAATGATATTACTACATTGGGAGGTGGAATCGTGTGAAAACATGCTCAGGACACAGGAATCTGGGCTTGGATTCTGACTCTAGCACTAGCTGTGTGCTTTGAGTAATTTACTTAACCTCTCTAGGCTTCAGTTTCTTTCTTATAGGATTGTTGTGAGAACTAAAAACAAGTGAATTCATACCAAGCAATTGGAAAGGTGCCTGGTGCATAGTGGTGTGTCACCAACCACAACAGCGAATCAGTATTAGGTGTTGCATTTTTCATTTTCTGATTTGAAAATTTGTATATTATTTATTTATTTCTTACTAAGAAAAATAAGGATTTCATTTATTTTTATTCTTTTCTATACCTCTCCCCATCTTCTGCTTATATCATTATTTCTCTAATTCTGTATCCTCTATTAGGAAGCTTTGCACTTCTAAACATTTTACTTACATATTTATTTGTTATACCCTCAACTGTAACTACTATTTCATTACTCCTAGTTTTGTAAACAACTCTTCCCTTCAGAGCTTCAGCTCCCAAGTTCTAGAAATGTATTTTAGTTTTTATATTGATTAACTGAATTGCTAGATATTATATATATCAACAGTACTTCAGTTTTAAAACAGCATCCAAAATAATCAAAATGGGAAAACCAGGACTTGGACATACATTAATTTACATTAGATTTTTAAAAAATCAAACAAGAGAGTTTACATATTTGTGACATTTTAACACATTTTTTTAAGAGCTAACTTGTACCAAAAAGCTGCACATTCTTCTGGGCAGAGCTTTCTTTCTTCCTGATGTTTCTAATTGGCTTCGTTTTCACCCTTGCACTATTTATCTTAAACATTTCCTCCATTTCTTTCCAACTGTGCCTCATATGATACCGAGTCCCCTGTCCCTACAGACTCTGGACTTCTTATCCCATTCTGGACTGGTTTCTCTCTCAATCTGATGTGTGCCCAGCAGGAATCCTTGGATTCTCTTCTGGCTGGCTTGATGTTCCTGACTCCTGGATCCCATGTCTATCTCTCTTGTGGGTATCCTTTATCTTCCTCCATAATTACACAAACACACCACCTATTGTTTTTCCCTGCACCTCAACTTCAAGTAACCTTCTAAAAGTCTGGTGAAGAGTGAAGGCTGCTGTGAATGTGGGATGGGATGTGGGGTTGGTGAGCTTGTCCCCTGCTCTCCCCTAGGCCTCCTCTCATCTTGCTCCCTCTCTGGGGCTCTGCCCAGCAGACCAGTCTTCTCTCCTGTGAACACGCTCCCTGTTTCTCTCCCTCTCCTGCACTCCTCTTTATTCAGCTATCACTTCTCCATCCAGTGAGTCTTCAAACATTTGTTGAACACTCTGGTCTTCTGTTGCCCCCATGCTTGTTTTTATTAACAGCAGAGGGAGAAGAGGGAGGCTATGGTTCTTGAGCCCAGTGAGTGGGGAGGAATCCAGTCTACCAGGGGCAAGACGTCTGACCTTGGCCAAATCATAAAACTTCTGTACTTCAGCTTCCTTATCTGTAGATGGGGATACAATGTACACATATCAAATGTTAATAGAATAACATACAAGTTATCATAGGTAAAGTTTCAGAGCCAATACCAATGCAGAGCGATGACCACAAACACAAGTCACTCTTATCTGCAGCTGTTATTATACCTGTAAGTACCTTTACTCTCATTTCAGTCAGGTCTCAGGAGGAGGAGTTGACAAAGGCTCTTTTGCCTTTTGAAAACAGTAGCTAAATGTAATCAACATCTGCTTTCCCTCCTCTTCTCCCATGGCAAGATAATCACATACAGAACCAAAATAAATTTTTTATATATATGAAGACCTGAAGCTTTTTTTTTTTTAAGACCACTGAGAATGGGAAAGTCTGAAAGGAAGGACACCCTCATATGTTATGAGTGCAAACATAAGTTATGACAGTTTGTTTGCATAACAGTGTGGCTCTAGGTATGAAAATGTTTTAGGTATTGATGCCTTGTGATTTAGTAATTGTACTTCTAGAAAAAGCTTAAGGGAACAATCTCAAATGTGAGTGAAGTTTTTAATACAAGGAGAATGTTCTTATTATTTACACAAGGTATTAGAGACAACCTAAAGTCCAGCAGTCAGGGGAGGACAGCAGAGAGGACGGGACACCATTCGGGGTCCTCAGCCATGCAGGGCAGGGATACAGGAAGTGGGGTGGGGCTGGTGGGACTCTAGGCCCTTGTGAGATAAAGGCTCTTGCAGAAGCAAGGAAGACCTGGGCTGTCAGAATTGCACCACCAGGGACTTTGTCAAGGCAGACTCGAGCCTGGGGGGCAAGACATCATTTTAGAATGAGAAGAGTCATTTACCAATAAACATATATCCTCAGGTAATTATTTTCATATATTAAATGGAGTAGAGCATAGTCATCACAAACCTGGGATCTGGATCAGAAAGACTTGGGTTCAAGTCCAGGCACTGGCACCAGTGTGAAAAACTGGGCTGACCTAAAGTTAGATTAGTTTCAGGACCCTGCACATCATAGACACTGGATCAACATCACCTATTACCAGTTAGTAACGGAGTTGCTCCAACCTCATGTAATTTCTAGAGTATTGCTTCCTATCTGTTCGTCCGTCTCTGGTTTTATTACTCCTATAACTTCATAGATGGCTGTCTCCTCTGTCATTATCTTCTCCTTGTAACCCAACAAGATAACAGGACTATGACTTGGAGGAAGTTGGATGGAGATGAGTAACTTTCCTTAACTAGTGACCTACAGAGCCCAGGAGATGGAGAACCACGCTGGGTTAAGCCCCCACTGGCACTGGTGGCCATCCCAGGGGAACCCACCAGAGACCTCAACTCTCACTGCTCCTTGAAGCCACTGCTCACTCGTGATTGAGTCCACATTCTGTTTTCTCTTCCCCAAGGGTGAGGTCACACCTCCTTCCAGCCTGACGGAAACAAGGAGCTGAAGGGAAATCTCTGAGACCCTGCTGCTGCCATCATGAGCTCAGAAAACCTCGGAGACCACTTAGGTAAGCAGCTGCCTCTTTTCTGGCCAGTTCCTACATGTGACCCAGAATTGAGGGTGGTTCCTCCAGGCAGAGTTAACATACACAGGAATCAAGAACCAAGAAGGGGATGGATAAGCATCCTGGAGCTCCCCCAGGGGGCCACGTGGAGTTCCCCCAATGCGAGTGTGTCCACAGAGCTTCTTTCCCAGTCCTTTCCTTGGGGATCCACTTGCTAAGTGCTCACTTCCTCCCCCACTGCCCTCTAGCAAGTGACTCAGAAGTGAGGTCAAGACAGCCCATGGGGAGGGGGACAGCAGAGAGAGTCCCCAAGGCCAGGCACGGCAGTGAGGGGAGGTCATCCAGGGTCCCTGGAGCTCTTCCTACCCTCTCCCTGGCCCAGCCTCCTCCTGCTCCCTCAGACCCTGGGGCATCACCGTAGACACCATTCCTTCAGCTCTGACCCAGCCGCTCACCCAGCCGCTCTGCAAGAGTCAGCGGACAGTGAACTGAACCCCAGTCTACCCGTGCCACCTCCCACCTGGAGGGGAAGGGTGACCGGGTTGTTCACAGGGTCACATCTGGCTCCACCCCTCCTCCACCTCGTTGATCCCTTCCCCTGCCCATCCTGAGTGTCTCTGATTAGGATCCTCTCACATAGCAGTCTCACTCAATGGTGGGTGGTCCTAAACCCTTTTTAGAATTAGGTCACATTGGTTTACAATGTTCTATAAGTTCACGCATACAGCACTGGACTTCTCCTTCTGTGTGTGCTGCTGCAGCCTCTGCTTAGCTGCGCAGTTGTTCTCGACGCTTTGCGACCCCCAGGACTGCAGCCCACCAGGCCCCTCTGTCCATGGGATTCTCCAGGGAAGGATATTGGAGTGGGTTGCCATGCTCTCCTCCAGCTGCAGTGTACTCACCACCAAAATTTAGCTGGGAAAATCCCTAGTCGCAGAATGAAAAAATGACAGGAGTTTAAAATAAGGAGGATTCAGTCACGTCCAAGAAGTGTCTGACACTTGACCTTGGGTTCCACCTCTGAGCTTTCTTCTCACTGGCCTTGGGTTGTCCCTTCTCCTGTCTCACTTTCTTCTTCTGTGAAATAAGAATAATGCCTCGGTGTGTTCACATACCAGGAAACACATCTTACATCGTGTCCCAGCCCCCCCATATATATACACATATATCCTAGTGCCTACATCTTACCTTCAGTTCCATAACCTCTAGACCCTGAAATCACACAGGGATTTTGGTAACTCATTTGAGCAGTGATCTTGCCCTGTACTGATCTGAGGTTAATTATTTTCATTACATTCTTTATCCCATTTAATGTGAATATTCTTTTTTTTTTTTCACTGCCAAAACACGAAGCATTCATTTGCAGGGTGCTGCCAGTCTCTGCTAGAAGTAACTCACAAACACACAGGCCTGTGTTCTCTCTCTTTGTGTGTGTGCATGTGCTCGTCTGTTCAGTCCCGTTCAATTCTGTGTGACCTCATGACTGTAGCCCGCCTGTCTCCCCTGTTCTTGGGATTTTCCAGGCAAGAATACTAGGAATGGGTTGCCATCTCCTATTCCAGGGGATCTTCCCAACCCAGGGATCAAACCCATGATTCCTGTGACTCCTGCACTGGCAGGCCAATTCTTTACCACTGTACCACCTAGAAAGCCCTCGTTCTCTTTCTAAAAATTACAATTGTAGATTCCTGAAGACATGTAAATCCCAGGATTAGATCATGATTCTGGAGGTTTGGAAGTCCAAGATATTCAAGCTAGTGGTGGTTTCTGGTGAGACCTCTCCACCTGGCTTGCAATTCCTAACTACCCTCTAACTGTGTCCTCACATGGCCTTTCCTCTGGAGGAGGCATCAGGAAGAGAGAGAATCTGGTCTCTTCTTTTCTAATAAAGGCCACAATCTTATTGGATTAGGGCCTCACACCTATGGCTTCATTTTACCTCAATTGTCTCTTTAAAGGTCCAAACTTCAAATACAGTCACTGGGAGTTAAACGTCAACATGTGAATTGGAGGGTGAGGGCGGGAAAAGCAGGTCCATCCATGACGCAGGTGACTCTACCAACAGTGCCCAGGTGATCACTCCTCAGGAAGATGAATTTTAACAATTTATACTAAAGAGCATTTTTTTTTAAATTTTGCTCTAGAATTTGTTGGAGTTATCATATTATGATAACAAAAGCAGATCATTCTTAAGGCATAAACTTTGTTTATTAATTTAAATGAAAATATATGATCACCGTCACACATAGATACAACTCTGAAAGGTTACTTCCGTGAGCTGCGAGCAAATATATGGTATCCTTGGCCTCCAAGGAGAAGACTTTAATCCGGAGCCAGAGAAAAGGCTGGATCACTCAGAACTTTTTTGAAATAGAGTTTAACTGAAGTGTAAATGGGATAGAGAAAGCTTCTAACATAGACTTCAGAAGGGGACAGAGAGAGTGCCCCCTTCCTAGTTTTTAGCAAGGCATTATATACCTGATCAGTTTAGTTCGTCCCTCAGTCGTGTCTGACTCTTTGCAACCCCATGAATCTCAGCAAACCAGGTCTCCCTGTCCATCACAAACTCCCAGAGTTTACTCAAATTCATGTCCATCGAGTCGGTGATGCCATCCAGCCATCTCATCCTCTGTCGTCCCCTTCTCCTCCTGCCCCCAATCCCTCCCAGCATCAGGATCTTTTCCAATGAGTCAACACTTCGCATGAGGTGGCCAACGTATGGGAGTTTCAACTTCAGCATCAGTCTTTCCAATGAACACCCAGGACTGATCTCTTTAGGATTGACTGGCTGGATCTCCTTGCAGTCCAATGGACTCTCAAGAGTTTTTTCCAACACCACAGTTCAAAAGCATCAACTTTTTGGTGCTCAGCTTTCTTCACAGTCCAACTCTCACATCCATACATGACCACTGGAAAAACCATAGCCTTGACTAGATGGACATTTGTTGGCAAAGTAATGTCTCTGTTTCTTAACATGCTATCTAGGTTGGTCATAACTTTCCTTCCAAGGAGTAAGTGTCTTTTAATTTCATGGCTGCAATCACCATGTGCAGTGATTGGAGCCCCCAAAAATAAAGTCTGACACTGTTTCCACTGTTTCCCCATCTATCTCCCATGAGGTGATGGGACCAGATGCCATGATCTTAGTTTTCTGAATGTTGAGCTTTAAGCCAACATTTTCACTCTCCTCTTTTACTTTCATCAAGAGGCTTTTTAGTTCCTCTTCACTTTCTGCCATAAGGGTGGTGTCATCTGCATATCTGAGTTTATTGGTATTTCTACCGGCAATTTTGATTTCAGCTTGTGCTTCATCCAGCCCAGCGTTTCTCATGATGTACTCTGCATATAAGTTAAATAAGCAGGGTAACAATATACAGCCTTGACATACTCCTTTTCCTATCTGGAACCAGTCTGTTGTTCCATGTCCAGTTCTAACTGTTGCTTCCTGACCTGCATATAGGTTTCTCAAGAGGCAGGTCAGGTGGTCTGGTATGCCCATCTCTTTCAGAATTTTCACAGTTTACTGTGATGCACACAGTCAAAGGTTTTGGCATAGTCAATACAGCAGAAATAGATGTTTTTCTGGAACTCTCTTGCTTTCTTGATGATCCAGCAGATGTTGGCAATTTGATCTCTGGTTCCTCTGCCTTTTCTAAAAGCAGGTTCAACATCTGCCTGTTCATGGTTCATGTATTGCTGAAGCCTAGCTTGGAGAATTTTGAGCATTACTTTATTAGCATGTGAGAGGAGTACAATTGTGTGGTAGTTTGAGCATTCTTTGGCATTGCCTTTCTTATGGATTGGAATGAAAACAGACCTTTTCCAGTCCTGTGGCCACTGCTGAATTTTCCAAATTTGCTGGTATATTGCGTGTAGCACTTTGACAACATCATCTTTCAGGACTTGAAATAGCTCAACTGGAATTCCATCACCTCCACTAGCTTTGTTCATAGTGATGTTTTCTAAGGCCGACTTGACTTCACATTCCAGGATGTCTGGCTCTAGGTGAGTGATCACACCATCGTGATTATCTGGGTCATGAAGATATTTTTTGTACAGTTCTTCTGTGTATTGTTGCCACCTCTTCTTAATATCTTCTGCTTCTGTTAGGTCCATACCATTTCTTTCCTTTATCGAACCCATCTTTGCATGAAATGTTCCCTTCGTATCTCTAATTTTCTTGAAGAGATCTCTAGTCTTTCCCATTCTGTTGTTTTCCTCTATTTCTTTGCATTGATCACTGAGGAAGTCTTTCTTATCTCTCCTTTCTATTCTTTGGAACTCTGCATTCAAATGAGAATATCTTTCCTTTTCTCCTTTCCTTTTCACTTCTCTTCTTTCCACAGCTATTTCTAAGGCCTCCTCAGACAACCATTTTGCCTTTTTGCATTTCTTTTCCATGGGGATGGTCTTGATCCCTGTCTCCTGTACAATGTCATGAACCTCCTTCCATAGTTAATCAGGCACTCTGTTTATCAGATCTCGTCCCTTAAATCTATTTCTCACTTCCACTGTATAGTCATAAGGGATTTGATTTAGGTCATACCTGAATGGTCTAGTGGTTTTATACCTGATAGCAAGCTGCTAATCGGATAAAAGAAATGCCTCAGACAGAGAGTGTTGCACCAGGCTCCTCTCCCACAACATGCATTTTGAGATAGAATGGCACAAGGGAACTCACCTGTGGCTATAAAACAATTGACATGAATCTTGAAGAAAGGCAGATTTCCAAGCAAATGAATAGTTTCATTAACACAGCTTAAGAAAAACATTTCCATGAGAAATACACGTTGGTTAGCTCAAGGTTTGAGGAAAAGTTAAGTTCAGGGGGCCCCAGGTGTCATCATGGCAACACAGGATTACAAGGAACCTTTTAATCTCATGTAGATAAGGGGGAAATAACAGCTGCCACTAGCAGTTTATTTCCTCCTGCCACTTGGGGAGCCCTGTCCTTCCTCCCTGTCTGTTATCCTTTATTTCCCCCCTTTTCATTTAGGAGAATATGGCTACTAGGGACAAGCGGTGGCAATTCTGTTCAGACTGCTTTGAGCTGGCCAGGGACACAGACCCTAAGCTGTTGAGGCAGCATGTTCTTCTTACCCTCATATTGAGGATCTATGATCCAGGAGGCCCCAAGTAATAGTTGGAGAGGATGTGGTACTTGGAGGAGCTTGAATCACCATTTGTGACTTAAAGGCCTTCACGCAGTCAGAAACAAGTTGAAACAACAAATACATATATATTTGGAAACTATGCACTTGATGTGCTAAGTCGTTTCATCATGTACGACTCTTTGCAACCCTAGGTACTGTATGTAGCCCGCCAAGCTCCTCTGTCCATGAGATTCTCCAGGCATGAATACTGGAGTGGGTTGCCATGCCTTTCTCCAGGGGATCTTCCTGACCCAGGGATCAAACCCACATCTCCTGCACTGGCAGGCAGATTCTGTACCACTAGCGCCACCTGGGAAGCCCAACTATAAGGCTGATGTCCTTAGAGAGTACATGGATCATTGGTAGTCAATGATTAACCTAGTGAATAGCATAAAATATTGGGGAATATTGGAAAACTAACAGATTTCTCTAATCATGGTTTACTTGCCCCTCGAGAGACCAGTAGATCTAGATGAGATTAGTTTAGAAAAGGGGTCTCATTTAGTTCAGAGAATCGTCAGAGTCCAGTATAGTTCTGGGTTAATCAGAGACTAAAGAACGTTTGTAAAGAGAACTAGCCTTGGGAATCAAGCAGTCTTCTTTTGAATTAGCATGTTTTAGTCAAAGGTATGGAATTAATGATAAGCATTGGTTAGGAATTCCTATAATGTCCTCCAATGCCAAGTGACGATTAACATCCTATTTCCCACTATTCTTTGATGAGAGGTAGAAGGCATAAAGAATATTCCCAGCTATAAAATAAACTGTACCCCAACATCTATGAATCCTAAGATAAATGTTTTTTTAAATAGAGGAAACTCACTGAATCAAATGATTGCTAAGCGGAGCAAATGCAGTCTACATAAAACTAAGGTAAGAACCCTTTTAATTACACAGGAAATCAATGGCAGGATTAATGATTTTAAGAGAAGAATCACTTTTCCTGTAGCCCCACTGCTGTGAATGATATCTTCATGAGCCTGGGCCGCCTTCTCCAGTGAATACCGGGGACCTATTACTGGTCTCAACTAACCAATTCATCCCAGCTTGGAGGGCTGCTGCAAACTGCTGAAATTCCTCCTTGGAGGATGAAGGGAGAGCTACTCCTTTTATGCTAGATTCCTTTGTCGTGGATCCTGCGGGTTTATTTCAATGGCACCTCTGCGGCGAAAAACTATTACTGGTCCTCCCTGTGACAAAAAATTTAAATCTTCACTAAGTTTGACATTAGCAAACATTTCAATAATCACATCAACTCTTTTTTCACCAACAGATTTCTTAGTTTTATCAATATGATTAGCATCTTTGTGATTAAACACTTCGTGAGCTCCATTTTGCAAAACAATCTTTTGTCCTTCCTCAGTAGTAGCTGTGCCCAGAATCTTTAAGCCATAAGCTCTAACCATTTGGCCTGCTGCTCTTCCAGTTCCTCCACTAGCCCCAGAACACTTTCTCCAGCTTTCACACGGGCACTGTGGAGCAGACTCGATAAGCAGTAAAACATGAGATGCTGATGGCAGCTCCTTGTTTAAAGTCCAATCTTTGGGGGGAGTGTGTAAACAATGTGATGGGATTCCAGAGCATACTCAGCGTAGCCTCGAGAGATTGTCCTGGTAGTGAATGCCACCTTTCTTGAAAGAAGATACTCTCCAGCAGCTTCTACCATCCCAGCCATATCTTAGCTAGGAGTATAAGGTAGAAGTGGTTTTATACTGTGAGTGCCAGAATGAATATATACGTCCACTGAGTTTACGCCACATGCTTGGACTTTGTTAGAACCTGGTGGTCTTTCAGAATTGCTACAGCAACATCCAATTGGAGCTTCAGCACTTTGGATCGGCAAAATTAAAAAACTCAAATAGCTCTCTTCAACTTCTGTCACCATGGTGATCTAGATACCTGTTCTAGAGTGGACTGTCAAAATCTGTTTGCCCTCCACCAGGTTACACAGGGTTAAAAAAAAAAAAAAGCTACCCAATACCATTTATGATCCACCACAAAATCTTCTGCCTGCGCTTTCCCAGTGACTCAGACAGTAAAGAATCTGCCAGCAATGTGGGAGATCTGGATTTTATCCCTAGGTTGGGAACATCCCCTGGAGGAGGGAATGGCTACTCACTCCAGTATTCTTGCGTGGAGAACCCATGGCCAGAGGAGCCTGGCGAGCTACAGTCCACAGGGTCACAAAAAGTCAAATAGGCCTGAGGGACTAACACTTTCCCCTTTTCTCTTCACAAATTCTTCTAACCTTATTCCCTTTCCTCTCATCTAGATATTGAGATCTTCTTTGAGGATGTCGCTGAGTGTCTCTGGGACATACTCAGCAGAGAGGAACTGCTTCTCCTGCTGACTGAATTCCTGAGGAAAATTGAGGCGAAGGCTGGTTTGTCCAGGTAACCTCCACAGGTGGATCGGTGTGTCAGGAAGGTCACCCACACCCCGCAGCACCAGACTAGGTTTCTCCTAGCAGGCACACCTCCTCCAAGCAGGACCCTATGGTGGGGGTCGAGGATGTTCCTTCTCAGTATCTCATGAGGAATGTTTCCTCCTTGTCATTTGCTGTCATTAAACAACCTCAGGTTGAGAAACGATGAAACCTGTAAGGAAGGGGCAGGTTATGTGACCTTGGACTAGTTACTGAGCTATTGTCTGCCTTGGTTTCATCATCTGTTCAGTTTTATTGTGAGGATACTGAGCTCTTGCATGCAACGATCTTCCCATAATGACTGATACAGAGTCGGTATTCAATCAATATTAACATTTAAAAAGATTGTTGGGAAGAATTTTCTTTCTAGTGATATTCCATCAAATATCTCTCTTAAGTGACGAGTATCCTAAGGTGACTTTTGTTTTTTGTTAGAGGATTGAAGAAGTATGGAGCATCTACAAGGTATAAAACCTGTGTTTAATGTTGAAAGACGAAATTTTACTTTTGTAAATTTCTCTTCTAATCAATTTATAGTACTACCTCTGTATGTATGCAGAATAGAATTTTGGAACCTATTTTACAGACAAGCAAATTGCCCTTCTAACCCCTTGACCTTCATGTTACAGGGAAGACATGAATGCACTACACGAATATCTGAATGAATTGAAAAGAGACTTGGCTGGGAAGGACCAGGAAATGCTCCCAAAAGAGCAGCTGGACAGGAGGAGGTTTCTGAAGAAGTTTCCTTGGGTGACACAGCAGCAGGTGGAGCTCGTAAGCAAGCTCCAGGAGCTTGCAGACAATGTAGACAAAGTCCACAGGGACTGTACCATCTCCAATGTGGTGACCCACAGCACCGACGCTTTATCTGGCGCCCTGACCATCCTTGGCCTGGCTCTGGCACCCGTGACAGCCGGGGCCAGTGTGGCACTCTCAGTCACTGGGATAGGGCTGGGAGCAGCAAGTGCTGTGACGGCTGTGTCCACCAGCATCATGGAACATGTAAGTAGGTCATCAGCAGGAAACAAAGCCAGTCAATTGATGTCAATTGGTGTCAAGAAATGGAAGGTGCTCCTAGAGGTACTCAAGAGCAACCCCCACATTGTTGTCACAACAGAGAAATTGGCAAAAGCTGAGAAACACCTTGAAAGAAATATCCACGCCATGGAGACAGGCAAAGCCAACCCTGACTCTGCAGCCAATGCAAACATCCTCGTGAGCCCTGGGAGAATCTCAGCCCCAGCCATCCAGCAGGTAGAGGCAACATTCAAAGGCACAGCTTCGGCAGTTACCAAAGGAGCCGAATTATGGGTGCGGCCACTGCAGATGTCTTCCTCCTGGTGGATGTGGGCTTCCTGGTGAAGGAGTCAATGCACCTGCATACTGGCGCAAAGACAGCATCAGCTGAACACCTGCGGCAGCAGGCCAGGGAGCTGGAAAGGAAGCTGGAGGAGCTCACCCAGATCTATAAGCATCTGCAAGAGGACCCAACTCCACCACCCCCAGGGCACTGAGGGTCCAGGGACACATTCAGGGTCAAGGTGCAGAGGCACCTTGTTAGGGAAAAAAGGAGAGTGAGACAAAATTGTTGGAGCTGAGGGTTAGGAAACTGGCATTTCTGCAGCTGGGCACAGGAGGGAAGGGGTGATTGTAGGTGATAGATGGGGAGAGAGGAGGAGCCTGGATTAAGGGAGGAAGGGGGACTAGAGAATTGGCGGGGGCCGAGGGAGAAACCTTTTATTTTTTCATCCTATGAACTTTTTGTTTTGTACTGAGGAACAGGCGATTAACAGTGGTGTGATAGTTTCAGGTGGATAGTGAAGGACTCAGCCATACACACACATGTATCCATTCTCCCCCAACTCCCTTCCCATCAGACACCAGTTACGTTGAACTAAAGAAGTCACTGGGGGCAGAATAAAAGGAGAGGCAGGGGAACTAGCAACAAGAGACCAGAAATACAAAAGGGTTGAAAATGGGAGATAGAGAGGTAGGATTGTTGGGATCCAGGAGAAGCAGCAGGGACTGCTCTATTGCCCTTCCTAGGGTTTGACGACCCAGCAAGAAGAGTCTCCTCCTGGTGGTGGTCTCGAGCCCTACTTCTCCAACAACTCACCTTTGATTCCAGGATTTTATCTTAATTAGGCTGTGACTTCTTTTGTCTGCTTTTACTTTAATTGAAGTAGAGTTGATTTACAATATTCTGTTAGTTCAGGTATACATTGAAGTGATTCAATTATACATAATCTATGTATATATCTCTATTCTTTTAAATTTTTTCATTACAGATTATAATAAAATACTGAATATTATTCCCTGTGTTGTACATAAAGTCCTTGTTTTTTTAATCTGTTTTATGTATGGTAGTGTGCATCTGTTAATCCCATACTCCTAGTTTACCCCTCTCTCTGTTTTATAACAACAAGTTATGTTTTCTATGACTGTGAGTCTGTTTTGGTTTGTTCATAATTTCATTTGTATGCTTTTTTTTGGCCATGCCAAGCAGTTTGTGGGATCTCAGATCCCCAACATGGGATAAACGTGGCCATAGCAGCAAAACCACCAAATTCTAACCACTAGACCGCCAGGGAACCACCAAGACTATTTCTTAGATTCTCCATATAAGTGATATTATATGTCTGTCTTTTCTGCCTGACTTACTTCACTTAGTATGATCACCTCTAGATCCATACATGTTACTACAAAAGGCATTATTCATCCTTTTTATGGCTGAGTAATATTCCATTGTTTGTATGTACCACATGTCTTTATCCCTTCAACTGTTGACAGACATTTAGATTGCTTCCATGTCTTGGCTATTGTAAACAGTGCTGCTATGAACATGGGGTGCATGTATCTTTTCAAACTGGAACTTTTTCTTTTCCAAATATATGCCCTGAAGTGGGATTGCTGGATCACATGATAGCTCTATTTTTAGTTTTTAAGGAACTTCTATACTGTTTTCCATAACGACCACACCAATTTACATTCCCAGCAACAATGTAGGAGGCTTGCCTTTTCTCCACATCATCTCCAATATTGATTGTCTGTAGACTTTTACTTGATGGCCCATCTGATTGGTAAGGGGATGATCCCTTATAGTAGTTTTGATTAGCATACACACAGGATGAGATGGTTGGATGGCATCACTGACTCAGTGGAGATGACTTTGAGTACACTCCAGGAGTTGATGATGGACAGGGAGGCCTGGTGTGCTGTGGTCCATGGGGTCGCGAATGTCGGACAACACTGAGTGACTGAACTGAGCTGAACTGAACTGAATAATTAGCAGTGTTCAGCCTCTTTAGATATGCTGGCTAGCCATCTATATATCTTCTTTGAAGAATGGTCTACATCGCACTTCAGGCAGTCACTTCTTGATGACAATGGTGGTGATGATGGTGGTGGCAGCGTCAGTGATGAGAACACAGTGGATGGAACATCTGACAAGTATCCAGGTGCCCTTTGAGTTCAGGGTGCACTGAGAGACCAGTGAAGTTCCCATGAAATTCCCAGTGTTGTGTAGGAACAGAGATTGATTTGGGAAAAAAAGAAAGAAAGATGAAAGCAGAAGGCACCAACAGGTCAAGGAACTATGCAGTGTGTCAAGGAGCTCAAGCAGCCTGGGGCCAACAGACAAGGCCTGTCTGACCTTCAGTTTCCTCCTCAGTAGGGGATGAAGCTGAACAAGGTATTCTAGGACCATCTGCCTCTCTCCACATTGTGTTCTACAGACTTTAGTTCAGTAAATATGAGCTGATTCACTGAGGCTTCCTTGCATTGATTGATGAGCTCAGCTGGGCTCCGATGCCTGACCTCCTTCTCTATGAGCCTGTCTCCCAGGATCTCAGGGAGCACATCCTCCATGGCTCCTCCTGCCTGCCTGCTGGGCTCCCATTCAGTCATTTCCCTGCAGACCCTGGAGGCCTGCAGTCCCCGTGGGACACCCGGGGGAACCCGTGTCATCTGACTTGGGCTGAGCACGGGGATACTCCTCCCCCAGCCCCAGGGACCACAATGGACACAGGCACCCGGGGTGATTGGGAGCAGAGGGCTGTGTGCAGGTATGAGGCAGGAGGTCAGCTGTAAACACAGGGGCAGAGAGACCGTACACACCTCACCCAGGCTGCCTTCATGTTTCAGCAGGACTCCTGCAGGAGCTTCCAGAACAGTCTTTTTGTGTTTACCTCAGGGCACTGCCCTGCCTCACCTGCCTATTCCCCCCATGGGGCTAGAATGACTTGATCTTAGCCCTACCTGCTTCCCCTCCTCCATGGCGGCCCATGACTCTGAGCACATACACTCAAAGCCTCCCTGCAGCCTAGCCTGTTGGAGCCTGTGGTCTCTCAAAGGCAGAACTGGATGCCAGGCTCACTCAATCCCCAGGAGCAGGACTGAGGGGCTCTGGAAGTGGGCAGGAAGGAGGGAAGGTCCATCCAAGGCCATATTCTGACCTGGTCACCCATCTGGGATTGCACATGCCTGGACCTTCTGAGGAGCCTTCATGGATGCCTTAGGCTCCTTCTCTCCATGGAGGAGAGGGGAGCATCTGGGTGTTTGTCTCACCCCCACGGGCCTGCTCCATGGGACACCGACTCTCTGGCTTTCCACGTGTGGAGCATGTGAGCACCTAACTGTCTCCCATGCCTGGAGCCCAGGGCAGGAAGCCAGAGATGAAGGACCTGGAAATAATCCCAGGACATCTCCTAAGTCCCTCCCCACGTGCTGCAGAGCCTTCTCCACACTTTTGTTCAAACCTCCCTCAGAAGACTTTCCTCAATGTCTCTGACTCCCTCTCAGCCCTGTTTTCCTGAGGCTCCAACCGCTCCTCTCATTCCTTCTTTAAGATGTCAGCAGTCATGGTCATCGCCTGCCTGACCTTCAGACATGTGAGTTCATTCCTTCATCAGTTCTTCCTCAGTTCCTGGAGAATTCCCATCCTGCACAGACTTCTCTGGGCAGGTTTCAGGCACCAGGTACAGAACCATCAGTGTCCCCCCCATCTCCCGGAGCCCTTAGAGCTGGACCCCATTGAGCTCACTGTGTGGCTGATCCAACTCCACGGTGACGCGTGTCAGGTGAGAGCCCTGTGGTTCTGAGCAACAGAGACTGAGTCTGGCTAAGTGAGCACAGAAGAGCGTGCACTGGGAGGGAAGAAGCCCAGGTCAGAGAATAGAAAGACATCCCCAATGTGCACAGTTCAGGGAGGACAGGAAGCAGGACATGTCCCTCTCCAGGATCCCACAGTCTGGACCCTGAGGTCCCGTGAGCAGGGGCTTAGGTCCAAATATCTAGAATCTCAGTGTTTCAAGTGTAATCAAGTTCCCAGGAGACAGAATAACTTGGGCCTGGGGACTGTATCCTCGGACTAATAGCTCAGGCTGGAAGATGAGAAAGATGAATGAGTAACAGGGACCTGAACCCTGGAGGAAAGTCTCAGGAAGAGAGGCTCCAGATTTAGTGCTTCCTGGATGCACAAGTGCTCTCTTCTCAGACCAACAGAAATGACTCTCCTCATGCTGTTCTGGGTCCAACCACCCCACACACGACAGTAAGTGCCCCGCCCAATTCCCCGGCTGGAGACAAACACGAATCATAGGCACCTGCTGCATCTTGCAGTGATGTCAGGGGTGAAGGGCCCCAGCGTGATGCTAGTGCTTCTCCTGCTCCATTGGGCCCCTTTCTCAGTATTCTGTATGTATGTCCTATATGTGCAGGAAACAAGGAGGTACAATAGAGACCCTGGCCTCTAGGAACATTGCTCCCTGACACCAGTCTTCACTGGAATCCCACTCCCTGTTCCTCTTTGCTGAGGGTAAATTCACACCTGCGGATCCTGGGCTTGGGCCATTGCTGTGTCAGCACCATCACCTGGGTCCCCATCAAGACCTCACTCCCCCTCTGAGAGCAGGTGGTATCACCCCCATGGAGAACAGGAGGAAGCCGGGCCCAGAGACCAGAAGAGTGGCTGAGGACCCTGCTTGGGAAGGGCCATCCTGGGGGTGCCCTCTGGGTGCCTTGAGCCTCCTCCCTGATCCATGTTGGGTTGATTGGTCGGGAGAATGCAGGGTGTCCTGTTCCCAGAGGAAGTGAAGCAAACCTGTGGTGTTTCTGTAGCACAGCTCATCCTGGCCCAGGGCAGTGTACCCACCCCCCTGGGAGCCCAGACCTTGCAGCTGTCTGTCCCCACCTGCTGTCCTGTCCCACGTGGGTGAGACGGGCAGGGAGGTGTGCTGCACACATGTGCCCGCCACCCAGGACCTGCGCGCCTCCGGGCAGAGCCTCTGCTGACAGTTTCATGTTTCTCTCATGCCTTGGTGCTGGGCATCTTTAATATCGTGCTCCCATCTCTCAAAAATGCCTTGAAGTTCACATTAACTTGTTCTTTTCCAAAGGGTGCTATTCTGGACCTCACACTGGTGATGACAGCTGACTCTGGGCAGAGCCCTCCCTCCAAAGACAGTGACAGTGTTTCTGAGAGACAGCAGACGTGTTATGACCAACCATTCTTTAACCTGATAATTAAAGAAGCTGTATATTTCATTATGAAAACACTATAACTAACAGTTCAGATTCAGGAAATGGGGTAAAACCTAGAGAAGTAAAATAATTCCCCAGTAAGATTACTGGACATCTCCCTACAGTACAGCTATGGTTTTAGAAGCAAACCTCAAAAATCTTGTCATTTCTTCTGTACATACTTTAGTTTATCCCTATATTTTAAAAAGGTCTTTTCTTGGTGGCCAGACCCTAAAGAATCTGCCCACAATGCAGGAGACCCGAGTTCATATCCCTTGGTCGGGAAGACTTCCTGGAGAAGGGAATGGCAACCCACTCCAGTATTCTTGCCTGGAGAACTTCATGGACAGAGGAGTCTGGCCAGCTATAGTCCGTGGCTTCACAAGGACTTGAACACAACTGAATGACTAACACTTTGAAAATGTGTAAGTTCACTCTGCCCATATTATTGAAATTTAGGCTCTTGCAACTTCCTTCATTTTAAATAACACTGCAGTGAACATATTTGTGTATGAAGTTTTCTCCTCATCTTTGAGGCTGTTTTTCTGGGGCTGGGCCCTGCAGATGACATTGTTGGGGTAAAGGGAATGAACACTTCAAGGCTCCCTGTGTTTGACACATCCGCCCCCCACCGCCACCCACCCCGGGTGTCCCTGCAGGCTGATTTTGCCACCAAGGCCTTGGCCAAGGCCACCTATCAGCGCATGTTCCACTGGCTGGTCCTGCACATCAACAAGGCTCTGGAAAAGACCAAGAGGCAGGATGTCTTGTTCATCGGGATCCTGGACATCGCTGGCTTCAAGATCTTTGATATGAGCTTCTCTCTCTCGAGCCCCTTCCCTCCTCCCAAGCCTCTGGGGCTGCCTTTTCCAGACATCCCTGGATATCTGCTGGGTGAGGGTTGGGGAATTGTAGGGAGTGTGGCACAGCCCCCTGGGTGAGGGCCACACCTGTAGGCATTGTTGGCTTTGTTACTGCCAAAGTTATGGGCAGCAAGTGGCAGAGCTGACTGCATACGACCTGGCACACAGCCTCCAGTGACTGGATCCCAGGGCTTGGACCTAATTGAACAGGAGTGTCCTGAGCCTGTGGAGGTCCTGGCTTAGAAGAAAGCTGATTCTTCTCAGCAAACGGTGTTGCTTGCACAGAGTGTCTAACAACTGGTTACACTCGGATGCTGGGTTACACCCAGTCTGGGCCCAGCCTCCTCAGCAATGACAGTTGTTGATGAGAGACTCGTCCTGTCACAGCGGTGCTCCCAAGCCACTAGTGGCCCTTGTGTGCCATCCTGTACCTGGCCCCGCTTTCTTGACTTCCCCTGCTTCACTCCTTACTTTCCTAAGTATGTCAAAGCCCCTCCTACTTTAAACTACCTGTTTAAATAAATACACTTTCTCTAATTACCTAGAGTAATGTACCGGAGTCCGCATGTCCACTGCTTTTTGTTAGAAATGCATGGGGACAGAGATGCCAGCAGGTAAGATCCCTTCAGGGCCCAGGTTCTGTGTTTCTCTGAAAGTCTGACTCCTTACCTGGCCCGTGCTGGCCCCCTCCTGCCCCCTACTTTCCCTGCACCAGGAGAAGTCCCTCCGCAGAGCATAAGACCAATCCAGGGCCTTGGCTTTTCTCCAGGACTCCGTGGTGGCTGGGGTGGCATGTGGTCAGCGGCCAGCTCTCCTCTTCTAGATCAAGGCCCTGGAGCTTGAGAGCATCTGTACCGTATGGGCCAGAGCAAGGTCTTCTTTGGGCAGTCGTGCTGGCCCACCTGGATGAGGAGCGGGAACACGAAGATCACAGACGCCATCATTGGCTTCCAGGCCTGATGCAGGTGCTACCCGCCCGGGAAGTGAGTCCCGGGACGCCCACCAGCGCCTCAGGGCCCCCAGCGGTCCTGTGGTGGAGGCATTGAGGAAGCGGGGCCTGGGCGCCCTCATGTAGGCAGGTGTCCCCCGGGGAGGCCACGTGACTTTCCCGCCCCCCTGCTTCCTGGGTTTCTGCCTGAGGTTTAAAGTGAGCAGGCGGGAGGGGTGACTGCTCAGATCTTCCCTGCAGGAAAAACCCCTGCCTCCCGCTGTCCCTCCCTGTGTCCCTTCTGTAGGGGTGACACCCAGAGCCGGGTGTCCCCAGAGCACCCCGAGTTCCGGGGCGGAGGCGCCCTGGTGTCCCGGAGGCTCCTGTGGGGGAGGGGCGGACTTGCGCAGGTCACTGGGCGGGGCGGCTGCCCGTGAGCCCCTGACTCCTCTGTGCTTGGGCTCTGGGGCGTCTGTCCTGGCCTGAGCCCTGAGCCCTGGGAAGAGGGTGTCAAATGAATGTTTGCAGGACGTGAGCTGCTGACACTCTCCCACCAAACACAAGTCCCTGAGTTGCTGGAACAAAGCGCCCACCTCTCCCCTCCTCTCAGCGCCCTTACCTGCAAAACACAAGAGATACGTAACAGTTGGCTTTAAGACCAAACTATGGTTGGCTCTCCTCATGGAATAACCTTCTGTCCCTCCCTCAATCCTGGATGGTGGGGACCATAATGGCCCAGGGACATTAACTGGGGTGAAGCAGCCCTGAGGGAAGGGCAGGCAGGCCTCCATGGGGCATCCAGGTCCACTGCAGTCACTTCTGCCTGAGGCAACCCGAGAAGTTCACCAGCAGTCCAGCTCAGGATTCCAGACTGTGGGAACTTGATTCTCCATTTCTTCATCCGTGAAACAGAGCCAACACTCCTAGAGCTGGTGTGAGAATTCAACAGGAAAGGTGTGGATGGTGCGAGGACAGCGCCGGGCACACGCTGACCTCTCTGTCCACAGAGGCTCTTTGCTCAGGAGCCAAACAGGGGACAGGGCCAGCTCTCCATTGTATACTTCTCTGAGTTGCCAGGACACTGGTTTTCTGATAAAAGTCCTCCATTTAGAGAGAAAAAATCTGTTTTCAGGTGGAGATAAGCTGAGGAAGAAAAGGGCAGCGTGCTCTCAGCCCTTCCCACAAACTTCTGCATCCATCTAACAGCAGTGACCACCAAGGCTGGGCCTCCTCATGTGAGTCACTGGAAATAAAGGCACTAGTTCCATCCCTGACAGCAGGGCTAATTCTAGAAAGATCTGATCATAAGGCGTGGAGGTGGGGCTGAGGCAGAGTTGCTGAGGGATGACCTTAGGCCCCTCTTCCAGGTACCATGGGAGCAGAACAGGAAACAGTGAGTCTACAGGTGAGGTCTCGGACGGCTTCTCCCAGGAGGTGATGCCAGATGTGGGCTTTGCAGAAAGCATTTCTCCTGATTGGATGCAGCAGGTGTTCCTGGTAAAAAGACCTAGAAGCGTGAGCGAATCCTAGAAGCCACCTGGACGTGATCCTCAGCAGCAGAGTATGACTACTATGCACTGAGCAACTGGTCTATTCTAAGACTGTACATCATGCTGGAGGCACGAAGGTGAATGAGGCAGGCAGGCTGGCGAGTGTGGGGTTGGAGGGGTGAAAAGATGGAAATGGGTGGGCAGTGATTTGCCGAGGGACTCATGGTGTGTTGGTGGCAGGTCTTCCTTCATGGGGCCTGAGACGGAGTGCACTGTGTCAAGAAGGTTGTGGAATGTCAGGACTAGGCTTCTTTCTCTAACGGAGTCAGCTGGAGGTGGAAATAGTCCCAGGGCGGGGCCTGGTGAGCAGGGTGTTTGTTTGACTTGAACCACTCAGAAGTGAGGGCTTTGCTTTCAGTTCTGCTTCCCAGAGTGTATCTGGGAACAGAGGGTGTGTGTGGTCATTGCAGAGACGCACAGCTGGTGCTGCATCTGCACAACTGAAAACATCTGGATCTTGTTCACACTCAGCCAGAGGAGGACTCCTGGGTAAGCAGGGAAGTGGGACCCTGCCCATCTCCCCATCCTCAGGATGAATGTCTGAGAAAGGATGATGTCACTAGTTGACAGAAGGGAACTGGATGCTCAGAGAGGTGAGGTCCTGGCCAAGGCAGCAGATGAAGCAAGGGCAGAGCCTGGATGTGGAGGCAGGTGTGTCTGAGGGCTTCCTCCCAGCCGAGGGCCCCTGAACAGAGCAGAGGGAGGGCAGCACCCATCCCGGTGGGCTCAGCTCAGCATGTGGACCCCTGAGACATGAGCAGTGAGCCCAGGGGGAAGGTGGGCATTGGGTGTTATCAGTACTTTGGGAAACTGGAGGAAGCAGAGCGGGTGGAGGAGGACAGGGGAGTCAGAGCCTCCCATCCTATGGCCTGGCCACCTTGAAGCTGCCCCCAGGGTGCTAGGCTGGTGCTGATGGGGGAAAGGGGAGTTTTTTCAGTTACAAGGGATCAGGGTTTGTGAAAAAATCCTGCCTTTGAGTGCCAGGCTCAATGCCAGGACCTGGGGGACACTGCGGCCTGGAGAGAGACAGAAAACCAAGCGGGGAGTCGAAGGGCGTTGGCTTCCTGTGTTCACTGAGCCCTCTGCTCAGATTGTGGGTGATGGGAGGTCCTGTGTGGGGAAGATGGCCCTGCTGGAAGAAGTGAGAAGGGCTCACTGCACAAGGTCCACATGCAATCCCGGTGTGGCAGTATTAAGATAAAAAGCCAGACTCTACAAACATCAGTATAACAGGAGGGGCATGAGCTTAGATCTATGTTTTTCACCAGAAGAGACAACCCTATAAACTTTGGGTTATTAAAACCATGTTCCCACCCCTCCCTCACACCCATGTCCAAAGGCCTGGTCTTGGCCTCCTCTCTGCCCACAGAGAGCCGTGTGACCCTGGGCAAGCTACCTCCTGGGGAATGGGTTGTTCTATTCTCTTACTAAGTTTTTAAAAGCTGATTTCCATTTTCCCTGTGGGTGCAGATGTTTTTTCTGACCTGGTTTACGGGATGCATGGCAATTTTAATTTCTAAGAGTCCAGTAGGTCAGAATTTATATCTTGTGGAATGTGTGTATTTAGAAAGGGTTTCTCAAATCAATGTTATTTTTAATGCTTCCTTCAGTCCCTTCAGTTTTTTCTCTCTGATTTACATTGGATACTTTTGAATGATATATTGATTAGGATCTTTAGTTTCTTCTCCATTCTCTTCCTCTTTGTCCCCCTTCTACCCTCCCTCCCTTTCTAACTTTCACAGGGGGAACTGGGGTTGTGCTGTGTCATCGAGAAGCTGCTGGTTTCATGTCCCCAGAAGGGGTCCCACCTCTCATATTTTGGCCAGGCTGTGCCCAGGAGGGCATAGGGTGCCCAGAGGTCCTGGACAGGAGGAGCAGCAGAGAACAGACAGGGCCCCTAATGATGTGGGTAGGGTTCTCAGACCTGGAGGAACTGAGCAAAAAGGGAACATGACCAGGAAAGTGTGACGCTCAAGAGGAGCTGGAGAGGAACTGGAGGAAGGTGGCAGAGGGAGGCTTGGAGCTGGGCCTCCAGGGACAAGTAACCCATCACATAGTGAGGCCAGTGGGGAAACACATTTCATGGGGAGGGGCAGCCTGTGCCAAGTGAGGAGTCAGTCTCCTGTAGCAGGCCCTGTGGAGACAGACAGTGTGAGCAAGACAGGAGCTGGGGCAGTCGGGAGGGTATGGGTGCTGGGCTAGGGACTTTCTTAACTCCCCTTTCCCTTCCCAGGGAGCATGGCTGCAGGCACCTGAGGGAGATGGTTGGGGAGAATCTGTCTGCCCATGAGGAGGGGAGGGATGCATGACTGGCCATGCAGCTGGGCAGGGACAGGCTTCTCCAGAGTCCTCCCCTCTCCCACCAACAGTCTTTACAGAAAAGGACCAATCAGAACTAACAGAGGAGGACGCCCTGGACAGGAATCAAGCAGAGGAAGCACTGCCCATATCCACACCCAGCTGAGGCCCCAGACAAGGGTCAGGACCAGGCCAAGAACGTCAGGGAAGGACAGAAGGATGAGGTCGAGGGTTCAGATGCGATTACAAAGTTTTGGCATCATCCAGGATCCAGCCCTTTCTGCCCAAACCCTCCTCTTCTCTCTGCCTTGGCTCTTGGTTCCCGTGTTTCATGATGTTACTCGGCTGCCCAGGCTCTCGGGTCATGCAGCTTCCAGGCAGGGCGGGCGGCTCGGGACCAGCCAGCTATCCTCTTGCACCCGCTTCAAGGTAGACCTGCCTGCACGCGTTCTCTCCCATCCACACACTCAGTGCCTCCAGCCCCACCACCAGGGACACTCCCTAGTGAACAAGCTGGTGGTTACTCTTCCTGCGGGACAGCCCCAGGCATCACAGAGAGAAGGTAATAGAACGATTCTCAGATGGGGGCTCAGGGGAGGGGATTTGGGGGAGGCTCTAAGGTAATGGGGGCTTCCCTGATAGCTCAGTTGGTAAAGAATCTGCCTGCAATGCAGGAGACCCCAGTTTGATTCCTGGGTTGGAAAGATCTCCTGGAGTAGATAAAGGCTACCCACTGCAGTATCCTGGCCTAGAGAATTCCATGGACTCTATAGTCCACGGGGTCACAAAGAGTTGGACATGACTGAGAGACTTTCACTCACTCACTAAGGAAATGGGTCCACTCTAGATCAGGTGACATGGAAAATGAGGGGCCCTCCTATCAGTGGGGGTCTCAGTAACTCACCTACGGAGGGGGGAGACCAGAGTGAGCATTAAGGTGTAACTGGTAACGAAGGAGCAGTCATGCTTCTCACCCAAGGGAGGGGGCGAGGTGTGAGTGAGGGCGCAGTGATGGGTGTTTGCTGTCTCCTTTGCTCCTGCTGTCAGGGTGACCCTGTGTGAGGCTGGAGTTCTGTGAGAGCCTTTACATCTAACAGGAGAAGAGCATCGCCCTGTTGTGACATCAGGCCAGCCTTGGGATGTCAGGGGTATTCTTTCCTTCTCAGTCCTTTTTAATGGTCACATAAATAGACAGAAGGGATTATGTGCATAGATTTTAAGACTCCTCTTATTATTAAATTCAATTAACAATGAACTATTTCCCACTACACTTACTTCTCTTTGCAGCATAGCTACATTTTGTAAGCTTTGTGTCTCCCTTCTTAGCCACACTTGATATAAACTCTTCTCATTGAATTATTATGAACTCATGGCCTTTCTCAGACTCAACTTGGCCCAATGAAACATGATCATAGAATTCACTTTCCATCGTCAGCAGCATTATTGTAAGTTGCTCAGTCGGGTCCGACTCTGTGATCTCATGGACTGTCAGGAGCCTGGCTCCTCTGTCCAGGGAATTCTCTAGACCAGAATACTGGAGTGGGGAGCCATTCCTTCTCCAGAGGATCGTCCCAGAGCTTGAACCCAGGTCTCTCACATTGCAAGCATATTCTTTACCATCTGAGCTACCAGGGAAGCTCATTTTATGTGGGTGCCCCTTCTAAATGCTGCTGTGAACATTTCCAAGAGAATCTTTGCCTTTGGGGGTGTATAGATGCTGACCTGTGGATATAGATGCCGACCTGTGGAACTGACCTCCCCTTCAAGGAGTCTTGCTTCCTTTGCATGGGCAGAAGCCCATGGGTGCACATGTTTGTGGGCAAGGTGCTGCTAGATGATGTATCTGTTTAAGGCCACAGTTCACTGTGATTATCCTGGGTTACGTGTATTATCATCCCTCCTTTTCCTAGAGGAATTGGCTTCATCATCACAAACATACCTCCTAAACTGACAGTTGTCACATCAGGTGTCAGGCTTATTTCTTATTGTCTCTTAATCCAATTGCTTCCACCAGTTTTATGTGGTAGCGCCTGAAATCAACCCAGTCTTATGGGTTACTAACTACTATGAAGTGACTTCTGCTTTTATAAAATTAAAAAAATCCAAAATATTAAATGCATATGTTTAAAACAAATCAGTTTATACAGAGGGTTCTCGAAATCCCTTCGCAGTAAAAAGCACTTTTAGTTGTTTGCTTTTTCTTTAGGTAATTAAGCAATATCCTTAGATAATTTCCTTGCTTACAGGGTCATTGAGAGAACTAAAAATAAGTGAATGCTTGAGAAGCACTTAGAATGCTGCCTAGTGCAAAGTGGGGAGTCGCCAACCACAATAGCTAATAAATATTAAGTATCATATTTTTATTTTCCTAATTTAAAAAGTTGGATACTATTAACTTACTTCTTACCAGGGAAAATAATGATTTCAGTTATTTTTGCACCTTTTCTTATATCCTCCCCTGTCTTCTCCTAATATCATTATATCACTCATCTTACATCTTCTATTAGAAAACTTTGTGGTTATATGCACTTTATTTGTGCCATTCTTTCTTAGGCCCTCAGGTTCAACTGGTGTTTCTTGATTCCCCACTTTGTAAAATGAGACTATTTCTCTTTCACCCTCCAATGCTTCAGTTCCCAACTTCTAGAAGTGTGACTTAATATTTATATTGATTGACAGCAAATAAGTTTAGTTCTCATATTTAAATGCTTTGTTCTAAAATTAAAAGTCAAAGAAGACAATTTCCATTTTTGTGATGTTTTAAATATTTTCTCTGGAGTAACTTGTATTAATACTCTGCGTTTGCACATACATTTTGGCATAGCTTTAGTTTTTCCTGATGTTTTGAATTGCCTTTGTTTTCACCCCTTGCACTGTCTATCTTCAAATTTCCTCCATTTCTTTGCACCTGTGCCTCATATGATACCGAGTCCCCTATCCCCACAGACTCTGGACTTTTCACCCCATTCTGAACTGGTTTCTCTCTAGATCTGCTGTGTACCCAGCTGTGATCCTTGGATTCCCTTCTCTCTGGATTGATGTTCCTGATTCCTGGGTCACATTCAGGAATCTTTCTTTCTCTTGCTTATCCTTCACATCATCCGCCCGCCCCTCCCCCAACACACACATCTTTTCTTTCCCTCTGCACCTCACTCTCAAGTAACTTTCTAAGGAATGATTGTGAATAGCAACTTTTCTGTTCTCCATTTGGCTCCATTTCTTTTGTAATTTAAGAAAAAATTTCTGGAAGCTTTTTTTGACCTTCTTTTCCAATCTTTCTTCAGACTTATTTTGTAAACACTTATTAAGTCCCAAGATTTATTTGTCTGTTTCATTTTTCCCCAAATCTCAGTGCATCTTCTCATTTTATGAATAAAAATCCTTTCTAATCTAATTAACGACCTGGATTCAAGTTTTAAACTTATTTTCTTCCTTCAAAGTTGTCTATCCATCTCTTCTGGTGTCTTTTCTCATCTGTTTATCTTAGTCACCCTTTCCCACACTGTCATCATTTCCATGTATCTGACCCTGGATGACCCATTCATATTTAAGAAGGAGTAAAGTTGACTGGTAAGCTTCACTCTAGAGTGTTTGCCTGAGGACCCCTAAATTCCATAATACAGAGATGTTTTTTTTCGGAGTCTCTGAATCCAGGTTTTCCTCCCTCTGGTGTGAATTTGCGTGAATATGTGATAGGATGCAGATTGCTGAGACTGTCCCCTGCTCTATCCTTCTGTATCACTCTCATGTTGCTCTAAGCAAGCATCCTTCTTGCCTGTACACCTTCTCCCCGTCTCTTCCCTCCACTCCTCTTTACTCAGCAGTCACATCTTCATCCAGTCCAGCTGAAGACTCTGGACTCCTGTTGGCCACATTCCTGGCTTTATATTAGCAGCCGAGTACCGAGAGGTGAGCTGTGGGCTCTTGAGCCCAGTAAGTGGGTTGAAACCTAGTGTGTCATGGACAAGATTTCTGACCTTGGGCAAGTCACATAACATCTATGAAAAAAGTAAGGGAGTTCACTTCAGTTCAGCTCACTCACTCTGTCATGTCCGACTCTTTGTGACCCCATGAATTGCAGCAAGCCAGGCCTCCCTGTCCATCACGAACTCCTGGAGTTTACTCAAACTCATGCCCATCGAGTTGGTGATGCCATCCAACCGTCTCATACTCTGTCATCCCCTTCTCCTCCTGCCCCCAATTCCTCCCAGCATCAGGGTCTTTTCCAGTGAGTCAACTCTTCTAATGAGGTGGCCAAAGTATTGTAGTTTCAGCTTCAGCATCAGTCCTTCCAAGGAACACCCAGGACTGATCTCCTTTAGGATGGACTGGTTGGATCTCCTTGCAGTTCAAGGGACTCTCAAGAGTCTTCTCCAATACCACAGTTCAAAAGCATCAATTCTTTGGCACTCAGCTTTCTTCACAGTCCAACTCTCACATCCATACCTGACCACTGGAAAAACCATAGCCTTGACTAGATGGACATTTGTTGGCAAAGTAATGTCTCTGCTTTTTAATATGCTATCTAGATTGGTCATAACTTTCCTTCCAAGGAGTAAGTGTCTTTTAATTTCATGGCTGCAGTCACCATTTGCAGTGATTTTGGAGCCCCAAAAAATAAAGTCTGACACTGTTTCCACTATCTCCCCATCTATTTCCCATGAGGTGATGGGACCAGATGCCATAATCTTAGTTTTCTGAATGTTGAGCTTTAAGCCAACATTTTCACTCTCCTCTTTCACTTTCATCAAGAGGCTTTTTAGTTCCTCTTCACTTTCTGCCATAAGGATGGTGTCATCTGCATATCTGAGGTTATTGGTATTTCTCCCGGCAATCTTAATTCCAGCTGTGCTTCTTCCAGCCCAGCGTTTCTCATGATGTACTCTGCATATAAGTTAAGTAAGCAGGGTAACAATATACAGCCTTGATGTACTCCTTTTCTATTTGGAACCAGTCTGTTGTTCCATGTCCAGTTCTAACTGTTGCTTCCTGACCTGCATATAGGTTTCTCAAGAGGCAGGTCAGGTGGTCTGGTATGCCCATCTCTTTCAGAATTTTCCACAGTTTATTGTGATCCACACAGTCAAAGGCTTTAGCATAGTCAATAAAGCAGAAATAGATGTTTTTCTGGAATTCTCTTGCTTTTTTGATGATCCAGTGGATATTGGCAATTTGATCTCTGGTTCTTCTGCCTTTTCTAAAACCAGCTTGAACATCTGGAAGTTCTCGGTTCATGTATTGCTGAAGCCTGGCTTGGAGAATTTTGAGCATTACTTTACTAGTGTGTGTGGTAGTTTGAGCATTCTTTGGGATTGCCTTTCTTGTGGATTGGAATGAAAACTGACCTTTTCCAGTCCTGTGGCCACTGCTGAGTTTTCCAAATTTGCTGGCATATTGAGTGCAGCACTTTCACAGCATCATCTTTCAGGATTTGAAATAGCTCAACTGGAATTCCATCACATCCACTAGCTTTGTTCATAGTGATGTTTTCTAAGGCCCACTTGACTTCTCATTCCAGGATGTCTGACTCTAGGTGAGTGATCAGTCCATTGTGATTATCTGGGTCATGAAGATATTTTTTGTATAGTTCTTCTGTATATTCTTGCCACCTCTTCTTAATATCTTCTGCTTCTGTTAGGTTCATACCATTTCTGTCCTTTATTGAGCCCATTTTTGCATGAAATGTTCCCTTGGTATCTCTAACTTTCTTGAAGAGATCTCTAGTATTTCCCATTCTGTTGTTTTCCCCTATTTTTTTTGCATTGATCACTGAGGAAGGCTTTCTTATCTCTCCTGGCTACTCTTTGGAACTCTGCATTCAAATGGGAATATCTTTCCTTTTCTCCTTTCCTTTTTGCTTCTCTTCTTTTCACAGCTATTTGTAAGGCCTCCTCAGACAACCATTTTGCTTTTTTGCATTTCTTTTCCATGGGGATGGTCTTGATGCCTGTCTCCTGTACAATGTCACGAACCTCCGTCCATAGTTCATCATGCTCTCTGTCTATCAGATCTCATCCCTTAAATCTATTTCTCACTTCCACTGAATATTCATAAGGGATTTGATTTAGGTCATACCTGAATGGTCTAGTGGTTATCCCTACCTTCTTCAGTTTAAGTCTGAAATTGGCAATAAGGAGTTCATGATCTGAGCCACAATCAGCTCCAGGTCTTGTTTTGCTGACTATATAGAGCTGCTCCATCTTTGGCTGCAAAGAATATAATCCATCTGATTTCGGTGTTGGCCATCTGGTGATGTCCATGTGTAGAGTTTTCTCTTCTGTTGTTGGAAGAGGGTGTTTGCTATGACCAGTGCATTCTCTTGGCAAAATTCTATTAGCCTTTGCCCTGCTTCATTCCGTACTCCAAGGGCAACCTTGCCTGTTACTCCAGGTATCTTTTGACTTCCTGCTTTTGCATTCCAGTCCTCTATAATGAAAAGGACATCTTTTTTTGGTGTTAGTTCTAAAAGGTCTTGTAGGTCTTCATAGAACCGTTCAACTTCAGCTTCTTCAGAATTACTGGTTGGGGCATAGGCTTGGATTACCGTGATATTGAACGGTTTGCCTTGGAAATGAACAGAGATCATTCTGTCGTTTGTGAGATTGCATCCAAGTACTGCATTTCAGACTCTTTTGTTGACCATGATGGCTACTCCATTTCTTCCAAGGGATTTCTCTCCACAGTAGTAGATAAAATGGTCATCTGAGTTAAATTCACCCATTCCAGTCCATTTTAGTTTGCTGATTCCTAGAATGACAACATTCACTCTTGCCATCTCCTGTTTGACCACTTCCAATTTGCTTGAGAAAGAGAGAGAGAGAAAAAGAGAGAGAGAGAGAGTGAGTGAGTGACCAGACTGGGGGTGTGAAGCAGGGTCTGGCGATGCTTTTTTTTTTACCGTGGCTTTTAGACCCTAAATTAGTACATTTCTAAGGGGAAGATAGTTTAACATCACATCAGCTTGTCCTTCATGAAACCAGGGTGTTTTCTGCATACTTCTTTGTTTATGAGGGTCTTGTACATTATTTTCTGGCCTTGGGGCCTATTAACATTTTATGCAAGTCAGATGAATGTAAACCTATTTTCTGTTTCTGTGGTGATCTTAACAGAAAAGTTACAGTCTCATAGGGCAACAGTACAGCATGTCACAACATAGTAGAAATATAACCTTGTTAACATAAAGGTCAATTCTTCTGCAGAAGTTGTCAGTTGAATTTATCTAAGAGGTTTACTCCACACAGACTCTGAAGCTTCAGTGAGGCAGGCTCTACCTAGCACTCCTGGCTGACAATTAACAACCATCTCATTGTGACCACACTAGGGCTAAGCTCTTATTTTTCTAGATCTATAATTATATTAACTAATGGTTTCCACTGCACAACCTTAGCACATTAAGAGTGAAAACACAGCAAGCAAGTGTTAACCCAATAACCACTTTTAGTATAATTTTTCTTGTGTTTTCTAATAGGGCTTCCTCACTCCCCAAAGGGCTCTATGTCTACTAGGGCCTTTATATGATCAGGTTCTTTATGCTATTTTATGATTAGGGTATTATGAGCAGTCATGCATATTAGTACCAAGGGCATAAACGCATTTGCTAAACAAACTAGAATGCCAGCAAAGGAGTTTAAATTGAAACACTCCTTTCATCCTGGATAATCTCATAAGATACCGCCACCTGGGAAACTTACTGATAAAAGTTCTAAATTGACTCTTATTTGGAAAGAGATCGGGGAAGATCTTCTGCCTATGTCACAGAAATTAGGGAGTAGTCTATTGAAGCAAGCATCAGAAAGACAGATATCATCTTTAAGGTGAGCACCGGGGGCAGCTTTTCAGAATCCCTGAAAACCTGATCCACCTTGCCTGTCAGGTTTTCTCCTCATGACCTTGTCATGGGCAGGATCTCGTGAGCTGGCTCCCGGCACTATGCAATATTGCTCTTTATAGCATCGGACCTTGCTTCTATCACCAGTCCCATCCACAACTGGGTATTGTTTTTGCTTTGGCTCCATCCCTTCATCCTTTCTGGAGTTATTTCTCCACTGATCTCCAGTAGCATATTGGCCACCTACCGACCTGGGGTGGTCGGTGGTCTCTTTCAGTATCCTATCATTTTGCCTTCTCATACTGTTCATGGGGTTCTCAAGGCAAGAATCCTGAAATGGTTTGCCATTCCCATATCCAGTGGACCACATTCTGTCAGACCTCTCCACCATGACCCAACCATCTTGGGTGGCCCCACATGGCATGGCTTAGTTTCACTGAGTTAGACACAACTGTGGTCCTGTGATCAGATTGGCTAGTTTTCTGTGATTATGGTTTTAGTGTGTCTGCCCTCTGATGCCCTCTAGCAACAACTACCGTCTTACTTGGGTTTCTCTTACCTCAGACGTGGGGTATCTCTTCACAGCTGCTCCAGCAAAGCACAGCTGCTGCTTCTTACCTTGGATGAGGGGTATCTTCTCACGGCCACCCCTCCTGACCTTGAACGTGGAGTACCTCCTCTCGGAGCAGGGGTACATATCTCAAGGGTTACTGCAATAATCCAAATTATAAATGGTAAAGTCTTAGATCAGCTATCTAGAGCAAAGACCACAAGCACAAAGACTCCTCCTATCAGTAGCTGTTATTATACCTGTAAGCATGTTTACTATCATTTCAGTCAGGTCTCAGGAGGAGTAGTTGATAAACGCACTTTTGTCTTCTTAAAATACTGGTGAAGGTAATCAACGTTTGCTTTCTTTCATCACCTACCAAGGCAACGTAATCCCAGACAGAATTAAAAAATTATTTCCCTATAAAGATTTGTTTTAAAGTGGAGACTTCTGAGAATTAGCAAGATTAAAAGAATTGACAGTCTCATATATGGATATAACTGTAATAAATTGGTGCATTTTTTTGGCACAAGAGAGCGACTCTAGGTATGAAAACATTTGAAATATTTAGAGCCCTTACCAAATCATTCAACTTCCAGAACCAGCTTAAGGACACGGTCTCAAGTACAGGCAAAGTTTCATACAGGAAGAGTGTTCTTGACACTATTATTTACACAAATAATTAGAAACAACCTAAAGTACAACAGTCAGGGGAGGACAGCAGAGAGGACTGGGCAACAATCAGGTCCTCAGCAGCCCAGGGCAGGGCTGCAGGGATAGGGCTTGCGGGATAAAGCCTCCTGCAGAAGCAAGGAGGATGTGGGCTGTGGGAGCTGCAGCTCCAGAAACTTTATAGAGGCAGAGACTCAAGCACAGGGAGCAAGACATCATTTTGGAATAAAAAGAGTCATTTACCAATTAACATATATCCCCAGGTAAGTATTTCTGTATATTGTATATTTTGTATATTGTATATAATTATATAGTTATCATTAACATGCTATTTGAATCAGAAAGACTTGGATTCAAGTCCAGACTCTGGCACCAGCATGAAATCTTGGGCTGACCTATGTTTAGGTGAGTTTCAGGAGCCTGCACATCATAGACACTGAATCAATATTAGTTATTACCAATTAGTGGCACAGCTGTTCCCACCTCCCATAATTTCCATAGTTTCCTTTCTATGTTCCTTTCTGTGTTCTTCTGTCTCTGGTTTTATTGCTCCTATAACTTCACAGATGGCTGTCTCCTGTCTGATTACCTTCTCCCTGGGCCCCAACAGGAGAGCAGGACTCTGACTCAGCTTGGAAGGAGCTGTAGGAGGTGAGTGACTTTTCTTAACTAACAGGCAGCAGAGCCCAGGGGACAGAGAAACACAGAGGGTTAAGTCCCCGGTGGCACTGGTGGCCATCCCAGGGGAAACCACCAGAGACCTCCCCCATCGCTGCTCCCTGCAGCCCCTGCTCACGCGTGATCTAGCCCACAGTCTGTTTTCTCTCCCCCAAGGGTGAAGCCACACCTCCTTCCAGCCTGACTTGGACGGGTGAGCCGAAGCAACATCTCCGAGACACTGCTGCTGCCACCATGAGCTTAATAGACCTCTTGTACTGCTCAGGTAGTCAGCTATCACTTGTCTGGCTGGTTTCCGCTTGTGATCCAGAATTGGGGGTGGTGCCTCCAGGCTGAGACAACCCACAAAGGAATCAAAAACCAAGAAGGGGGTGGCTGAGCATTCTGGAACCCTCCAGAGAGGCCAGGGGAGCCCCCCACATTTGGGATCCTATCCATACAGCCTCAATCCCAACCCTGTCCTCAGGGCACCGCAGCAAGGCACCTACTTCCTCGCCCACTGCCATCCAGCAAGGGACTCAGAAGTGAGGCCAAGACAGCCCATGGTGAGGGGGACAGCTGATGGGGATCCCCAAGGTCAGGCGGGAGAGGGAGAGGAGGTCCCCCAACATCCCTGGAGCTTCTCCTGCCCTCTCCCTTGCTCCAAGCCTCCTTCTGCTCCCAGACCCTGGGGTGTCACCAAGAGGCTGTTTCCTCCAGTTCTTGCCCTGCAACCCCCTCCTCCTCAGCCACTCTGCAAGGGTCAGGGGACTCTGAACTGAACTCAGGTCTTGACTGTGCCACCTCAGTCCTCAGGGAGGGGTGGTCAGAGCTTCAACATATGAATTGGGGAAGAGGGGACACATATGTCCCCACCCATAACACCAGGGACCTTTGGTCAGGAAGACGGACCTTCAACACATTTTCAGTTCAGTTCAGTTCAGTCACTCAGTCGTGTCCAACTCTTTGCAGCCCATGGACTGCAGCAGGCCAGGCCTCCATGTCCATCACCAACTCACAGAGTTTACTCAAACTCATGTCCATTGAGTCAGTGATGCCGTCCCACCATCTCATCTTGTTTTCCCCTTCTCCTCCCACCTTGAGTCTTTCCCAGCATTAGGGTCTTTTCAAATGAGTCAGTTCTTTGCATCACGTGGTGAAAGTATTGGAGTTTCAGCTGCAACATCAGACCTTCCAAGAACACACAGGACTGATTTCCTTTAGGATGGACTGGTTGGATCTCCTTGCTGTCCAAGGGACTCTCAAGAGTCTTCTCCAATATCACAGTTCAAAAGCATCAATTCTTCGGTGCTCAGCTTTCTTTATATAAAACTCTCACATCCATACATGACTACTGGAAAAACCATAGCTTTGACTAGACAGATCTTTGTTGGCAAAGTAATGTCTCTGCTTTTTAATATGCTGTCTAGGTTGGTCATAACTTTTCTTCCAAAGAGTAAGCTATTCAATGCCGTTTGCATTCCACCACAGTTTTTTTCTAATTTTATTCTTTTCTTTTTCCATCTAGAGAGTGAAAATGTTTATCAAGTTGTCGCTGAGCCTTCCCAGGACACAGAAAATAAACTGAAGCTCCTAACCCAAAACTGGGAGAGATTTGTGGCTAAGGCCAATTTACCCAGGTAACATGCATGGGTGCACCAGGAATGTCACTCAGATTCCTCTGCCCCTGGCTAGTTTCCTCCTGGCAGGCATACCTCCTCCAGGCAGCATCCTATAGTAGGAGTCAAGCGTGTTCCTTCTCAAGGTCCCAATAGCAGTGCTTCCTTCATGTCATTTGCTGGCAGTGAATGGCCTCGGGGTGAGAAGAGGTGAAACCTGCTACAGGGTCAGGTTATGTGACCTTGGACATGTTACTGAACTACTCTCAGCCTTAGTTTCTTCATCTGTTCAGTTTTATTGTGAAGACACTGAGAGCATGCATGCAAAGTGCTTTGCATGATGGCTGACACAGAGTAGTGCTCAATTAATATTAACTTTGAAAAAACTTCTTGGGAAGAGATAGGGGCCAAGGATCTTTTTCCTAGAGATGAGGACAAAGCAGAGCTCACTTTCAAACAAGTCGGTAAATCCCACCAACATCCTTTTGTGTTCCTGTGGATTCTGACTAGAGCCCTTTCCTTCCCCATCGTAGGAACTGTAACAACCGTGGAAGATCCAACAGGCCCATACACCAGAGAGGCTGGAGAGGAACTGGGTGGAGCTGGTGGGGTCCTGGCACTAGTCTTGCCAGCTCTGGGGCTCTGGGATTATATCTTGGAGTCTCAGATCTGTCCTGTGTCCAGTAGGAATAGCAATCCAATCTGATGGACTATGGTGATGGCCTCAGAGTGAAATGCAGGTCAGAGGTGGGGAAGCAAATGCAACCATCTCATCCAAAGGCTTAGGGAGGCCTGGACCAGGGTCAGACCCAAGGGTCAGGGTGGAGCAGAGGGTCCAGGTTGGAGGACGAGTAGACAGGCTTGGGCAGCAGGACCAGCACTAGAGTGAGGAGAGTGGGCCCTGAGGACACAGGACTTAAGGGGCTGTGATGCTAACAGAGGTTCCAGGAGTGGGAGGGAGGATATTTATTTCTTCCCTGATGGGATCCCTTCACGCTGAGCTAGAAGGGCCCTGGGTGATCATGTCCTCCACACCCTGCCTGGGACCTGGGTTCTCACTCCATCTGGGACCATCTTCTATTCTACGTGGGGCGGCCCTGACAGTGGGAGAGCAGTGTGGCTCAGTGAGACCTCCAGGCCCACAGTGAGTGGCTGCGATTGTGTGTCATTTGAGGGATTCTGAGGAACCTCACGCATCCCCACCCAAGAGGAAAACACTTCCTCCACCAGCTGTGCAAGTGCCGGTCTCTTCAGGATTAACAATTCAGATGGATGTTCCCTCAAGTTTCTTGAGTCTTGGAGAGGGTGTATAAAGTTGCACATGGCCTTGGGGTGCAGGCCCATTTACCAGCTAACATGTAACATATGAGAGGTCAAGGATGCTGGGTGATGGGTCAGGAGTCAGTGAGGTGAGCTGGAGAGTCCAAGGGAACCAGGGCTCACAGCACATCTCCTGCTTCCCTGTCAGCTGGGGAAGTGGATGGACCCAGTGACTTTTCAATGGAAAGATCAAGGGCACAAGCCTTGGAAGACAGCAGATGCCAGGCAAAATGATCTTAAAGGTGCCTTCTTCCTCTGACTTTTGGTGGTTTTTTTTTTTTTTTCCTAAGTATGCAGAGTTAGCCAATCTGCAAAATCTGAGGGCACAGTTCCCAGGACTGTCCTTACATTTAACACCAGTAGCAAGTTTGGGGGTTCCCATAATCACCCTCAGGTTGAGAATTCCTTAGAAGCATTCTCAGAACTCACTGAAGATATCGTCATCCCAGTTATGGTTTATTACAGGAAAGGATGCAGTTTCAGCCACAGGGCAAAGTCTGGGCGGGTTTCACACACAAAGCTTCCGTTGTCCCCAGGATGCTTTCCAGCCTTGGAATCAGTGTGCAGCAGGATACACAGAGAACTGTCTTCCAGGGAATCTCATGCAAAACAAATTATCCTAACCTGTGGTCTCTAGCTCCTCCCGGCGGTCAGACTAATGCCCTAGAGTCCAGCTTGTCCAGAGGTCAGAACTGATACCACATGACTCAGAGGCCCCCATCGTGAATGTCACCTTTTCTGTTTGTCCAGTGGCCAAAGGCCCGAGCAGATGAAGACACTCCTATCAGCGAGAATGTTCTAGGGGCTTAGGGACCACTTCCCAGAATCAATGGCTAAGAGCAGATTGACTCTTTGCTACACACTAAGGTCCATGAATGAAGGGTTTTCTGCTCAAATCAAACTTTTCTTTGTTTCTCTGTGGAATTCCCACCCTACCAACTCCTGGCAAGTGATGGTTTTCACCTGCCCCTGAGTTCTAAACCAAATACCTACCTTAACTGTATCCTAATATGATTTTGGCTTATTTTTTCCACCATTGAATAACTATATGGAGCATCTACAATGTCTGAATATGTGCTTAATGTAAAAAGAAACACTTATAAACATTTAATTAAACAATTTCTGTAATTTATGCAGAATAGATCCTGTCCAGCCTATTTTTACAGACAAACAAATTGTCTTAATTCCTTGATCATCATTATTACAGGGAGGAGGCAGAGGCATTACATGAATATCTGAACAGGCTGAAAACAAACTTGAGTGGAAAGGACCCAGAGACACTCAAAGAAGACCAGCTGGACAGAAAGAAGTTTTTGGAGGAGTTTCCTGTGATGAAACAGGACCTGGAGGAAGACACAGAAAAAATCCATGCTTTTGCGAACAAAGTTGACAAGTTACACAAGGACTGCACGATTTCCAAGGTGGTGGCCCACTCCACTGGTACTGTGTCTGGCATCCTCAGTGTCCTTGGCCTGGCTCTGGCACCTCTGACAATGGGGGCCACTCTGCCTCTCATGGCCACTGGGTTAGCGCTGGGCATAGCGGCTGCTGTGACCAATGTGTCCACCAGCATCGTGGAACAAGTAAACACGTCATCAATGGAAATCAAAACCACTCAACTGCTGTCCCATGACAGGAAGAGATGGAAGGTAATCAAGGATGTACTCCTTAAAAGGAAACCTCAGATTATTTCTGCAGTGAATTCACTCATCACTGCCCTACAATACACTGAGAAGAAAGTCCAATTCATCAAGGTGATCAAAGTCAGCCCTGCCTTAGCAGCCAAAGTCAAGATCTTTATAACCAAAGGGAAAAACATCATTCATGACAGTGTTCAGGTGCGGAAAACTTTTGGCAGCATGGCTTTAGCAATGACAAAAGAAGCCCGTATCACTGGCATAGTCCTGTCAGGTATCGGCATTGTGATAGATGTGGGCTTCCTGGTGAAAGAGTCAATACATTTACACCGTGGAGCAAAGGCAGAGTCAGCTGAAAAGCTGAGGCAGCAGGCCCAGGAGTTGGAAAGCATATTGGAGTTACTCACTGAGATCCATGAGAATCTGCAGAAGGGCTCAGTTCCCCCACCCCCAGAGGAGTGCAGGGACCAGGGACATGTGCTGGGTGTCTCAGAGGCAGCTTGTTAGAGGAGAAAAGGAGGGGAGACAACATTGATGGTCCTGGGTGTTAGGAATTTGGCATTTCTGGAGCTGAGCAAGGGAGGGATGGATGCAGGTGGCAGATGATGACAAAGCAAGAGCCTGGAGCCTGGACTAAGGGAGGAGGGGGGCTAAAGAGTGAGGGGAGGGGAGAAACCACTTCTTTTGGACTGAAGAACACACTGGGGGTACAATAAAGAGAAAGGCAGGTGGAACTAGCTGTGGAAGGCCAGGAATATGAAAGAGTTGAAAATGAGAGAAAGTCAAAGGGTGAGGACTGTTGGGATCCAGGAGAAGTAGCCGGGGCTCCTCTATTGCCCTCCTCAGGGCGTGACGTCCCAGCAAGAAGAGTCTCCCCCTGGTGGTGTTCTCTAGCCCCATGTCTCCAGCATCACCTCACCTTCGATTCCAGCAGGTTGTTATTAATTAGGCAGTGATTCTTTTGTTTGTTTGTTTGTTTTTATTGAAGTGTAGGTGACTTGCGGTATTGTGTGGGTTTCTGGTGTGCAGCCAAATGTATTGATTATACATGTAGTTTTGTGTGCTGTACAGTAAATCTTGATTGCTTATCTATTTTATGTATGATAATGTGCACCTGTTCATCACATACTCCCATTTACCCTTCCTCCCCTTTCCTATTTTGTACCATCAGTTTGTTTTCTTTGTCTGTGAGTCTGTTTCTGTTTTGTAAATAAGTTCATTTGTACTACTTTTTAGATTCCACATACAATTGAGATCATACAATATTTGTCTTTCTCTGACAGACTTACTTCATTTACAATAATCTCTATGTCAATCCAAGCATCTAAAAACAGCATTATTTTATTCTTTTGGGTACTATTCCAGCTATTTCACATCTTTTTTCATCTATTGATGGACACTTAGGTTGCTTCCATGCTATTATAAATAGTGCTGCTCTGAACACTGGACTGCATGTTACTTTTTGAATTAGAGCTTTTGTCTTTTCCAGAAGTGCTGACTCATACAATAACTCTACATTTAGTTTTTTAAGGAGACTCCATGCTTTTCCATGGGCTTCCCAAGTGACTCAGTGGTAAAGAATCCGCCTGTCAATACAGGAGACGTGTGTTTGATTCCTGGGTTGGGAAGATCCCCTGGAGAAGGAAATGGCAATCCACTCCAGTATTTTTGGAAACATTCCATGGAAATGTCCTGGAAATATTCCATGGACAAAGGAGTCTGGCCATCCATGAGGTCACTAAGAGCCAGACATGACTAACGACTAACACTGGATCTCCTCACCTTGTATTCTCCAGACTTTATTTCAATAAATAGGACTGATTCACTGAGGTTTCCTTGTGTTGACTGACAGGGCTCACCTGAGTCCAGATGCCTGAGCTCCTTCCCCATGAGCCTGTCTCCCAGGATCTCAGGGAGCGCATCCTCCATGGCTCCTCCTGCCTGCCCGCTGGGCTCCCATTCAGTCGTTTCCCTCAGACCCTGGAGCCCCACAGGCCCCATGGGACAGCTGGGGGAGCCGGTGTTGTCTGACTTGGGCTGAGCACGGGGATACTCCTCCTCCCGCCCCGGGGACCAGGATGGACACGGGGCACTCAAGGCTGATTGAGAGCAGAGGACTTGTGTGCAGGTGTGAGGGGGGTCAACCATAAACAGAGGGGCAGAGAGACAACACATCTCACGCAGGTTGCCTTCATGTTTCACCAGGACTCCTGCAGGAGCTGCCAGAACTGTCTTCCTGTGTTTACCTTGGGGCACTGCCCTGCCCCACTCATCTATTCCCCACACGGGCTAGAATGACCCATAAGAATATCAACCTTAGCTTCCTTATCCATTCTTCTGCTGATGGGCATCTAGGTTGCTTCCATGTCCTGCCAATTATAAGGAAGCTATGGTACATACACACAATGGAATATTACTCAGCCATTAAAAAGAATTCATTTGAATCAGTTCTAATGAGATGGATGAAACTGGAGCCCATTATACAGAGTGAAGTAAGCCATAAAGATAAAAACCAATACAGTATACTAATGCATATATATGGAATTTAAAAAGCTGGTAATGATAACCCTATATGCAAAACAGAAAAAGAGACACAGATGTACAGAACAGACTTTTGGACTCTGTGGGAAAGGCGAGGGTGGGATGTTCTGAGAGAACAGCATCGAAACATGTATATTATCTAGGGTGAAACAGATCACCAGGCCAGGTTGGATGCATGAGACAAGTGCTCAGGGCTGGTGCACTGGGAAGACCCAGAGGGATGGGATGGGGAGGGAGGTGGGAGTGGGGATCGGGATGGGGAATACATGTAAATCCATGGCTAATTCATGTCAATGTATGGCAAAAACCACTACAATTTTGTAAAGTAATTAGCCTCCAACTAATAAAAATAAATTAAAAAAAAAAAAAGAATATCAACCTTAGCAGCAACTGCTTTCGCCTCCACAACGGCTACCCATGACTCTGAGCACAGAAGCTGAAGCCTAATTGCAGACCAAAGCAATGTGCAGGAGCCTGGGGTCCCCCAAGGGCAGAGCAGGACACCAGGCTCACTCGATCCCCAGGAGCAGGACTGAGGGGCTGGGCGATGGGAGCAGGGATGGTGGGAAAGTCCATCCAAGGCCATGTTCTGACCTGGTCACACACCTGGGCTTGCACCTACCTGGACCTTCTGAGGAGCCTTCATGGGACACCTCAGCCTCCTCCTCTCCAGGGAGGAGAGGGGGGGCATCTGGGTGTTGTTCTCACCCCATGGGCTGCTCCACAGGGCACTGACTTTCTGTGTTTCCACGTGTGGAGCTTGTGACCACCTAACCGTCTCCCTCGCCTGGAGCTCAGGGCAGGAAGCCAGAAACCCGAGACCTAGATATGATCGCAGGACGTTTCCTAAGTCCCTCCCCACGTGCTGCAGAGCCTTCTCCACACTTCTGTCCAAACCTCCCTCAGTAGACTTTCCTCAGTGCCTCTAACTCCCTCTCAGCCAGTGTTTCCCTGAGACTTCAGTCGGCCCTTCCATTCCTTCCTGAAGATGTCAGCAGTTATGGCCATCATCTGTCTGATCCCCGAATCATGAGTTTCATTCCTTCTTTCATTCTTCGTAAGTTCCTGGGGAATTCAAATCCTGCACAGACTTCTCCTGGGGAGGGTTCTGGACCCAGTGCCTGGATACAGAACCATTCAGTGTCCATTCCCATGTGCCCCCAAACCCTTAGAGCTGGACCCCATCCAGCTCAATGAGCAGATGATGCAATTCCACAGTGACCCATGTCTCAGGTGAGATCCCTGTGCTTCTGAGCAACAGAGACTGAGTCTGGCTAAGTGAGCACAGAAGAGCATGCACTGGAGGGATGCAGGCCAGGTCAGAGAATGGAAAGAAGCCCCAAACCTGCACAGTTCACCAAGTACAGAAAGTAGGGCAGGTCCCCCTTCAGGAGCTCACAGTCTGTCCCCAGAGGCCCCTTCCAGCTGGGAGCTTAGGTTCAAGCACCTGGAATCTCAGTGTCAGGTTCCCAGGAGACAGAAGAACTTAGGTCTGAGGACTATATTCTGGGACCAATAGGTTAGGCTGAAGGATGAGGAAGTTGAATGGTTAACAGGGACCTGAACCCTGAGGGGAGAGTCTCGGGAAGAGAGACTCCAGATTTAGTGCTTCCTGGGTGCACAACGTGCCCTCTTCTCAGACCAATGGAAATGATTCTCCTCACCCTATCCTGGGTCCAACCATCCCACACACGACAGTAAGTACACCGCCCACTTCCCCAGCTGGAGACAAACACGAATCATCTCCACCTGCTACGTGTTGCAGGGGTGTCAGGTGTAAAGGGTCCCGGTTCAATGCTAGTGCTTCTCCTGCTCTGTTGGGCTCCTTTCTCAGTGTTCTGCATGCATCTTATATATGTGCAGGCGGCAAGGAGGTGCAGTAGAGACCAGGACCTCCAGGAGCATTACTCCCCTGATACAAGTCTTCACTGGGATTCCACTCCCTATTCCTCTTTCCTTTGGGGAAATTCACACCTGCGGAACCTGGGCTGGGCCATCGCTGTGTCAGCACCATCACCTGGGTCCTCATCAGGTCCTCACTGCCCCATCTGAGAGCAGGTGGTATCACCCCCATGGAGAACAGGAGGAAGCTGGGCCCAGGGTCCAGGAGAGTGGCCACAGCCCCCACCTGGGAAGGGCCATCCTGGGTGTAGCCTCCGGGTGCCTTGAGCCTCCTCCCTGATCCATGTTGAGTTGATTGGTCAGGAGAACACGGGGTATCCTGTTTCAGGAGGAAGTGAAGCAAGCATGTTGTTTCTGTAACACAACTCATCCTGGGCCCAGGGTGGTGGACCCACCTCCTTGGAGCCCAGGCCATGGGGCTGTCTGTTGCCACCTGCTGTCCTTTCCAATGTGGGGAGAGATGAGCACAGGTATGCCCTGCACCCAGGACCTGAGTCCCTTCTGGCAGGGCCTGTATTGGAGGTTCTTAGCTCCTCGCTTGACCCTGAGTTTGGTGGTTTTAAGCTGCTGCTCCTAGTTCTAACAAACGCCTTGAAGTTCACAGAGCTGCCTTCATACCAACTGGCACACAGCCTCCAGCTGGCTTGTTCCCAGGGCTTAGACCTCAGAGCACAGGGGTGTCTTGCGTCTGCAGAGGTCCATACTTAGAATACACCAGTTTTCTCAGGAAGATGCACTGCTGACACTGAATATCTAGCACCTGGTTACACTCAGATGCCTGAGGAGCTGGTCTGGACCCAGCCTCTCGGACAAGGACAATTGGTGAAGAGCACCTTGTACTGACCAGTGAGGCTCTCAAGCCACCTGTGCTGTTGCCCATCACCCTGCACATGGCCCCACACTGCTCAGCCTCCCCTGCTTAGCTCCGTCTGCTTCTGAAGGACATTGAAGCCAGTCTTGACTTTAAAGTACCTTTTCAAAAGAAACTTTTTGGGACTTCCCTGGTGGTCCAGTGGTAAAGAATCTGCCTGCCAATGCAGGGGGCACGGGTTTGATCCCTGGTCCGGGAAGATCCTACATGCTGCAGAGCAACTAAGCCCGTGCACCGCAACTTCTGAGCCCGCACCCTAGACCCGTGCTCTGCAAAAAGAGAAGCCACTGTGATGAGAAGCCCATGTACTCAATGAAGAATAGCACACTCGCTGCAACTGGAGAAAGCACCCCCTGCTCCCAGCAATGAAGACCCAGGGCAGTCAAATAAACAAACAAGGACACTGTTTCCCTAGTGAATGCCTAATGCTTCCCTAAGGTAATGCCTCCTAAGCCCCACTATCTACTGCCACCTTTGTTAGAAATGCATGTGGGCAGAGACTCCAGCAGGTAAGGTCCCTACAGGGCCGAGGTTCTGTATTTCTCTGTGGCTTTCACTTGTTACCTGTCCCGTGCTAACCCCCACCTGCCCCCTCCTGCGTCCCCTCAGCCCCACTCTCCCTGCACCAGGAGGAGGCTGCCCACACAGCAGCAGGGCCAGCCCCGGCTCCAGGCCCCTCCCCTGGCCTTGGCCTTGCTCCGGGGCTCTGTGGTGGCGGGGGTGGTACATGGTCAGCAGCCGGCTCTCCTCTTCTGGACGGAAGCCCTGGAGCTCGACAGCAACCTGTACCGCATCAGCCAGAATAAGGTCTTCTTCCGGGGCCAGCATGCTGGCCCACCTGGAGGAGGAGCAGGACCTGAGGATCACGGACATCATCATCGGCTTCCAGGCCTGCTGCTGGGGCTACCTGGCCAGGAGGTGAGTCCCGGGACACCCACCCCACCCAGCCTGATCTTCGCTCGGGGTCCGCAGCTATCCTGTGGTGGAGGGCAGTTAGGAAGCTGGGCCTGAGCACCCTCATGCTGTCAGATTCCCCCCGGGGAGGCCCACATGGCTTTCCCTGCCCCTGAGTTTCTGCCTGAGGTTTAAAGTAAGCAGGCAGCAGGGATGACTGGGCTTGGATTTTCCCTCCAGGAAAGCTCCTGCCTCCCACTGTTCCTCCCTGTGTCCCTTCTCTAGGGGTGACACCCAGAGCCGGCTGTCCCCAGAAGACCCCAAGCTCTGGAAAAGAGGCATCCTTGAGTCCCGGCAGCTCCAGTAAGGTCAGGAGCGGACTTGTGCTGGTCACGGGGCAGGGCAGCTGCCCGTGTGCCCCTTGACTCCGCTGTTGTCAGGAAGCATCTAACAGGAGGCTTCCTGTGTGCTGTTTGGGATCTGTCAGGAATCCTCTGTTCCTTACTAATTCCTGAATATTCAGGAGTTAAGGGGAAAGGCAAGCCTTTCCCAGGGCTGAGGAATCCATGCATCTCTTTTGTTAGTTTTTCAACACGATGATAAGTCCCCTCTTCTTTCTTATGAACCATATGGTAAAAGTGATTGTTTACAACTCTTTCTCTTTAATATGGATAACCTTATGTTTTATAAGTCTGGAATTTTAATCTTTATCTTTGCTGAGAATAACTACCTTGTAAGACAGTGTATATGCTCACACCATGTTGATTAAAACACCTTTGCTCCGTCAGAGCTTGGGTCCCTGTGTCTTTCTTACTCTCTCTCTCTCTCTCTCTCTCTCTCTCTCTCTATATATATATATATATATATATATATATATATATATTTTTTTTTTTTTTTTTTTTTTTTTTCTGTCTGACTCCCTAGAACGTGGAAGCCGGCTGCTTAACCCAGAGAATATTATCCTTCTTTCACTTTCTCATCGTCGACTCCAGACTCCCAGGTTCCCGTCCAATGGAGGACCAATAAGTGGTGCCCAAACAGGGACTCTAGTACACGTGGCAGATTTGGACGGAGTGATCCCAGAGGGCCTATTGAGGCCGTTAAGTACCAAGACAAGGGTCAATTGGCTCAAAGCCCCCTCACTATTTCTACGTTACTTAAGACCTACTGAATAATTATGCGGGGAGAAAAAAAAAACAAACAAACCTAAAAGGCAACTAGAAAAATTACTTCTTTATGAAAATACAAATCAGAAATGTCAAAAGGCTGTAGCCCCAATTCATGAGACTGAGACGATTTCTGATTATTTGAAGGCTTCTCACAATATAGGATCAGAGATTCAAAAATGCAAATGCTAGCTGAAACAATGGTTGCTGCCTTAGGAAAAGGAAAATAAAGGATGCTTTACATGTGGAGATAAGAAGCATTTAAAAAGGAACTGCCCTAAGAAAGCTAAAAAAAAAAAAAAAGAAGAAGAAGAAGAAGAAGAAAAACTTCCAAAAATCTGCCCTTGCTGCTGTAGAGAAATGCATTGGGCCAAAGAGTGTAAACCTAAGTTTGACATTAAAGGAAAACCTATTCTGGAAAATTCCAATCAGGAGACCCCCCCCCAGGTCCTCTTCAACAAAAACCAGGGACAAATTCCATCTTTTCCCTCAAACCCTCAACATCCAACAGTGCTGCCGTCGATATAACAGCCCTAAATGACTTTCTCCTTTACTCTCAAGCAGTCCCCTCTAAAATACCTACCGGACTTTTTGGGCCCCTGCCCCCACAAACCTTCGGTCTTTCACTTGGAGGATCTAGTTTGACTTAACAGGCAGGAAGGCCAGGTGTCTCCAAATGGAAAAAATAGGCTGCAAGTGTCAGACATTTTTATCTCTCTTAAGCGGCAGGAGGAAACAAACTGATATTTTTTTTTCCTTCTCTATACAAATTTAAAAGGAGGTTTCTCTTAAAATACTGTGTTGCCATAATGACACCTGGTTTCACTTAAAGTTAACTATTCTTAAACCCTGAGTTAACCAGTACATTTTTCTTATGGAAATGTTTGTCTTAAGTTATGTTAATATGCTATACATTTACCCCAGACTCTGTCTTTAAGTCAGTTCCGTGTAATGGCTCAGAACCTACTTGACAAACCAGTATGTTATACTTAGATACTGTTCCCCTAATCTATGTAAACAAAACTATTTGTATGGTAATCTGCCTTTCTTCAAGATTCATGTCAATCTTTTTATGGCCTGGGACAAGTCATCTGGTACCAAGATTATCCCAAAATACATCTTATGAATGAGGGGCCTGGTGCCATTCTAAATTTTAAGACATTCCTTTCTTTTCATTAACAGACTGCTAATGACTATATAATATCCAGCTGAAAACTAGCAGGAAAATACTCTTTCTGCCCCCTTCTGATGCCTATGTCAGAAGCTTTCTCTATCTCCTTTATACTTTAATAAAACTATTACAAATAAATCTCAATTTGAAAACACATTACAAACTTCTACCGATTTCCAATTAGCTTTTCTAGAATACTTTGGAGAAATTTCATTTCATTATCCTTCTGGTAAGCTGTGAAATTTCTTCAAAAACACTAAATTTATTATTTCTTGCATTTCTTTCATATAGATGGGACTAAAAACACCAGAGCTTCATTCTGGTCTCTTAAAGAATATAAAGTCTTTTACACTAAATTCCATTCTGCTCAACAAAATGAATTATATTCTCTTATTCAAGTTATATGCCTACATCCTCACACCATTAATATAGTCTCTGACTCTACATATTCAGTTTTTATATTAAAAAATATAAAAACTTCCACCATAAACTCCAATCAACCTATTATTCAACAACTCTTTTTCAAACTACAATCTGTTATTAAAAACCACACTTCTCCCATTTATGTTACACATACAATCTTTTTCTATTAAACATATTACAGGTATTCCTTATAATCCACAGGCACAAGGCATAGTCGAATGAGCACATCACACACTAAAGTTACAAGTAAAAAATTTAAAAAGGGGGAATACACAGGAACACGACTGTCTTCCTTATCTAGAGCAGACTTTACTAGATTCCAAAATAAGATATTTTCTGAACCTATAACTACTGTTAATACAGCTTTATTTGTTTTAAATTTTTTAAACTTGCCACAAGGAGATATCTTGACAAGAACAGAAATGCATTTCGAGGAACTGAAGGACACTTCTCTTCCTCTGCCCATTTGGTACCAAGATGGGTTAATGAAACAATGGAAATCTGAGAAACTAATCTTACAGGAAAAAAGGATATGCTTGTATTTCCCCAGATGGATGCAACGAACTCACATGGCTTCCTCTCAAAAGATTTGAGCCAAGTGGGCCCCTGACGTTCAAAATGGAGACAAAACTGGAAGAATCCCAGGAGGAAAAAAATTCCAATATGGGCCATGGCGACTGTAAAGATCTCCAAAAAGCGCCGCCCTTGGCGGCATCAACCCTATGACCTCCCCTCTTGGGGAGAGATAAAAACCCTTACTAATCAAGCTAAAAATTTGGTCTCTCAACAGGAAATGCCTTGAGTCCTGAATACATTTTCCTGGCAATGCTCAGCCCGCTAGCCTGTGCCTTCCAAACTTAACTGGGCTTACTTACCCAATCCCCCTTTATTATAGGTCATAAAATGGATGGAGAAAAGACCGATCATATCAACCAATGACTCCACCCATATGCCCCCTCCCTGGAATCCTCACACCCTGGGGAGGAGGGAAAAGTAATTAACATTTCTTTAGGCTATGAAGTCCTTCCACTGTGCATGGGCCCAGCAAAATTATGCATAAACGTTAGCTGACAAACTTGGGCTTTCGTCTTTCCTCCAAAAAAAGACTTTCAGACATTGCTGCCCTTTGTCTGTGAACCATGTTTACACTACGGAAACTTTAGGGAAAGAGTTAGGGAAAAAACAAAAAACATTACGTAAAAGGTTACTAATGAAACATTACCATGACAAAGGACTTCTTGGCTGGCTTGAGGGTGGAATAGCATCCACTCCTCCTCCTTGAATCGTCCTCGATAAACAAATTGGGCCTGAACAATGGGACATGTGGAAACTTGCTACCAGCACCGAAAAACTTGGAACTTAGACCGGACATTTTGCAGGGACCAGTCATAGTCATAGTAACTATTTATTTTGCTATAATCAGTTGTATTTTATACAGGCCTGTGTCCCGCTTCCTTTTGTTACAGCCATAAAAAATTTACAATTTAATAAGACTTTACGTTCTGTATCTTGTATTAATTGTCAATTTTGTGTTCCTCCTGTTCAATTCAATCATAGTGCCTACAACTGGGAACAAATCAAATTTCATTTACATGATAATGCCTCTCTGAATGTACAATTAGTGCAAAAGAAAATCTTTAAAAGTTTTTCTAAATGTCTGCCTCTTCCACTACTTTGGAAACTTTAGCTGAACAAATTATCCGGGCTAGACCCACGAAGATGGTTTTAAAGTATTACCCACAGCATCAGGTCTGGAACTGTAACTTTGGTGATTGTGTTGATAATTACATTTGTTGTTTATTGTCGCCTTTCTATAAGGTTGCTTAATACTGCTGCTGCTGCTGCTGCTAAGTCGCTTCTGTTGTGTCCAACTCTGTGCGACCCCATAGACAACAGCCCACCAGGTTCTGCCATCTCTGGGATTCTCCAGGTAAGAACACTGGAGTGGGTTGCCATTTCCTTCTCCAATGCATGAAAGTGAAAAGTGAATGTGAAGTCGCTCAGTCATGTCCGACTCTTCAGGACCCCATGGACTGCAGTCTACCAGGCTCCTCTATCCATGGGATTTTCCAGGCAAGAGTGTTGTAGTGGGGTGCCTACCACACTCAATTGGTCAGGACATTTATTTTTTTTTTTACAAATATAATAAAATAAGGGGAATTGTCAGGAAGCATTTAACAGGAGGCTTCCTGTGTGCTGTTTTGGATCTGTCAGGAATCCTCTGTTCCTTACTAATTCCTGAATATTCAGGAGTTAAGAGGAAAGGCAAGCCTTTCCTGGGACTGAGGAATCCAAGCATCTCCTTTGTTAGTTTTTCAACATGGTGATAAGTATCCTCTTCCTCCTTATGAACCATATGGTAAAAGTGATTGTTTACAACTCTCTCTCTTTAATATTGATTGCCTTATGTTTTGTAAGTCTGGAATTTTAATCTTTATCTTTGCTGAGAATAACTACCTTATAGGACAGTATATATGCCCACACCTGTTGATTAAAACACCTTTGCTCCATCAAAGCTTGGATCCCCATGTCTGTCTTTGTTTCTCTCTCTCTCTCTCTCTCTCTCTATATATATATATATATATATATATATTTATTTATTTATTTATTTATTTATTTATTTATTTATTTATTTATTTATTTATTTATTTATTTATTTCTGGCTGATTCCCTGGAATGTGAAAACCGACTGCATAACCCAGGGAATATAAGCCTCTTTCCTTCTTTCACTTTCTCATCGTCAACTCCAGACCACCAGGTTCCAGTCCAATAAAGGACCAAGACTCTGTGTCTGGGCTCTGGGGCGTCTGTCCTGGCCTGGGCCCTGAGCCCTGGGAACAGGGTGTCAAGTGAACGTTGGCACGATGTGAGCTGCTGACACTCTACCACCAAACACACGTCCCTGAGTCGCTGGAACAAAGAAGCCACATCTCCCCTCCTCTCAGCTCCCTTACCTACAAAACACAAGAGATACATAACAGTTGGCTTTAAGACCAAATTATGGTTGGCTGTCCTCATGGAATAATCTTCTGTCCCTCCCTCAGTCCTGGATGGTGGGGACCATAATGGCCCAGGGACACTTCCTGGGGTGAAGCAACCCTGGGGGAAGGGCAGGCAGGCCTCCATGGGCCATCCAGGTCCACTGCAGTCACTTCTGCCTGAGGCAACCCGAGAAGTTCACCAGCAGTCCAGCTGCAGGACTCTCAGACTGTGGGAACTTGATTCTCCATTTCTTCATCTGTGAAACAGAACCAGGACTCCTAGAGCTGGTGTGAGAGTTCAACAAGAAAGGCGTGAATGGTGTGAGCACAGCGCCTGGCACACACTGACCTCTCTGTCCTCAGAGGCTCTTTGCTCAGGAACCAAACAGGGGACAGGGCCAGCTCTCTCTTGTAGACGTCTCTGAGTTGCCAGGACACTGGTTTTCTGATAAAAGTCTTCCATTTGGAGAGAAAAAAATCTATTGTCAGGTGGAGATAAGCCAAGGTAGGTAGAAAAGGGCAGCGTGCTTTCAGCACTTCCCACGAACTTCTGCATCCACCGAATGGCAGTGACCACCAAGGCCGGCCCTCCTCATGTGGACTAAAGGCACTAGTTCCGTCCCTGCCAGCAGGGCTAAGTCTAGAGGGATCTGATCAAAAGGGATGGGGGGAAGGACATGGACAGAGTGGCTGAGGGGTGCCTTAGGCCCCACTTCCAGGTACCATGGGAGCAGAACAGGAAAGAGTGGATTCTACAGGCGAGGTCACGGAAGGCTTCTCAGAGGAAGCGATGCCAGATTTGGACTTTGCAGAAAGCATTTCTCCTGGTTGGATGCAGCAGGTGTCCCTGGCAGAAGAATGTGTGTGAGAGAATCTTAGAAGCCACATGAGCACAGCCCTCAGCAGCAGAGTATGACCAGTAGGCACTGACCAACTGGTGTGTTCTGGGACTGTACCACATGCTGGTGGCACGAAGGTGAATGAGGCAGGCAGGCTGGTGAGTGTGGGGTTGGGTGGGGGAGAAGATGGAAATATGGAGGAGTGATTTGCCAAGGGACTATGGTGTATTGGTGGCAGGTCTTCCTTCAAGGAGCCTGAGGCAGGGTGGACTGTGTCAAGACGGAAGTGGAATGTCAAGACTGGACTTGTTTCTCTAGGGTGAGCAGTTGGGTGGGAATAGCCCAGGGTGGGGCCTGGTGGGCAGGGTGTTTGTTTGACTTGAGTCACTCAGAAATAAGGGTTTTGCTTTCACTTTTGCTTCCCAGAGTATATCTGGGCTCAGAGGATGTATGTGGTCATTGCAGAGACGCAGAGCTGGCGGCTGCATCTGCACAGATGTGAACAACTGGATCTTGTTCACACTCGGAGAGAGGAAGGTTCCTGAGTAAGCAGGTGGGTAAGACCCCGCCCATTTCATCTTCCTATCCTCAGGACGATTGTCTGAGAAAAGGATGGTTGTCACTAACTGACAGAAGAAGAAAATGGAAGCTCAGAGAGGTGAGGTCATGGCCGAGGAGGCAGGTGAAGCAGGGGCAGAGCCTGGATGTGGGGCAGGCGTGTCTGAGGGCTTCCTCCCAGCCGAGGGCCCCTAAAGAGAGCAGAGGGAGGGCGGCACCCATTCAGGTGGGCTCAGCTCAGGACGTGGACCCCTGAGACATGAGCAGCAACCCCCAGAAGGAAGGTGTATGTTCCGGGTACTCAGCCATTTAGGAAATTAAAGGAAGTAGACAGGGTGGAGGAGGACAAGGGAGTCAGAGCTTCCCCTCCTATAACCTGGTCACCTTGATGCTTTCCCCAGGGAGCTAGGCTGGGGCTGATGGGAAAAAGGGGATTTTTTTCAGATACAAGGAATCAAGGTTTGTTGAAAAAAACGTGCCTTTGAATGCCAAGCTCACTGCCAGGTGCCGGGGGACACTGCGGCCTGGAGAGGGACAGGACACCAAGTGGGGAGTCGAAGGGTGTTGGCTTCCTGTGTTTGAAGAGCCCTCTGTTCAGGATGTCGGTGATGGGTGGTCCTGTGTGGGGAAGATGGCCCTGCTGGAAGAAGTGAAAAGGGCTCATTGCACAAGGTCCACATGTAATCCCGGTGTGGCAATATTAAGATAAAAAGGCAAACTCTGCAGACATCAGTATAACAGCCTTTTCTAAATCAAGCTTGAACATCTGGGGGTTCATGGTTCACGTACTGTTGAAGCCTGGCTTAGAGAATTTTGAACATTACTTTGCTAGCATGTGAGATGAGTGCAACTGTGCAGTAGTTTGAGCATTCTTTGGCATTGCCTTTCTGCCTGATTGGATGAAAACTGACCTTTTCCAGTCCTGTGGCCACTCCTGAGTTTCAGTACTTTCAGTTTTTTCTCTCTGGTTTACATTTGGATCTTTTTGAATGATCGATTGCTTAAGATCTTTAGTTTCTTCTCCATTCTCTTCCTCTTTGTCCCCCTTCTACCCTCCTTCCCCTTTCTAACTTTAACAGGGGAAGTGGGGTTGTGCTGTGTCATCAAGAAGCTGCTGGTTTCCTGTCCCCAGAAGGGGTCCACCCCTCATATTTTGGCCAGGCTGTGCCCAGGCGGGTGGAGGGTGCCCAGAGGTCCTGGACAGGAGGAGCAGCAGAGAACAGACAGGGCCCCTGATGATGTGGGTAGGGTTCTCAGACCTGGAGGAACTGAGCAAAAAGGAAACATGACCAGGAAAGAGTGACCTTCAAGAGGATCTGGAGAGGAACTGGAGCTGGCAGAGGGAGGCTAGGAACTGGGCCTCCAGGGAAAAGTAACCCGTCACATAGTGAGGCCAGTGGGGAAACACATTTCATGGGGAGGGGCAGCCTGTGCCAAGTGAGGCATTAGTCTCCTGCAGTAGGCCCTGTGGAGACAGAGAGTGTGAGGAAGACAGGAGCTGGGGTAGTCAGGAGGGTCTGGGTGCTAGGCTAGGGACTTTCTTAACGCCCCTTTCCCTTCCCAGGGAGCATGGCTGCAGGCACATGAGGGAGATGGTTGGGGAGAATCTGTTTGCCCATGAAGAGGGGAGGGATGCATGACTGGCCATGCAGCTGGGCAGGGACAGGCTTCTCCGGGGTCCTCCCCTCTCCCACCAACAGCCTTTCCAGAAAGGGACCGATCAGAACTAACAGAGGAGGACGCCCTGGACAGGAATCTAGCAGAGGAAGCACTATCAGCATCTACACCCATGTGAGGCCCCAGACAAGGATCAGGACCAGGCCAGGAATGGGAGAGAAGGACAGAAGATGAGTCCAGTGTTCAATGCATTTACAATTGTCTGTCGTCATCCAGGAGCCGGCCCTTCTGCCCGAGCCTGCCTCCTCTTTCTGACTTGACTCTCTTCTCATGTTTCATGATTTCAATAGGCTGGCCTGGCTCCTGGGGTCCTGCAGCTTCAGGGCAGAGAAGGAGGCAGGGGGCCAGCCAGCTCTCCTCTCCCATCCTCTTGAAGGAGGGCCTGCCCTTGTGAATTCTCTCCCATCCACATGACACTGCCTCCAGCCTTCACCACCAGGCACATCCCCTAAACACAAGCTGGTGGTCACTCTTCCTGAGGGGGAGCTGTGGGCATCGCAGAGGAGGGTGTAGAAGGAAAGATTCTAGGAGTGGAGCTTAGGTAAGGGGGTTTGGGGGGAGCTCTAAGGAAATGGGGTTGCTCTAGATTGGGTGCTGCAGAGAATATGGGGCAGCATTACCATGGGGTCTCAGTAACTCCATCAATGGAGAGGGGAGACCAGAGCGAGGATAAAGCTGTAATGGGTAAAGAAGGAGCAGTCATGCTTTTCAGCCAAGGGAGGGGGCGAGGTGTGGGTGAGGGCGCAGTGATGGGTGTCTGCTGTCTCCTCACTCCTGCTCTCAGGGTGACCCTGTGTGAGGCTGGAGTTCTGTGAGAGCCTTTACATCCAACAGGAGAAGAGCATCGCCCTGTTGTGACACCAGGCCAGCCTCGGGACGTCAGGGGTTCTTTCTTTCTCAATCCTTTATAAACATTCGTGTAAATAAACAGAGACGAATATACCCATAGACTTCAAGATTCCTCTTATTATTAAATTCAATTAACACAGAATATTTCCATCACATTCACTCTTCTTTGCACCATAGAAACAAAAGAAAGGCACCCGCTCAGATGTGACCAGCTCTTCACAGCCTCATGGATGCAGCCCTCCCAGGTCCTCTCTCCATGGGTTTCCCAGCAAGAGTCCTGGAGTGGGCAACCGTTTCTTCCTCCATGGGATCCTCCCTGCCCAGAGATCGATCCTATATCTCTTTCATCTTGCGTCCCCTGCATAATCACTAGCATTCTTTTTAACCTTTATGTCTCTCTTTTGGGCCACACTTTTCTAAAGTCCTCTCATTTGAATTTTATTATGAACTCATGACCTTCCACAGACTCAGCCTGTCTCAATGAAACATATTCATAGCAATCATTATCTTTTATTATTATTATTATTATTATATGTGGATGCCCCCTTATGACTACTTCTCCAATCATCTTCAAGAGCATCCTTGTCTTTGCAGGAGCAGAGATGCCAGTCTATGGAATTCATCTCCCTTGAAAGGGGTCTTCCTTCCTTTGAGGGGACGGAAGCCCAAGGGCGCACATGTGGGTAGGCAAGATGCTACTGGACAATATCTGTTGAAGGTCACAGTTCACTCTCATTATTCTGGTTTAGCTCTGTTTTCATGCCTACTTTTCTAGAGAACTAGGTTTCCCCAATACAAACATGTCTCCTACACTGACAATTGTCACAGCAGGAGTCACACATTTCTTCTTGGCATTTAATTCAACTGCCTCCATCATCTTCAAGGTGGTGTCACTAGAAACCTCCCCATTCTTGTGGGTTACTGACTACAATAAAGTGACTTCTGCTGTCTTAGAGTTAAAACAATCCAGTCCTAAGTGCATATGGTTAAATAGATCAATTTGTACACAGGGTTCTGCTCATTCCTTCCCAAGGAAAAGCTTCTTCTTTAGATAGCTAATTGATCTCTTTAAATGATTTTACTACATTGGGAGGTGGAATAGTGTGAGAATGTGTGCACAGGAGACAGGAACCTGGATTTGGATTCTGGCTCTTGACTAGCTGTGTGTCTTCAGCAAGTTACTTAATCTCTCAGAGCATCAGTTTCCTTTCTTATAGGATCATTGTGAGAACTAAAAGGAAATGAATTCATACCAAGCAACTGGGAAGGTGCCTGGTGCAAAGTGGGAAGTCATCAACCACAATCACTAATAAGTAGTAGGTGTTGTATTTTGCTTGTTCTTGACTTAAATTTGATAGTATTTATTTACTTCTTATTAGGAAAAAATAAAGCTTTCATTTATTTTTAAACTTTCTATTATACCTGTCCCCTTCTTCTCCTTATATTGTTATTCCACTAATTGCATATCCTCTGTTAGGAAGCTTTGTATTGTAAGCACTTTATTTACATCTTTGTTTCCTATGCTCTCCACTGGACCTACTATTTCTTGATTCCCAGCTTTGTAAACTGAGATATTAATCCTCCTCCTCCCTTCAGTGTTTCGGCTCCCAAGTTCTAGGCATGTATTTTGATTTTTAAATTAACAAGTACATTTATTTCACATATTTAAATACTCTGTTTCATTTTAAAAGATAAAGGTTATTTTATAATGACTATAAATAAAATAAAACTAAGATTTTGGAATCACTATATTATATATCTGTAAGTTATATCATATTATATATATTAATATAACTTCAGTTTTAAAACAGTCTCCAAAGGACTCGGACATAGATATTTTTACTTTAGATTTTTTAAAAAATCAAACAAAGGCGTTTACATTTTTTGTGATAATTTAATACTTTTTTTTTCATTTATTTTTATTAGTTGGGGGCTAATTACTTTACAATATTGTAGTGGTTTTTGCCATACATTGATATGAATCAGCCATGGATTTACATGTGTCCCCATCCTGAGCCCCCTCCCACCTCCCTCCCTATCCCAACCCTCTGGCTCATCCCAGTGCACCAGCCCTGAGCACTTGTCTCATGCATCCAACCTGGCCTGGTGATCTGTTTCACGCTTGATTATGTACATGTTTCAATGCTATTCTCTCAGATCATCCCACCGTCGCCTTCTCCGACACAGTTCAAAAGTCTGTTCTGTACATCTGTGTCTCTTTTTCTGTCTTGCATATAGGGTTGTCGTTATCATCTTTCTAAGGTCCATATATATGCGTTAGTATACTGTATTGGTATAAAAATATGGAATACTTCATGAATTTGCATGTCATCCTTGTGCAGGGGCCATGCTAATCTTCTCTGTATCATTCCAATTTTAGTATATGTGCTGCCAAAGTGAGCATTTAATACATTTTTTAAGAGCTAACTTGTACCACATAGCTGCACATGCTTCTCAGCTGTTCCATTCAGTTCTGATTAGTCACTCAGTCGTGTCCGACTCTTTGCGACCCCATGAACTGCAGCACACCAGGAATCCCTGTCCATCACCAACTCCCGGAGCCTACCCAAACTCATATCCATTGAGTTGGTGATGCCATCCAACCATCTCATCCTCTGTCATCCCCTTCTCCCCCTGTGCTTTAGTTTTTCCTGATGTTTCTAACTGGCTTCATCTTGACCCCTTGCACTGTTTCTCTTCAACATTTCCTCCATTTCTTTCCAACTGTGCATCATGTGATACCGAGTCCCCTGTCCCCACAGACTCTGGACTTCTTACCCCATTCTGGACTGGTTTCTCTCTAGGTCTGCTGCACACCCAGCTGGGATCCTTGGATTCCCTTCCCACTGGGTTGATGTTCCTGATTCCTGGATCCCACGTCTATCTCTCTCATGGGTATCCTTTACCTTCCTCCATAGTTAAACAAACACGTAATCTATGTTTTTTCCTGCATCTCATTCTCAAGTAACCTTCTAAATGTCTGGTGAAGAGTGAAGGCTGCTGTGAATATGGGATGGGATGTGGGGTTGTGAGCTTGTCCCCTGCTTTTCCCTTGGCCTCCCACTCATCTTGCTCCCTCTCTGGGGCTCTGCCCAGCAGACCATTCTTCTCTCCTGTGAACATGCTCCCTGTTTCTCTCCCTCTACTGAACTCCTCTTTATTCAGCTATCACTTCTCCATCCAGTGAGTCTTCAAATATTTGTTAAAGACTCTGGTCTCCTATTGCTCCCATGCTTGTTTTTATTAACAGCAGAGGGAGGAGAGGCAGGCTATGGGTTCTTGACCCAGTGAGTGGGGTGGAACCAGGGTACCAAGGGCAAGACTTCTGAACTTAGGTAAGTCAGGTAACATCTATGTGTCAGCTTCCTTATTTGTAAATGAGGATACAATGGTACACATCTCAAAAGCTAATGGAAAAATATATGAGGTACCATTGGTAAAGTTTCAGAGCCGATACCAATACAGAGCAACAATTACAAACACAAGTTGCTCTTATCAGTGAAAGTGAAAGTTGCTCAGTCATGTCTGACTCTTTGTGATCCCTTGAATTACATAGTACATGGAACTCTCCAGTCCAGAATACTGGAGTGGGTAGCTGTTCCCTTCTCCAGGGAATCTTCCCAACCCAGGGATCAAACCCACATCTCCTGAATTACAGGTGGATTCTTTACCCACTGAGCCACACGGAAAGCCCAAGTGAGGCTGTTTCCACTCGATTTTGAACCAGAGACCTTTTGAGTGTTAGGTGAAGATGGTAACCACTACACTACAGAAACCACACACTCTTATCAGTAGATGGCACTATACCAATATATACCTTTACCATCATTTCAGTCAAGTCTCAGGAGGAATAGTTGACAGATGCTCTTTTGCTTTCTTAAAAATCGTAGCTACACATCATCAACACTTGCTTTCCTTCCTCATCTCCCATTGCAAGTTAATCACATGCAGAACCAAAATAAATTATTTAATGATAAAGATATGATCTTTTTTTAGAAGAAAGACCACTAAGAATGCGTATATCTGAAAGGATGAACACCCTCATATATTATAAGTGTGAACATAAATTGCTACAGGTTCTTTGCA